>NW_020799095.1:1016617-1076658 GCF_003259725.1 Athene cunicularia
CTGCCGGGAAGGGGCGTGTCCTGTTGCCGTGGAAACGGGGGCGCGCGGCCTGCGCGGGCTTTTCCGCGCTCGCTCCGTCAACGGCCACACCAGTCGCTAAGGCATTTCTATCATCTTTAGAAATTAAACGTGTAAAAAAGCGCTTACTCTGTATGATTTTTATCGCTGGCTGCAATCCCTGTGAGTTACCCCAGCACAAAAGCATAATTATTTTTGATATACAGAGCTGGTGCAGGGTCTGGAGCACAGGTCTGCTGGGGAGCGGCTGAGGGAACTGGGGGGGTTTAGTCTGGAGAAGAGGAGGCTGAGGGGAGACCTCCTGGCCCTCTGCAACTCCCTGACAGGAGGGTGCAGAGAGGGGGGATGAGTCTCTGGAGCCAAGGACCCAGCGCCAGGCCCAGAGGGAATGGCCTCAAGCTCCCCAGGGCAGGGTCAGGCTGGCTCTGAGGAAGGATTTCTTTGCAGAAGGGGCTGTTGGGCGTTGGAATGGGCTGCCCAGGGCAGGGGGGGAGTCCCCGGGATCCCTGGAGGGGTTGAAGAGTCGGGCTGACCCAGCGCTGAGGTATCTGGTGGAGTTGGGAACGGTCGGGGGGAGGTTCATGGTTGGGCTGGAGGAGCTTCAAGGGCTTTTCCAACCGAGATGATTCTGTGAAATGGCCTGAAATAAACCCACCTACAGCGGTTTTGGTGGGGGCTGCCCAGAGAACCTCTCCCCTGCTCTCCTGGCTGCTCTCGGCGTTCCTGCCCCTTTAGTCATTCCTTCCCCTGCTGAGGCTTTAATCCCCTGGAAACCGCAGGCAGGGTACGTACCCATTCCCCTCCAGCAATTTTTTGGCTAGTGCTCTGGAAAACGTTGCTGCTCCAACGGTTCCTGTTTTCCACTCTGTTTTAATGCTCTGTTACTAATGTTTCTGTAGGACCCATCAGGTGCCCCCCATCCTCTTTTAACACTCTTGGAAAAACAATAACTCTGTTCTGGAATAAATTATATTGTTTGACAGTGGGAATTTCTACTAAGTGGCACTGCACAGAAATAAAAGCCCTGTGTTAACAGCATGGAGGTGAAGCTGCTGTTCCTTGCCTCTTTAATGTTCATTGGTGCTATGGGAGGACTCTGAAGGACTCGGGTAGCCCCAGGTTTAGCTGCAGCTCCTTACGCTGGAATTCATCCCACAGTTGAAGAAATGTCCCTGAGTTATGCCTGTCATTTGTGATTGCTTTTCTCCAGTTGCTGCAATTCGGTTTAAGGCCATTCTACCCCTTGCTGCTGCCAACACCAGCACGTGTGCAGCTCCGCAGGGAGGGGTATTGCCTGGCCCAAAATGAACCCTGCAAAAAGGAGCTGCCAGTGTTCATCCGGACAAGCAGTGCTGGTGCAAACCCACCAAACCTAAAAGCCTGAGAGAAGGGGCTTATTTTTCGGGAGCTACAAATGCAATGGCAGCAGACAGCATTTTCAGCCAGCTGAGCCTTGGGCAGGACTCAGCCTTCCTTGAGTGCCCTAGCAGAGATAACCTTATCACGTATCCCCGTGCGTGGGGGGATGGATCTGCTGCTGATGGCAGCAAGCAATGCGCCACGTTCACCCCCAAATTCAGCGCTGGCCCCGCTCGGAGGCGATGCTTGTCAAACAGCTGCGCAGGCAGAGTAGGTGGGGAAATAAAACCAGGCAGCAGATGTGATTCTGGCTGCTGGCATGTGCTACACATAAAAAAATAGGAAACTAGTCTTCCTTTAAATCAGGGCTGAAGAAGCAGAGACCTGGTACCCATTGGATTTTTTCTTTTCCTTGTGAGTGGGAATGTGCCAAGAACAGGAGCTACACTTTTCAGAGGTCTGGGAGAAGGCAAGGTCACGTATCTGGAAGCGCAGCTGGGCTGAGACTCCAGGGTCCAACGAGCACCGTGGACCTGCAGCCAGATCCACCTTTGGCTCTTCTTTACCCAGTGCCACATCCCTGCTGCATGCACCAAGATGTGGGGACGGGCGGTGGCCATCCCGCAAGCCCTTTGCCATCTCTCAGTGCGTGTCTGTGCTGCTTCCTAACCAGCACACATGTTGTATCAGACCCCACAGAGCATATTTGAAAGTGTGGCAATGGAAAGAAAAGTGAAAATGGAAAAGAACCAGGAAACCATTTCAAGCCTTTTCTTGATTTTCAACTTCCTACAGCTTTTGTTCACTTTTCTCTGGGATTTCTTTTCTTTTCTTTTCTTTTCTTTACTGGCAGAGTTACTCTGCCAGTAAAGTAATAGTTAAAAGTTTCAGAGGCAGAAACTGCAGCTCTGCCAGATTAGTGCATTAATTTGTCTCAGGGGATGTTTTGAGGAAAGCCATAGTGTGGTCGAGACCTGCAAAGCTGAGAATCTGGGGGAGGTTTGTGCCAGCACTCACTGAATGTGTGTCTGTCTTAACTAAAAGTAGGGGACCTGAAACCTGCTTGGAGGGACAGCGTGATTCCCAGAGCTTACTGTGAGATTAATTTGGGAGACATTGGGCGATTATTCCCCATCCTCCACATCCTTCACTCAACACTGTTTGGATGAAGTTACAGTGACTTTAAAACCCACTAGCACAGCAGGGCCTGTCTGTGGTGGGATCAAATCCTCCTGCCTTTGCTTATGAGAGCAATATTGCACTTGGCTGATACTCTCCCGTAGGATTAATACTCCGGGACTGAGTAATGTCATCTCCCTTGCTGGCATCTGCATTTGGAGCAGAGGTTGCATCTGACCTGCTATGCTTCAAGCACCAAGCATGGCATTGCATGGGGTTGTCTGCTGTGTTTAAAGCTCCTAGGCTGTCACAGATCCTCTCCTTCCTGCTCTCTGGAGCGGCAGTCTCAGCTCAGCAACTGAACAAAAAGGAAAGCATGATAAAAGGAGTCTGTGTCCTCGGTTCTCTTCTCTGTGTCTATGCTTTGAAGGCATAGTTTAGGAGCATCAAAATGTCCTGGTGCTGAGCCAGATTGGCAGAGGCAGGGGGAGTTTTGAAGAGCAAGTTCTCTGTGATGCTCAGTTGTCTTCTGCGAGAGTCTCTGGCATAAAATATCTAAAGTTATACTGGGAAAACAGCTCTCCCGTATGGAATTCATCTACCCCAATCTGGACATTCACACTCGAGTGGGCTGGGCTCCTTTGATAGTGACAAAAAGATGCTTTCAGGATACTTCATTTCACCCTGAAGCCTCTGTGTAAACTGCATCATTATCAGCTGCACCCAAGAAGTGCCTGTTCTCCCCATGGACTGCGGGAGAGTGGTCCTGAGGGGACCAGCTCCGTGCAAGCATCTAACGGTAGTAGAGATCAGTCTGTCCTCTGTCCCTTAGACTCTCCACGTCACGGTGAGACCACGAAATCTACAGCTCCCTCTTATTCATGATACGGCACCCACACCGGCTTGATGAATCGTCCCCCTCCAGCTTTGTTTGCGGTGTTTGTGGCAGGAGAGCCGGCAGCACAGTGTGGCAGGGTGACAAGATGCAACATTTCTGGCTAAGCCCTATGCTGAAGAGGACATCCTCCGAAATCCCTCCTTGGTGGAACATCCAAGCAGGTGTGTCAGGGCAACTCAGAAACCCTTCTCACAGCTAAGAAAATGGTGAAAAAGGACAGAGATTCCTTCTGTTCCTCACCAGTCCCTGGGCAGTTGCATAAGCTGCCAGCAGCCTCTTGCTCCATCAGCTTTCCACTCTCTGCGCTCCCACTGCCCAAAACCCTGCCGTGTCTGGGGCTTGCTGGCTGCCGCAGCAGCACAACAGCCCCTGGCTCTCACCCACAAGGGCTCATCCTCGGCATTTATTAATCTATAACTCAGCTGCACTAGCATAGTGCAGGGCTAACTGCCATCTCTCTGCAGCCAGCCCTGTGGGTTAATGCTGGTATAATAAACTAATTTTCCCCATCTTTTTCTCAGGGTGCTAAGCACAAACTCATCCACAAACCCATGTGAGCTGCAATTATTCAACCCTAACCCTGCTTATTAAATATTCCCCAAGCTGCACTCCAGGAGGTCAGGCACAGGCAGCCAGCAGCTGGGACACAGGGCTGTGGTAAACCATAGCAGCATTTCTGGCACGGGGACAATATCCCACAGTCTCCGAGAGGAAAACACAGATTATGGCTGGGCTGAGCAACGGCCAGTCAAGATAGGGGGAAATTGTAAGGACAACAGGCTGGACACAGAAGTAAGGCGGAGTGGCAGCTGAGTTTGCAAGGAGTGAGTCTGTGCACCAAAGGGGCTGTTCTGTACTAGCAGGGCTGAAAAAGAAGGTAAAGCTGTTATTAGCGTTTCCCTGGGGGGAGTGATTAAGAGCCAGTGAGATGCTGTTGACAGAAATACTGTCTGCAGCGTGGAGCAGCTAATAAAAAAGATGGGTCTTGTCTTGTGATTCCAGACAGAATGTGATGCTGGAGAGTCGCTGATATTTTCAGCCTGGCTTTCTAAATACGTTTTTTTGCAATTGCTCTGTGTGTTTCCAAAATACTGGCAGATGGAGGCTGCTTTTGCCATTCCTCCTTCTACTGAGCATTAGGGGCCCCATCACCCTCTGGCTCTGCCCCCTGTGGAGACTGTCCCCACCACATTCTGCAACAACAGCAATTTGGAGGTGACCTGGGGACAGGAGAGGAGTCTGCTCCTCACTGATGCAAGTCCCCTGAGAGCCTCAGGGCAGGACATGGCTGCCCATGGGTTGAGACACAGACCTTGAGTGATCCTGGCAGTCATTAATGAAGGTTCCTAGCGAGGAAGACTTGCTACAGTGTTCGTTTCTGCATGACTGTGGCCAGCACCCACACCAAGCTAAGGTCAGCCACCCACAGGCTTATGTCTAAGTCTGGTACCAACCCAGCAGTCAACAGTAAGGATAAGTTCACCTTATTCCTCAGACCTTGCTGGTTTGAAGAACATCTTGTTATTTAGCAAACTTTTCCTTTTGGGCATTTTTTGTAGCACTGCGAAGGATGTGACCTACGAGGCTAAAATGCTTCTGACTATTGAACCTCCTTGTGGACTTGTTGAAGGATCCTGTTTTTCTCTGTCTCTTGGTGGGAGCTGGTCCTCCTCATGCCAGAGAAGTTGTAAAGATATCACAACTGACAGAGAAACAGAAAAAACACATGTTTCTGTCTAAAATTTGTTTCCTGAAGACTCCTCAAACAAGGCTTGTGAGTGAATGTGCTTGTTACTTAATGGGAGGAGCAAAGACTGAGGTTGTTTGGAAAGGCAGGCTTTCTCACAAGTCCTTTCCCATCAGCTTTGCTCAGCTTGAATCATCAGTTTCTCCCAGATTCTGCAAAGTTTTCTTGCTTTTGAAAGTACAGGTTTTCCTAAACTGTTTCAGCTCTATGCCTGAAGGAATTACAGTCAGTGATTCATCAGAGAGACAACATCCCAAACAACTAGAAGGTCAACTACTTCTTAAGGCAAAAGTATTTTGTAGTGATTTGTAGCCATATCTGGGAAAATAGAGCGCTTACATGGCTAAAACAGGCAAATAATAGATCGAGAAGAATTTCTTGTCATCAACACTCAGTGCCCTTCTCATGGAAACATCGCACGCTTTACATACTGTAACAAAATGTAAGTTTTATTCCATTTTGTTAGTAATGAATGTGGAATAGCCAGTTGAAGAGTTGGACTGATGTATCTTTCTCTTTAGACTAGTGTTTCATATTCTAACTACAGATGTAACATTTACACTGAAAAATACTTACAGATTCAACCTCATGCTCAAAAAATTTCTAGTACAAATACAGTTAGTACATAAAAAAATGAACAACAAAAAAATAATCCCAAAAACTTCAAAACAGCACAGACTGGTTATGGCCTTGAGTTAAGTTCAAGTATTTCCCAGTGGAATGCAATGCAAGCAACACGGTAATTGGCTTTTACATGGGACATTCCTGGCCCTGAATGTTAAGAATAGAAATATAAGTGTGGGCACTTTATCTGACCAAGTTTAGCAAGAGAGTCAACATTTACAATTAGTTCAGCTACAAAGCTAAACCCGTCTTGTGTGTGAACATAACTACTTAACTGTAAAAAAAAAAAAAAAAAAGCAAAGCTTTAATTTTACTACTGGCATTTCTTCTGTGGCTGATGCTGCCTGTTGTCTTATTGAAATAGCTTGAGGCTTAGTTTGTAATGGTTCTGGTGGGTTTTTTGCTTGTGGTTATGCTTATTTTGTCTCTCTATCCTTTTCCTTCCCAAACTGACATGATAAAGAGGGGATTTTTGCTCCCGCCCCGAAAGGAGTTGCTCCTGCAGAGACATTAATGCATGTTGGTCACCTTTGTGGCAGCGACTCGGTGAAAAGACTGAATATCCTAAAGGCTTTAGAGGCCAAGGAGTGGAGGGGGAAGGGGGGAAGTGAGCAACTCTGTATATGTATTAATAATAATAGTATCAATAATAATAATAATAATAATAATAATAATAATAATAATAATAATAATAAAAAAACAACCCCAGGTTTTATATTTCCAGGGCTGACTCGTGCTGCCTCCTGTGTGCGGCTCAGTTAGGATCTGGGAGAAGTGGGCTCCCTCCTCCCCAGGGTCAAAGGAGTCACTGGTGTCCTCCAGCCTGGCTGGGACCTTGCAGGCAACTTTGCATCTCTCCCAGGCGGCCCGTGACACTGGAGCAGTCCTGCCAGCAACAAGGCCACCCTTGTGCTTCTGTCCCTATCAAAACGCTCAGAAAATATGGGAAAGAAAGATCAGCTCTCACTTGCAAAGCATTTTATGCAAGGAAGTATTTCAAGCCTGATAGTTGAGCAGGGATGGCTTGAAGAGAGGGGTTACCCCACCTCCCCACCCAACAAGGAGGTTGTATTGATGACCCAAGAGTCTGCCCTGGCTCTAGTACTCATCAATATTGCAATTATTGACTCTCACTATGGAAAGCAGAGTGTGCGTATTAAAAGTGATGGTGACACCAGCTGGGAGGAGGCTGCAAATCTTCTGCAGGACTGACAGATCATTCAAAACCCCTTCGGTGCACTGGGTCTGCGGTGTGAAAATGAAAAGGCAGTTTGAAGAAGGGCAGGAAGATCCTGACTCTACAAGCACAGAGGGGAGCAATCCCCATGCTTGCAGAAGATGGGGTTTTGAGGAGGACCAGGGTGGCAGATGGGTGCATGAAGAGGAGCAGAGTGGTAAGATGGCCTGAGGACCAGCACTGTCACACCGCTGGAAAGATGTGGACTGGCTGATGGTGGTTCAGACACCAAGGAAAACCATGCTAGAAAAGCAGTCCTTGGAGAAAGGATGATGAGACTGGAGTTATTTAGCTTAAATCAGGCTCGAGGAGGATGAAAACAGTCTTCAAACACCCAAAAGCTTCTTCAGCCATTTAAAGGTATAAGATGTTCTTCATGGCTGCTGAGGAGAGGAGATGACAGGGGTTTCAGCAAGGGGGTTTCGTGTTAGCCATTAAGGAAGCATTTGATGGTGTCAGGTTGGGGAGAAGATCCATGATCCTTTCTAGCCCTGTTGCTCTAAGTGTCTCCGAACCTGCAGTCATGGAGCCCAGGGATCTTCTCTTGTTGGCACTGATCACCTATATTGTTGGGAGGGGGGGTATAGCCCTGCTGTATAAAATGGATCTAACCCTGTGCTCAGGTTCTAGGGTTTCTGTCTTAAAATCTGCCCTCCTGCTTCTTTCCCCATGGTGAGGACAGGATGGTTTCCTGAAGCAAGAGCAAGGGAGGCACATGCCCGTCCCTGCGTTTGGTGACTCACGGTGAATCTGCAGGTCAACAGAAGTTGAGGGGCCAATCTGAGTCATCAGGATGTGCTCAAGCCATGTCTGGGGCTGAGGAAGATGCCGCTGGCATGGGCAGGAGAAATCCAAAATCCAGATTCCTGCACAGCACAGCGCCTTTGATTTGCGTGGGAAGGACGAGTTTATCCAGGGCTGTAATACTGCTGCTCATCTCAAAGGAATCAGAAAAACCCAGCAATATCCAGCCATCGCTCTCCTCAGAATTTCCATCCTTCCCTTGGGATCGTGACTTTAAATGCACACTGTATCCCATGGGGCACAGGGCTGGCGATAAACAAAAAGTTGCATCGATGTGGAGGACAAGCTTGTGCCCTGGACAGCTGTAATTACTAGGGAGCAAATTTCCACACTGCTGTCCTCCCCAGCAGCTCTGCGTGCGTTTACCTTTGTGGTAGCAGCGCTGCCAGCAATCAGCCCCTCCTGTGTTGCCTGGTGCAGCCCAGCCTGGGAGGAGAGCACATTCCTGCCCGTGGGACAAGGGGCAATGGTGCAGCTGGATATGTTTGTCTCCTCGCCACCGTGGTGTGAACTTTCTGAGGCTTTCATTCAAAATTCACAGCGGAAAGGCCATCCCTCCACACAACAGATGTGTGTTACTCCTCACCATGGGTGGTGGTGGGATGGATTGATGCTCCTCCTGGATGCCATTGTCCTTTGTCAAGGGGAAGATCTGTAGCGGTGAGAGCAGGCAGCACTCCAGGCATTTTGCCAATGCCTTCAGCAGGACCAGGAACAAGCCCAACAGTGTTCTCCAAACTGTTATGCAAAGCCATACTGAATATTTACACCTGAATACCTCGTAGGATGTTTCTTTGCTTTCTTTTTAAACTGCCGCCAACACTGTTCTCTAATGGCATGGCACAGCTCAGTCGAGGTTCCCAGGGGCTGAAGGCCATACTCAAGTTCTCTGCCTGTTCCCAAGACTCACCAAAGGGCCCAGCCCCCTGGGGACATGAGAAAGATGCCCAGCAAGAAGTCACATAGGTCCCATGGATAACAAATACTGACACAGGGACCTGCATGTGACTTTGAGTGGCTGGCATGGCCCTGAGTGAACAGCTCAGCGCAGAGATGGTGCTGTTTTCAGTGAGGATTTTACTTTTTTCATCTTAGGTTTGATCTTGAAGGCTCTGCCTATTTGGGTCCTTCGTGGTGGTGAATCAACTAATGGACTCTTGGGAAGTTGTGAGAGCATCTGCCAAAGCACAGGCATCTTAGGAACATCTCGGGGATGAGACCTGTTCTGAGACATGTCAGAGTGGGGCAGTGACTGGTTTCAGCCTCTACTGTTCATCAGGAGATGCTCCCTGTGCTCCCAGTAATAAGGATTTCGTTCTGTTTTGTGTTACTGGAGGGGTACAAAGCCACAGCCCCGCAGCTGTATGAGAGACACAGGGTGTAACCACCCTGACAAAGCACATCCTCAGCACTAGCAGGAGCTTTGGAACTAAGCAGCTTGGTTTTAACATGTCCCCAGATTCCTCTAGCTGTCTGAAAATCACCCTAAAACAAAGCTGAGCTCAAAAAGCTCCCCATAAAATAGTGAAAAACTTCCTGCTACTGTTCTGGTCCTGTCCCCACTGAAACCAGATCTGCTAAGCCCCCCGAGCAAGTGTGTGACACCTGCCAGTTCCCCAGGTGAGGCTGGAGGCTGGAAGCCCAAAGACTGCTCCAGGATGAGGTCAGCTGTAGTTGCCGGGTTTCCCCAGGGGAGGTGGAAAGCTGTAAAATTACCAGAGGATCGATATTACATTTATATATATCTCTCTATATTCATACACACATGTTCATATGTGTCTATATATACGTACATGTACACACACACATCATATACACACTAGGCATAGATGTGCCGTCTGCTGCTATTTATAAGGGTTTGATGAAACAGAAGAACAAATTTTCCAACACCGATCTTCCAAACTCTACTAATATTCAACAAATAAAGAAGTTGAAACCCTTTATGATTTTGTTTTCCTGGTTGCATAAAGGCACTTTCTGATGACACGAAGCAGCAGTTTGTTAAAAACACTGTAACTGCACTGATTCCCATCCCATCTGTAGCAAGTGCTACACAGGCACTGGTACAACACAATGTCACTCCTCGTTCCTGCTGCCTAGCATTTGATCATATTTGCTTTTTGTTTTGAAGCAGAGGAAGAAAAGACAAAAATCTTCAGCGCTGTGCTATGCTTTTAGATCTCCCCATGTAAGACAGCTGCTGTGTTTCTGCCCTGTAACCTGATGTGGGTGCCAGCTCGGGGCTTGCAGCATCAAACGATGCTTTCATTTCCAGGCATTCCTGCTAGAGCATCTAATGATTCAGGCAGGACATCACCTGTAAGCATGTCATGAAGGTTCATGCAATATGTCAGTTTTCTTACCAAGGGATCAGAAATTAATTTTGATTAAGCATACTTAGTAATTAAGCACTGCCTGACCTACAGCACTCTAGCCTTGCCATGCAGGAGGGGAGCTGCTTGCTGTCAGCCTGACTTCTCTCCTAAGCCACCAGCAGCTCTGCTTCCCATCGCAGCATGTTGTCCAGTCTCTGTTGGGGGCTCTTGTGGTGACTGAAGGGGTGGGAGATGCGGGGGGTTTGCTGTTGCTCACTGGAGGTTCCCAACTGGAGAATGTATTGGAAACAGGAAAGCAATGTCTTTTGTTAATGGACTGGAAGACAGCACTAAATTGATCTGAAACTCATTTTCTCTCCTGACTTCCACATAAAAATTGCGCCTGTGCCCTGTGAAATGAATGCAAGATAACACTGAAAACCAGAAACAGACCAAAATAAAAACCCCACTTATGCTGCCCTCTTTCCTTTTAGGCGAAGTTATATCCATACAGACGTCTTTCCATCTTTACTGCTTGAGCTCCCTTTCTCCAAGCAGGCCTTGGGTTTAGCACCTTGTTTCTCCTGGGCAGTGTTGGCCCTGTTCTGCTCTACCACTGTGCCTCCTGAGGCGGGACTGCTGGTTCGGGAGGGTTGTGTGTTGCCCTGGGTGCTGCTGTAGCTCTGAAATGCTATGTCTAACTGCTCCTGGGCCACTCGCAAGTGTTTGTGAAGGGTGGACAAATCTGTTGGGAGGTTCTCGTCTGGGCTGGTGCACTGCTGCTCCTGAGCAACGTTAGCCAAGTTCTGCTCGTGAGCCATCAGACTGTTGGGGATCTTGGTGGACTTCTCTGATTTCACTACCAGGTTGTACTCAGGAGGGCAGGAGATGTTCTTTGGGTAGGCGTAGTTGTAAGGGGGCTGCCTAAAGCTGTTGATTTTCCGGTTGCGAATAGCATCTCGGATGGTCCCAAACCCCAGGTGAAACATCTCACACATGTTCAGCAATAAGCATAGGCAGCTCACGACGTACATCACCAGGAGGAAGATGGTCTTCTCTGTTGGCCGGGACACAAAGCAGTCCACAGTGTGAGGGCAAGGGACTCTGTTGCAGACATAATAAGCTTCTACCTCAAAACCGTAGAGTAAATACTGCCCTATCAAAAAGCAAACTTCAAACGAAGCTCTGGTAAGTAGCTGGAAGACATAGATTTTCATCAGTCCTTCTTGCTGGATGCGCCTCCTCCCATCATGCTTTTGTTGCTCTTTGCTCTTGGGCTTGGCTTTGGCTTTCTCACGTTCTGCTGCGTCATCAGAGATCATGGGCTCCTCTTCGTCGGCCTCCATCGGGTCCTCCATGTTGCGCACTGCCTGCCAGTTCAAAGCAAACTGCTTCTTCTTCTTGAATCCCTTGAACTTCTTCTCCTCCTCCGCTGACCGAGCAATCCTGTGGATGGCATAGCCCAGGTACATGACCGAAGGGGTGGATATCATGATGATCTGGAACACCCAGAACCTGACATGTGACAGCGGTGCGAAGGCATCGTAACAGACGTTGTCGCAGCCGGGCTGCTTGGTGTTGCAGGTGAACTTGCTCTGCTCATCGGAGTAGATGGACTCTCCCCCAACTGCTGTCAAGACAATGCGGAAGACGATGAGCACGGTGAGCCAGACCTTGCCCACAAAGGTGGAGTGATTGTGAATCTCTTCTAGCAGGCGGGTTAGAAAGCTCCAGCTCATGTTGGTCATAAGGGCTACTCAGTTAGAACCTGCAGAAAGAGGAGGAAATAAAACCCAGAGTTGTAAGTTAATATCTGTGGCTGCAGTCAGTGATACAGCTGTGAGATTAGCACGTCTGTGACAGATGAAGTCCTTTTATCTCTAAGAGGCACCCTTCACTGCTGCAGCCCATCACCCCAGGGAGAGGGACCACCATGACATGTGACTAAAAGCAAATGCAAGGCACCACGGAAGCCACCTAGGCACAAAAAGGTGCTTAACTTGTGATAATCTCTCGCCATGGGTTCTGAAAGCAGGAGCAGAGGATGCTGCCCACATTACAGAGACTTGTGCTGCTGAAATATCTTTTATTAGCAAGCCCAGAAAAATGCAAAGAATCAGCAGAAGAATGGGAATATTTATGTTTACAGGCTGATGGCCCTTTTAAGTTCCTTTTGAAAAAACATAACAAAACAAAACAAATGTTTAATCAAATGCAGACTCTTTTAAAAATAAACCTTGAAGAGCCTCCAGAGCAAATCATGCATTTATTAGAAGACCTGGACAGCTGGGGAGGAAGAGCTTGTAATAACCATTTTGTGTTTAGCTTAACTTGCAGTGGGGCCTTAGCCCAAGCTCCATGGGCGACCCCAGGCACCATTAAAGGCTGGCAGCAATTTTACTGCTTGACTGGCAGCAACCCTGACAGATACCTGGAGATGAAACCAATAGGGAAAGCACTTAGGCCCAAAGAGCACTGTGGCAGGGGACAGCAAGGCTCTCGCTCCAGGGAAGAAGAGGATGGAGTCATCCTTTCTGCCCCCCTGCATTCCTCCTCTGATTCATCCTCATGCTCATCATGGAGATTACCCGCTTCGTTTGCACGCAGACATCTGATGGCAGGCAGTAAATTAGGTGTCTGCAAGCCCAATCCCACCCATAAACTGATGCCTATGATTGCACCCAGAAGCAAAGCGTGGATGTGTTGGTGGCAGACGTAGGAGCCAAGCACATGAGCATGGATACAAGTGAGTTAGTGTGGAGTAGCACATGGCAGCAGTGAGTTATGGCTCAGCAGTAGCTGCCCCAGCACAGGCTACTCCCCTGTGATCCTCCACAGCCAAGAGAGGGGGAGAAAGGAGCTGTTGCTCATACTCTGAAAAAGTATGGACATCAAACCTACCCCTCTGTGCTGGCTCAGCACGGCTGAGTGGAGGCAGAATGCCATGGGACATAAGCCTAGTCCTAAACTGGCTTTGCACCACTTTTATATGGAGACACAGAATTAGGCCCTAAGGTTTCCATGGCACAAGCCAGGCTTTAAGCCCATCACCCATGCCAGGCGCAGGATGGGAGCATTCAGCAGCCACAGCCCCACGCAAGAACAAGAAGGGAAATGTGCCTTGCTCCGTTCTCTATGTCGAGCCTTTCTGGAATGTGATTTTGCTCACATTGCCTCTTAGGACAGGAGCCAAACAGCACTAGTTTGCTCAGCCCTTGTCTTCACGCTGCCCTGGGAGGTAGCAGCGTGCTCTGAGGCTCAAGGCGCAGTGAAATTCTTCCGCTGTTGAGGGCTCTCAAGAGCAAGCAGATGGAATTTTCTAACCCTGCTATTTCCAGATCAAACAAACCCTCTGCGAACCCAAACCCCCAAGTCTTCACACACCAGACCGAGGCTGTGGGAGCACTCTGCAGATGGTGTTATTCTTGTCCTGTAGCTGGAGAAACTGAGGCAGGAAGTAGAGAAGCAGCTCATTCCAGGCTGGGTAATAAGACAGAAGAAGAGGTGGGAAGTCCTTCTCCGTGCCCTCAATTTAGCTGGTGAAGAACCCAGCCCTCAAAGCTGCTGGGACCGGAGTCCCCATCTCCTGCTCCAAAAGTGATGCCTTGGACCCAACAGAAATGCTGCTGCAGATAGGACAATTCAGCCACTGCAGAACAATGTGGAAAGCAATCCCCACAGAGCTATTCTTTATTTATTGAGATATTTGGGTTTATTCAGGTGCGAGATCAGAAAGCATTCCCTCTGAGTGCCTTTTTGCCTTTTTAGACCCCGTGACTTTTACACTTTAAAGTGTCTTTAACCTTTACTTTACTTGATTTTACAGACCCAGACTTTTACACTTTAAAGTGTCTTTAACCCTTCCCCTGATTTGTGTCCCCATTCAGCTATGGGCAAAATGTTGTGTTAATGGTTTGCAGGATTAATCTGGGCTCTCAGCCAGGCTCCAGCTGACGGGGGGGCTGGGAAGGGAAGACCCTGCTGGGCGCAGCGATGTCCCACTGCAGGACATGGGGCACCCGCCTCTGGAGCACGTGGGGCTGGATCACACCAGCCCCAGCTTGGCTAGCCCCATGCGGGTGTCCAGCCACCCACCAGCTCCTCTCTGCACCCCCGATTCACTCCAAGCCTCAACTTTTTCTAAAACACAGGTTTCAAACCATGGAGCAGTTCATTTATCATTTCAGTGCTCACCTAAAGGGTTTATGAGCTCTACACCGAAGATAATTTATCATTTTGCAAGTGTTACTCAAGGACACGATTCCCAAAGCTCAGACTTGCCTCCCAACATCCATTTGCTGGGGCAGGGAGCGTCTGACCAAGGTAATGATGGCTTTTGGAGTAAATATTCAAGTTTTGATCCGATATTGTTCAGGGTTATTAGCAAAACACCCACCGTCTCCTCTGGGAGACATATTTTAGAAGGGAGCACCTGGTAGCATTGGTTCGAAACACTTGACAAACTTGAGTCAAGGAAAAGGAAAGAAATTGCAATACCAGAAGCGGTGGGGGTTGTTGCTTTGCGAAGACCACCTCTGGTTACCAGCCACCAACCTGAGCTGTTGGCCCTGCCACTGACACTGTGGCTCAGCCCTCTGTGCACATCTGGATCGTCAGGAACATCTGTGGGAAACACCCTGAGCTGTTTCTGCACCCCCGGGACCCCGCTGTTGCCTCTGTCTCTGATCACACCTTGACATCACACTCCCATGTGTCCACCCACTCTCCTGGCACTGTATTTGAAAGCAGGAGCTGAAGGAAACGAGTTAAAAAACCCTCCTACGATCGGTCCAGTTAAACTTACAGTGCTTTTTGTGACTCATTGACTAGAAAGACTATACTATGAGATTTCAATGCTTCTAATTACTTGGAGGGGGTTAGCACACCATTATATTTTGGAATCGATTATAAGGCAAGCAAGTTTCCAAGGAAGGATTTGTTTACATTGCTTTTGCTGATGAATAGGACGGTACTAGGAAAAGGCTATGTCTCACAGAAAGCGGATTTTTGAAAAGCACAGAAAGTGGCTTTTTGCATCTTCTGTGTGCTTCAGACACAATTCCTCCGTGCAGTAGGAAAGTTACACAGTCCTGCTCCATGGGGGGGAAAAAAAAAAAAAAATCTGTGTGGATCTGCAGCAGGTAGATGGGTTAGATTAGGTGGTACGTGTAGCTGAATTATCTGCCAGAGAGAGCCCATGAGAGGACTCACCGTCTCTCTGGCTTTGAAATCCATTCAGTCACCTATCTTCACATGTCACCTCCAGACTAGCTGACATGCAGTGTATGAAATGTGTGCAGGGTACAAGTTTCACTTCAAAACTGCCACAAAGGAGGAGTTGGACCCACAGCAGCAGTAGTGAAAACTGTGTGTAGCCAGGTAGGGGAATGAGCTGTTGGCTCCACACTCTCATCCCAGTTACTTCCTCAAACCCGCGATCGCAAGCACAACTGTTGGAACTGGGAAAGCTGTAAAACCCGAGTCTAGATGAAGTGGAAGAATGAAAAAATAAAAAAAACCCCAACCTGTGCTAGTTGGATGCCATTCCTTTCTGCATGGTTCCTACACCGTTGCTTAAGCTGCAAAACAATGGGGAACAAAAATCTACTTACAGAGACATGGTGCTTCTCGCGGCGGCTTTCCCTCCTCCGCTGACATTCCTGTGCCGCCAGCCCTCCGCCTTTCCCTAGATAAACCCCCGCCGCCTCGGTCCGGCCATGCCCCAGCGGTTGGAAACCGGAGCTCAAGGCAGTATTTAAGGGGATGTCAGACCCCGCCTCTGCCCTGGCCGGGCACCCACCGCCGGCAGGTCCTGCCCCAGCTGCTGCGGCCGCTCCCGCCGCTGCTCCCGGCCCCTCTCGCCTTGGCAGAAGGAGAGAAGGTGCTGTGTGTATACATATATGTATACCGGGAAAGAAAGGGGCATCAGTTTTAAATCCAAACAAGCTGCCGGGTCTGGTTTTAGGAACGCTGCCTGGAATTTTGCTGCTGAGCTCTTGAGCCAGTTGGAAGTAAATTAATAGCATCAGCTAGTGGCACTGGTGACGGATTTGTAAGACAGAGAGCATGACTAATAGGGAACATGTGGAAAACACATTTTGGCAAAACCTCCTTGGTTGCTGGGGGAAAAAAAAATAGTAAAAAAAGGAGGCAAAGCTTACTAGTGAGAAGGGCTTTGCTGCACCCTCAGGCAAGGCTCTCTCTGGGAGAAGTGGTGCACCGTTCTCCAAGCTGGTGCATGGGAGCAGAGAGCAGATGAAGGACAGGGAAGGTGTTCTGAGCACACACAGAGACTTTTTGGCTTCTTTGCAGAGGGGAGGAGAACTTACTAAGAAGTATGGGAATGTACATGAAGCCTAAGGTAAGTGGAGCAGAAATTCTCCATCTACATAGTGCAAGGATCCCCTTCTCATCCCTGCTCCGCTTCTGGGGGGCCCTGTCATTGCCACCCCGGTGGGATCAGGGCTCCAAGGAGATGCTGAGATGGAAATGGAGAGTTAAGGCAGAAAGCCTCCCCAAGGGCCAGCGAGGAGGAGAAGGAAGGAAGCGACAGCAGCAGCCAAGAAGTCACAAAAAGGATCAGGCCCAGTCTTTGAAGGGAGAAAGCAGAGGAAGGTCAAGGGGGATGTTTGAAACAATTTGGTTCATCAGGAATTTTCATCTGTGGTCCGGACAAAGCAGGATATTCATTCTGCTGTCAGACCTCTAGTTTCCCAAAGAGCCTGAAAGGACACGGAGGGGCAATTCCTGCTTGCTGGAGCATCTCGCACCAATGCTCTTGCAAGCAGCAGCATCTCCTGCACTGCTCCATGCTGGCCAACGCTTCGACCTTACTGCTGAAAGCTGCTGTGCGAGAGCCCCGGAGCACGTGAGCCTCTGCTGACACCAGAGCGTGGCTGCGTGGCACAACCCCATTACATCTAAAGGGGTCTCCAGGGGCGCTGGCATTTCTGCACATATTTGCAGTAACTTTTCTGATGGTTTTAAGTTATAACTGATTGCTTATACCCAGTGATATGTTAATTCTCTGTTCAGAAGTAGCCATCTATGATAGGCAAGTGGAAAAGCCCTATCAGCTGAGTTAGGCGTAAGGTGAACACAACGGTGGGGGAATATGCCACATTAGGGAAACCAGGTTTTGAGAGGCATTTTGGGGGAATAAACCTCTAAAGAAGCTGCATGCTTCAACTTAAGCACATAGCACACCAGCAAAGCTTACCCTTTCAAAGGACACAGGGAGATAGGGAGCTGGTTTCAGAGGAGAGCACCAGGGCTGGAGATCTCCTCTAGCAACACTCCAACCTCCCTGGAGATCTCCCATCAGGACCCATCTGAGGAGGAGAAAATGTGCAGCGAGCCCTGGCCATATTCCCCATGCACGTTCCTGGCATTAGGTTTGGCCTCCAGCACGCTGGGGCACTGACCTCCTTGCCTGCATGGTCCTGCAAGTCTGAAGACACCTTGGGTCACCTTGTGGTCACCTCTGCAGGGGCCACCACGTGGTCCTTGGGTGTGTCACCCCTCAGGCAGGGACCCCACAGCTTCCAGCACATGTCACACCATCTACTTCTAAAAGACAAGTCCTCTGAGATCCACCAGACCTGAGGGGATGGCCACCAAGACCTCATTCCCATCAAAGAACTGGTGAAACTTCCACCCACTCCAGCCGGTGCAGGATGGAGCTGTGCAGAAGTATTATTAGTTATTTAAAAATAACTGGCTGAGAACGACTTCCAGGCTCTGCCGGCCTGTGGGCAGCAATGGAGATAAAAGGCAGCTCAGCATGGTCCCTGTCCCATGAGTCATGCAGCCTTTCCAGGCCCTTTGCTTTCTAACCACGTGGGTTATTTATACACACAGCAATCTCAGCTGGTGGAAGTTTTTTGGGGGCATGCACGCTTCAGGCGAGCCAAGCAACATCTGTTTCTGTTCCAGCCTCCTGCCCAGCAGATCCAGCCATCACGCTGGAAGGAATCAAGTTGTTCCCATCACCAAACCATCACCCACAGGCCAAACCATCACCCAGAGAAGGAGGCAGAGGGCTGGAGGCAGAGCCAGACCCATGTGTTTTCTCCTGCATGCTTTAGCTGTGTTTTCACCATCCAAACAGGTTGTGTGAAAGCCAAAACCTTTACTATATGTGTAATAACAGAGGGCGGCAGGAGTATGTACACAGTTATAAACAGTTTGTGGTTTATTCTTCCCAAGGAGATAGTGGAGAGCAAACAGAGCTTTTCCAGCCATGAGTGAATGTACAGGGTAAAATGGGCACCTTTTCACCCCCTTCCCATCCCTAAATGATAATGAGATCTGGTATCATGTCTCCCTGCTATGTCAGTGATAAGCAGCAACCATAATTATCCACTCTGGCCACAAATCTCAGAAGCCCTGTACTGCATTGTGTAGAAAATGAACTGAGAGTTCATTTTCTTCTCTAATTTTCACCTTTTGAATTTTCATCAGATCTGTTTTAAAACTAAATGAAAGGAAGAAATGCATCTTTGTTCAAATGCTAAGCCCACTTCTTAAAACAAGACCCAGGAAGCAACATCACTGTGTTGAGACAAATGTCACAAAATTCAAATAAATTAAGAGTATCAATTTTTTACCTTACTTGTTGGATTTGGGCTTAGGAGACTACAGAATTTCAAGTCTAAGAAGCAAAACTGTTTAAATATGACAAATGAGGACAAAGACTGAAGCGGCAGTTTTAATTCCTATCGTTTCTTCTTTGACTAATTTCACTAACCTTTCTTCTCTGACCTTTGGATGAGGGATGTGGCACACATCTTCTCCCTTGGTGGCTCTGGGTGCGATCTGCTCTGAAAGAGGTTTTTGATGGAAAGGGTGGCAAAGGCACTGCCTAAAAGGAAATACTTGACTTGGAAAATATTCTCCCCGCTTTTGCATAGTCTTAAAGCCCACTGCAGAACTGCTGAATTCTGTTATTACTCTTATTAGTCAGTAATTTGGTGGCAGTTAGAGAGAAAAGAGGATCTGGGGGATTACACCCAGTGAACGATAGAATCACAGAAAGGCACGCTGAAGTCTTATCTTTGCAAGCAAAGGTGGCACTTTAAAACACTGCAGTTACACAGAAAAAGAGGCAGTTTTTCATTTCATTATTGTCTCTGGTGTGACTGGACTGCTGCTTGCAGCCCCATGCCTTTAGTGGAGCACTGCAGTTCTGGGAATGGCTTTAAATGGAGATTATTTTTCCCTCAGATGTAAAGATGTGCTTCAGGGAGTGACAACCTGCTTTCTCAATGCGTCCTCCTTTCCTCTGATCTGCCTCGTCTTGACGTTGTCCTTGCTGTTTTCAGAGCTGCTGGTCTCCGAGCACCCAGGCGCAGGGGGGCTGATGGGTTTGGAACAGGACTTGGGCTCATTTTTGACAAGTTCAGTTCAAGTCAGCATTTACAACTTTGACATTTCTAATGGCTTATCCCCGGGTTGATAGGATGAGGTAAACCAAGCACTTCAGAGAGGTCCAAGAGTGCATCTCACTGGGGCATTTTCAAGGCTACCTTCCATTTCCTGATGGGAATGAGGCCACCAGCACCCGTTGGAGCTCCTTCTTCATACCTGGATTCTCCAGAGCCTTCAGCAACACAAGGACCCAAGTTGTGTTCTGCTGGCGGGGCTGGGGACTTCTGCTGGGACACAGAGCCATGTCTCTTGTGTTAAGGTGCTTTGGGACAGGACAGCTCCTTCCAGAAAGGGCAGAAGGAACATCCTGGGATAGGACTCAGGTTTATGGGTGGAAAGACCACACTCCTTGGGACAGTTCCTGTTCCCAGCCACAGAAACAGCCTGTTTGCTCATGAAACAGTAACCCAACCAACAACCCTGTTTATGGCTGATGATATCAGAGTCAACTGTGGATATCCCATGGACCCCTTCAGGAACTGCAAAGAAGAGATGGGAGGGTGCAGGCTGGAATGGCTGCAGTGCTGCTCAACTCAACCACCATGGCCAAGGACCTCCAGGCTCCCTTGCAGTCCCACCATGGAAGAAACCTCAGTTGTGCAAACTTCCCTGCTTCACCCAGAGCTTTGGGCATTCTCCAAGATCTAGGACTAATCAGGGCTCACATCGTAAGAACTCAGCCAAAGCCTTAACTCTCTTAAAAAAAAAATTTACAGGCAGCAGAAAAAGCTGTGTCAGTGTCTGCTGCTAAAATCTGCTTCATCACAAACCTCTGTGAGGACTTTTCAGGACAGTGGGGATGACAGCTCCAGCACAAATGTGTCATTTGAATGACAGAGAGACAAGGTCTTTACCTATACATCATCAGGTTGATTTTTTTTTTCTGCATCCAGCTTTGCTTGTTGGAAGAACTCAAGAAGATTTTGATCTGGATCAGGATGTTGCAGTTGGTCTCTGGCTCTTGCAAGGACAAAATGGAGAAAATCTGGTCTCACACATTTTTCCAAAGCTTGTGGGGGATTTTGGCTGCATGGTGTAAGGATGCTTGAAAATGAGGTGAAGGCTGATTTATTTTATGCACTTTGAAAATATAAACTCAGGCTCTGAATTGCCACGACATTTCGACCACGGTGGTGCCTCCGCTAGCCCAGAGGATAGGTCAGAAAACAGTTTGTGTTAAGTTTGCATGGGTTTGTGATTGGATCAAAAAACCAATGCTGGTAGAATGAATAATATTTCTGCTGAAAAACAGTGAAATGTTTGCTTTGGATATCACTGACTGAAAGGTAAAAGCACTTAATTTCGAAAATGACAAAAACCCCAAACCCTGATATGGTTAAATAACCATAAGATTTAAATTTCAAAGCACAAAAGCCCATAGGAAGCATTTAAACCTGGGCTGGAGAGTAGAAGTGATTTATTCCAGCCCTTCCCAGCTGAAAATTTCATTGTGATGGACACATTCTTGAGATAAATTTCAGTGTTGACAAAACTGAATATTTTTTTCTGATGGGAACCTTCCTGCTGAAGTTTTCAAGGCTGGCAAGATAACATGGGCTGACATACTGAAAGGTGGCAAGAAGGGCCTCGTGGAGAGCCCTGCGGACGTGGCTCAGCAAAGCCCTTTTATAGCATTTTTTTCCCTGCGTCTGTTCCTGCTCCAAAGAAAGCATCTGCCTCAATAGTCAGAGGTCAGATTGAGCAATTATTCCCGTCTCTATTTGTTTCCCTTTCCTGAAGTAGCTGGAGAAGCAATGGGAATAAAAGGCCATCTCCAGCCACACCTGTTGGGGTCATACCTGGCATTAGTGCTACCCGTGTCTCTCCTGCAAACCCATCGCAGGTCCCTGAGCTCTCATAACAGGAAGCAATAAACTTTCCAGCCGGTGTTGCCAGCCCTGGCTGGCTTGCAGCACAACCCTGTGAAGCCAAGCCAGGCTTGACTTGCTGTAGACCTTCAAAAAAAAAAAAAAAAAAAAAGGTCAATGAAAATCAGAGGAAATCCATCCTCTGGCAAAAACGTCCGTGCAGAAGTTCACAGCACACTGCCTCCCCCTGCCATTGCCCCCGCAGCTGCTCCTCCATCTGCCGTTCACCAGGCAGCGGTGCGTTAACGCGGACCGGGGCAGAGGAAGAAGGTCAGGGTGCATGGGAAAGATTAGAGAACGCTGGAAAAAAAAAGTCAAACAGCCACATTTTTGGCTGCTCCAGAAAGGTGTGAGGGTTTTTTTTCCCTTTTTACCTAACACCTGTGGATGGGCAGAGATGATGTATCAGGAGGAAGCTTGGAAGAACCCCAGGAAAAGAAGACAGGAGTGAGGGGAGCAGGAACAGAGGTTGAAAGCTTGGCCATGGCTTCTGGGCTCCATCCAAGAGCTGCTGGGTGATGCTCCTGATTCAGGCCAAGCAGCCGAGAGGAATGTTTTCCCCTCCTTTTCAGCTGCATGAAAACCATATTCACAGTGTCAGTGTGGGGAGAGGGACAGGGGCGGGAGCCGCCAGCATAGGGACAAACATCTTAGACACAGCTTGAGGGTAAAGACAGCAAAAAACAAAGTGAAGGTGGAGCGGTTGTGTCCCCTGTGGATCACACAAGCAGAGCAGGACATGCTCAACACCTCCTCTAGTTTTCCTCACCGAACCCCTCTTGCAAATATCTGAAAATACACATAGATTTTTGTTTTCTTGTGGAAAATGCTTTGGAACTGCACAGGAAGGCTGCTGACTCTGAGAGTTTGACTCTATTGGGATTTTTTTGCAGCAGTTCCAATGAGAAAAATGATGGTGTCATCTCTGTCATCACATGCCTCATCTGTCAGACATGGGGACAGCCACCACAACACCCGGGACGACCAGTACACAGCTAGCCAAGGTGGTGATTTTTCAACCAGCCCTGCTACACATAGCAACCCTCAGGATGGGCTCTTCCACCAGGATTTAAAACAGGTTTCTATGGGTTGGAGCAACCCAGGGAGACCCTGCCACTGCCCTTGGCCCTGGCTGAAGGGTGCTTTTTCCCCTAGTAGAGGACGCTGTGTAGAGGACGCTGTGACCCACCACGAACCATGGCTCCATTTGCCAGTGGAGCTCTATAGGTTCAACCTTGACCCTGGGCTGACATCCACCTGCCCAAACCACAGTGCAATAGAGAAGGAGGCTCTGGATTGGGGATCTGGTGGAGGTTTCTTTCACCCCTGAGTGCAGGAGAAGCCCAGCATTAGAACTGCATCCAAAGATATCTTAATTTCTTTACTACCCAAAAAATATCTGTAATTTGCCAACCAAAGTGCAGGTTAAGAGGAACCGTGTCTCAGCCCTAACAAGGACAGGAGCTTTCAGTGAGCAAGTGCCCCACAACTTGATGTAGGAACGGACCCACAGGATGCAGCCCAGGCATCTGAATCAGGTCCATGCTCCACCTGGTTCTCACGATGCTCCCAGCCTTGGCCAGACACTGTGACTGCTAAGTGACTGCCCTGTCCTGCACTGTCCTTGGCGCAGAACTCACGTCTTACTGCTTTAAACAACCATGTGGTTAAAGACCATGGGTGGGTGATTTGGAAGAACTGCTATGCTTAGAAGCAGATTTAAGGCCCGTTTGCATCTGTTCAGGGTGCTGAGTCCCACTCTGCTCTACCAAGAACGTAATGCTGATCTCCTAAAGCCATCATCCAGCGCCTCAGCAAGTGGCCTGCTTGCAGCAGCTGAGGTGAAGCCCAGGGAGCAGGACTTTTAAGATAAAACAAAATCTTATCTGAACTAGGACATCTAGGACACCAAATCTCTCCGAAGATCCCAGTGCTAATCGCTGGAGCATCTATTTCCCAGTCTTTTGGCTTTGGAGGAGCCTCTGCCTTGCCAGGTCAGATAGAGCCATAACAGTGAGGTGACCCAGGTGTTGTGAAGTGAAATGGCGAAAAGGGCTGGGCATGGCTGCCAAATCCTTCCCTCTGCTGTATAAACCCATCCCTGCTCCTCCCCAGATAAACTCTGTGCTGCACACCTGCCACCCCAAATGACCAAAATGTCCCCCTGAGCTCAGCCCTGGCTACCTGGACACCAGACTCCTCCTCACGGTAGAAAAAATCCAATCTCAACTGAACAAGGACACTGAGGACAAGAAAGCAAATGGCAAAGCAAAAATACCAGACACTTGGATGCAATGTTATGGCCCATTTTTCCATTATTAATAAGATCTAAACATAGTTAAAAGGGAAGAGAGAGAGAGCCTCCAACGTGATAAATGAGGAAACAAACAGGTTGGACATGCTCTTGCCAACTGTTCTTAGATAACAGACAAAACAGAAAATAAAGAAAAAAAGGAAACATTATTACTACAAGTGCTTTCCTATTCTTCTGGCTGGGTTCCCAGCATAACTGGAGCAGGTTTCTACTCTGCTCACACAGATTTATTGTTACACCAGTATCACCAGTAAATATTTAAATAACCACTTAGGTAATTATACACAGAGATAATGATACGATCATGTTTAAATGCAGAGAAAAAGAAGATGAGAGAGAAGCACCCGAAGGAGTGCCCGGTGCTGGGCGAGCGGTGCCGTACCTTCCCCGGGAGCCCTGGGGGTGGAAGCATCAACGAAGGCTGGCCGGTCTGATCCGAAGGCAGGCGTGGGGTGGGAAAGGGATGGGAGCCTTCCTGGACGTGTTTACATAGGTGGTCCCCCACCCGCTGACGCCAGAGAGGTCAGCTCATGCCTCACATCTGGACGCCACTGGGTCCTCCGTGCCAAGCAGGTAGACCACTTGTCTTTTCGTTCCCCAAGCTTGCAGGACTGGAGGGGTGTTGAATCAGTGTTCCTCCTTCCCCTCCAGAGGTGGGTAGTGGGGTGGAGAAGGTGCCCTTAGGCTGGCATCCAGGTGGGAATGAAGCCAGACCCCCTGGCCCTAGGCCATGCTGATGCTCCAGTCAAAGGTTGACTCAGAGATCTGCAGCGCTAGAGGTCCAAGCCCTTGGGTTTCCAAGGGGGTGCTGGCAGCTCCTTCTCCACCTTCTCCACGCACTCCACCACTGGGCACGAGCACAGCCCTGCCTGTCTGCTTTGCTGGACATCCACCCTACACCAGCACCACCAAACCCCATACCAACACCATCAAACCCTACACAAACCTTACACCAGCACCACCAACACTACACCATATGCCAACTCCAGCAAACCCTACACAACCTCTAACAAACCCTGCACCAGCATGACCAAGTGCTACACCACCACCACCAAACTCCACAGCACCCCCAGCCCACGACGTTCCTAGGGTGGGACCATGGGCCTGAGGGTTTGCCATAGTCTAATCATGCCCCACGTATGGGGCTAAGGGAGACACAGCCCCAAACCTTGCTGCCTGCCCCCTCCTACGAAAAGATGGAATGAGCTGGACCCTTGCTACCCAGTTGCCTTCACCCCATGCAATGAGAGGGAAGGAGCCAGATGCTCTCAAAGGACCATTGTGGGATGATGGCACCTTCCTTGCTGCAGCATTGCCCTCCTGGACACAGGACCCACTGTGTGACCCTTGCCGTAGGAGAGCAGAATCTCTTATGGCCTCACTCCTTAAGGATGTGCAGGTTGTCAGTCCTGAGGTGGACAGACACTTGTTGCCCCTCAGGAAGCCAGTGGCCGGTTGTGCTTCAACGTGAGTGTGCGTGCAGGCTGCTTTGAAACAGGTTGCTCCGGGTAGTGAGCAGCAATAAAAAGCTGGAGAGAAGAAAGGGTAATACTGAATCCAGCTGTGAAAACAAAGATTAAAACCCTCTGAGACTACAACCTCCCTTGGCCAACATGCGGGAAACAACACGCCAACATTAATTCCTCTCTCCATGACCATCCCACAGATATTTTTTCATGAATGAGCATGTTGAGTCGGAAGGGGAAGGGGCGGAGATGCAGGAGGAGGAGGCAGACAGCCCCTCCACGCCTTTTACACAGGGGAACCTCTGCAGTTCATGGAAGGGCAGGGCTGTGGGGCTGAGCCAACACCACTTCAGTGCTTGGAGCAGCTAGATGAGGTTTTTCTCTCTGCTTATATCACAGGCTGATCCTGAAGGATGAGATATTCCCGAGGGAGCACCAGGCAGATGGGTGCATGGGTGCAGGTTTCGCTAGAGAAGTGAACAGCGTGAGTGCATGCTACCCTGCTCACACCAAACCCTCCACCACCCTCTGGGATGTGGTGGCAGGTGCCCCTGAAATCACCAGGGCTTGCACAGAGGGGTCGAGCACCCCCACACCAGGTACCTGGATGGTTCCCAAGCAGGGATGCATGAAGCTGCACTGTGAGCCTGAGAATGGGACACAGAGTCACAGTTTAATCCAGAAAAATCCCACCATGACACGCAGCAAGTCCCTTCCTAGTCTCCCAGTCCTGTGCTCACATTTCTTTACCTCCATGCCAGCCCAGAGCCAGTTCAGCCTCATCTGCTAATCTGAACATTGCAAAGTTTAAAGACGATGGGCAATGCCACATAAAGAGGGTGCAAAAGAAAAAAACCAAACCCTGGTCCTCCTTCACTTGGCGACAAATAGCCCTTAGAAATGGCAAGTCAGGGTTTCTGACCTCCTATTGGGACATGTCCAGGTTTGCTGCTGGTTAACTGAGGTCCATCCTCTGCTGCAGCTCTGATGGTGGTCACTGGCTGGGCACCCAGCCCACCACATTTTGATATTCCAGGAAACCCCCTGGAAATTTTCTGGAGTGAATAGCCACAATCAGTGATCTGGCCATTACCAGAAGCTGGGGAAGAAGATGAAGTTGTGGGAGGCTCTTCTTAAAAATCCACTCTTTCTACCTCTGGTTCTTTCCCTCTCTTCCTCTCCAAGGCATCCTCCCTTTAGCTTCCAGACAGAAATAAATAAGAAACCACAACACCATCTGTGTTTCTGAGAAAGATTAAGAAGCAACAACTTAATGGACGTGAACCAAAACCCCCAAATTATGTTCTGCAGCACTGCTGTAAGATGGGCTGGTTTGCACACAGATGGACAAGGCAGAGTGTGTGCAGCCATGGGGAGCAGTAGCCAGAGAAGCAGAGATGAATACAGAGCCTCTGATCTCCCTTGCATCCTTTGAAAGCAGATCTTCATCCATCATCATCTTTCTCCCTGGCTGCTTTTTGGGTCCCTACTGACCTGGCCTGGGAGCCTTCACCTTAACCCTCTGGAGCGCCCGTCAGCGCTGTTCGGCCAACTCTCTGCTGTCTCTAGGGTGAGCAGGTTGTCCCTATTTCCACCTCTCCCAAAGACAACAGCACAAAGGAGATATGTTTTTGCCTTCTCTCAAGCAATAAATCCTCCAAACCATGAGCCCCAGTCACTAGCACCACACATAGACATCTGTGGTGGAGGCTGGCTGAGACATGACGAGGGAAAGGACTTGCCTTTTGGGATATAATATCCAAAGCAAGCCCCAGAGGTGCCAGAGAGCGTCTCTCCCATGACACTGCCACCCTGTTCCATGTAGACTTCACCTCAACCAACTACATCATTGCCTCCTGCTTAGATGTGTCTCTTCTGCTCACACCTTTGACAAAATGTCGTTGTATCACCCTGCCATGATCCCAGGCTCCCCTCTGCATCCATCCTCACTGGTTTTATCTATGCTGCCAGCTCTAAAAATGAGCAGGCCTGCTCCTGGCACACCTCATGTCACATCTCACCACCTTCAGGACTGCAGATCCAGACCGCAGACAGCCCTTGCTCTGCTGCTGTCCATTCGAAGACCCTCACTCCATCCTCATTTCAAAAATTCAGCTGACCAAGTGGGTTTTGTCCTTCGGCTGGAGCCCTTCTTTTCTGCTCTTGATTTAATTGTCCAGCTGTAAAAGCCAAGAATTTCCAAAACCTGGCAGAAAATTAAAGAATGCAGGAGCAAAACCACCCCTGCCTTGGAGAATGGCGCTTTCGTTTCCTGCCAGCCATCCTCTTTCAGGCACAGAGAGCAAAAAGCTTCAAGCCTTTCCAACCACTAAATCACCCCACTGGACTCGTAATGGGGGCAGCTGAACTACACCTAGTTCCACCTATTGAAATGATGGCAACAGCCTCCATCCCACAGGAACTGACCCCTTTACCGTCACCGATGCTGGTGGAAGTGCTGATGACATATGAATGTTAGGGGCCGTTATTAATTTCCAGTGGTGTTTACTGAAGTTGGAGCCAAGGCAGAGTCAGGGGTGGAGGAGTGTAAGCTCAAGGGACTGGAAATGTGATGTGGTGATCCTCAATCCAACAGAGACACCAAGGGCTGCGTGGAAGGGGAACTATGGCTTTGCTTAAGACTTAGCCCTGCCAGACTAAGCAAGGTGTAGGCTGGTTAGCCAGGATGCCCTGCATGTCAGAACATCTATTCCCGTCACAGAATCAAAGAATACGTCAAGTTGGAGGGGACCTATAAGAACCATTGAGTCCAACTCACTTCAGTCATCACAGTGAAGTCCTGAATTCAAAAATACGTGACGTTGGTGGTGGGCTTCATAGGACCAAGAAATGGGGTCACCACGGAGCAACACACATGGCCTCCTCTCACAGCTCTCAGCAAAGTCTGCCCAGCAGAGGAGTCGTCCCCCCCCCAGCTCATCACCTACCCCACCCTGGCCAGCCCGCAGGAGGAGTCATCGCTCCCACACCAACTCCACTCCCCGCCCAGACTTCTGTCCTGCTCCTGCTTATGCAATTTTGTGTGCTTTTACCTGTGATTTGGGGAATGAGCAATTTCATCCTTTTTCATGCCTGTCCATGCAACAGCCCCATTACTGCCGTGGAAGAGAAGGGGAACAGGGAAACGTTTGGCCTCTCTGCTGTGCAGTGGAAGGGGATGGGTGAAACACGCATCCCTGGGCCGGTCTGTTTTTGAAAAGCAATTACTGGCCGGGAAGACGGCAAATCCTGCATTCCTCAGTGAAGGAATCCGGATGATGTCACCTCCTGCCCAGTGGCAGGAGCATTCCTGCCTGCTGCAGCTCCCTCTGGGCAGCCCCTGCCTTTGCTACAAATATTTGTTTTGGCTTGGTTTTTGGAAGCTTCCCATTACAAGGAATAACAGCAGGATGGACTCTCCTACTGTAAGGTTTGTCTCTGTACCAGCACATTAGCACAGGCCACAGGTTAATAGAGGTTTACACATGCCAGACAAAATTTTACTGCCAGTAGCAGAAGTCTTTTTTTTTTTTTTTTTTTTTTTCAATCTGTGTGGTGCAGTGAAGACTGAGGGATATCAGAAATCTCTTAAAATAGAAGGCTGCCTGCTTCATTCAGTTTCAACTGAATTCACTCAATTTTTTAGTATGTGTAGCTAGACTGAAGGCATGTACCTGTGCCTCTAATCCCATGGCTGTCTCTCCATCCATTTCTAGTAGGACACATCTAACAGGATACACCTAGTAGGATATATCTAGTAGGCTACATCTAGTAGGATGCCTAGAGCAAGTCAGGATCTTTTCTAATCAACAGGCCTGGAATAAAGTGCTCTTTTGCCTGGAAGGGGAGCCCCAGTAGATGTTTCTAGGAAGAGGGTTGCAGGGGTATGGAGCAACTGTGGGGTGGTGTGGAGGCAGGACAACGTTCAGCGTGCTGGCTACTCCTCAAAAGGAAAAGATCTCTTGTGGTATTCTCCAAGACTTTTTAAGGCACTTGGTGGGATTTAGTTGCCTAAACTTGGGTGTTCAACCCTTCTTGGAGCTGATCTCAACATCTGCCAGACCTCCGTGGGCTGATCTGGGGCACAGCTCAGTTTCTAGCTCTTCTCTCTGCTCCTCTCAATTTCACTACATGCTCTGAGGAACCAGGAGACCAGAAGCACACACTGTCCAAGATGTGGTACCCTCCTGCAACTCTTTTCTGCTAGTTTACATTTTTAACAACCCTTAAAAATATCTATCCCATGCAAAGGTGCTGCTTGCACCCCAATTGTTCACCCACTACTTCTTAGCACCTGTGATGCTGGAGGAGGAAAGGTGGACACAACCGGAGAAGTCAGGAACTGATCATAAAGTAGGTGTCTTATGACAGACGGATAAATTCCTTCCTCATGCTCCAAGATGAACCACTGCTGGCACCTGAAGAAGTTTCATACTCTCAGACCTCAACTGCGGGTCTAACGGGAGGACAGTCCTGCCCTTCAGTGGAAAATGTTAGAAGAGCAGGAGGGTGTTTTTTGTGAGACACTTGTGAGGTTAGATTATTCCAAATCCCACCGACATTGAAGGGATCTTACTCAAGTCCCTAATTTTATTAAAACATTAGTTGTGCCACTGAGACCTCAGAAAAGGAACAATGAAAGGAGCACTAGGAAGAGCAGTGAGCTGCATTTTTAACACAAGCATAAGGTATCACACCATATCTGAGTGTGCTGATGAGCTGGTTTGGGTTATAAAAAAAAGCACATTTAAACAACTGCTTTTGGAGGTTTCCCAAGCTGATATCACAGAATGATCTCAGTTGGAAAAGCCCTTGAAGCTCCTCCAGCCCAACCATGAACCTCCCCCTGACCGTTCCCAACTCCACCAGATCCCTCAGCGCTGGGTCAGCCCGACTCTTCAACCCCTCCAGGGATCCCGGGGACTCCCCCCCTGCCCTGGGCAGCCCATTCCAACGCCCAACAGCCCCTTCTGCAAAGAAATCCTCCCTCAAAGCCAGCCTGACCCTGCCCTGGGCAGCTTGAGGCCATTCCCTCTGGGCTTGGCGCTGGGTCCTTGGCTCAAGAGACTCATCCCCCTTCTCTGCCCCCTCCTGTCAGGGAGTTGCAGAGGGCCAGGAGGTCTCCCCTCAGCCTCCTCTTCTCCAGACTGAACCCCCCCAGTTCCCCCAGCCACTCCCCATCAGACCTGTGCTCCAGACCCTGCACCAGCTCCGTTGCCCTTCTCTGGACACGCTCGAGTCATTCAATGGCTTTTTTGGGGTGAGGGGCCCAAAACTGAACCCACTCATCGAGGGGCGGCATCACCAGTGCCGAGCACAGGGCTCAGATCCCTTCCCTGTCCCTGCTGGCCACGCTGGTGCTGACACAAGCCAGGATGCCATTGGCCTCCTTGGCCCCCTGGGCACACTGCTGGCTCATTATCAATCCCCCCCCCAGGTCCCTCTCTGACTGGCAGCTCTCCAGCCACTCCTCCCCAAGCCTGTAGCGCTGCTGGGGGTTGTTGTGGCCCAAGGGCAGCCCCCGGCATTTGGCCTTATTGAAACTCCCCCAGTTGGGCTCAGCCCATGGCTCCAGCCTGTCCAGATCTCTTGCATCTTCTGATCATCTTTTTCTGCCAGGCCAGGGAGGCTGTGAGCATGAATGGGAGCCCCAGGCATCATGGTTCTGGCTCTCTTGGTGCCAGATACAGCCTTCACTGGCATAATGGCTAAATCTGGATGGATCCCCACCACACTGCTGGGTGAAAGCATCTCTCCTTCCCCCTGGAGCCTTCAGGCTGCAGCAACCTCTCTGAACTGGGCAAGAGCCAGGAAGCTGGGCAGCCCGAGCCCTAAATCAATCCTACCTCAATTAGCGCAGGACTTTCATCAGCGCTCTGTTGTTTTTAAGCTCCAGCGATAAGAAATTTCAGTGAATATTTCAAACTGTACATAAACTACTGCCAACATAAACACTGTAAAAACACTCCCTGTAAATTATGCATCAGAGTTGACCCTTACTAGAACTATTAAAATTTTCTGGAATGGCTAAAATGTGCTGTGGGCTTCCAGGAGGTTTGAGGTTCTACAGCCCCAAGATCTGGGAGAAAGACAGCCATACAGTGCAAAACCTTGCAAGAAAGCAGCTGCTTGGAGCAGAGCTTCCTCCTCATTCTCCCACCTTGGGATCTCTGGGCAAGCTCTGCTCATAGAGGACTAAATAAATGAGCTCCACGCCCAGATGTGTTCTGGCCAGGGTGCAAAACCTTGCATGTGTTTGCTGTTAGACAGTATTTTTGAAGAAAGCTGCCTGCTTTTCCCTGCTGCTCTTCTGGCCTGGCTGCATCCATCTCCTCCTGTTTTCCAGGGTATCCCTCTCTGCTAGAACAGGTAAGAGTGAAGTTATCTTGCAAACCAGCTTCAGAAGTGCCCCACAGACCCTCACAGCTCATGCTGACCTTGAGGACTGAAGCAGGAGATCAAAACCTCCTGCATTTGCCACCAGAGCTTTCTCTGATGTCCAGGCAGAAACAGGCTTGGTCAAACCCTACAGCAACCCAGACAGCCAAGAAGGGGGAGGTCTGGAACATCCCCCATGCAGGGTCCAGCTCAAGATGTGTTCTCTTTGCCACGGATCCCACCTGCTGAAAGACCAGCAGTGCTGCAGCACCTCTGGCATCAGCCCCGGGACTGTCTCCCAGGCTGGGATTAAAGGAGAAGACACAGCCATTCTCCCCCTCTCCCAAAATCACAGTGGCAAGCAGTCAGTCTCACCACCCCAGGGGCATCCAGGGAAGCCTTGCTCTTCTGCTGGGGCTCCTCATCTCTCCACTCCCACGGGGATGCCGGGCAGGTCTCCATGCCCTGGCTGGGGTGGTGGGATGTCTCATGCTCCACTGGCATTTCCCACCAAACGCCATGTCCGTCCTGTGCAAACCTCTGGGTCCATTCAACCAGATGAAACTATGGCTGATCTCTTCTCACTTGTCTTCCCCTGACCCTGCAGCATGAAAAATGCTTTGTCGGAGGAGTTTGTAGCCTGAGAGTGAACACCTCCCATGAAGCCAAGACAATCACACAACAAAGCCCCACTGCAAGGCAGCCTTCCTCTGGGTGCCCTTGGAGAAGTGGCTATGTGAGCATTGAATTGCCACTCCGGCAGCTAGAGTATTGGCAAGCCAGCAGCCTTCCCACAGCCCCGGCACAACTCATGGGTTGTGGTATCTCAGATGGCCTAAATACCTACATGTGGGCAGCCCGGGGTGTCCCATATGCAGCCTGTGGAGTCGGGGTGCTTGGGCCAGCACAGGGTCCTGGCTCCACTGGTCTCCCCTTTCTTGGGGAAGCCAACCACAACCCCAGGAGGAGCCATGCTGTCACATGAGGTTCTTTCTACAGAAGGGATTGCTTTGCAATGCCCATGGTGTCATCTTTTCGCTCTCTCTTCCCCTCCTCTTCTCCAGCATTGCTTCCTTTTTATTAGCTTGATCTATTTTGACTTGAAGCTCTCCAGAACTGGGGCTGACTCACATCTTCCCCAGAGGCATGAGGTGCTCCCATCCCACCCTATCACAAGAGGAGAGCAAAGGGCTGCTCTCATGCTGTGGAAAGCCTCGAGGGACCTAGCAGTGCTTGCACAGGCCACCGGGTCACGAAAACACTGCCAGTGTGAGGGAGACATCATTTGCTCTTGCATCATGTCACTAGACAGTGGCTCCTCCCCAGGGCTTGGAGCAGACTGGCAGAGGGGAGCTGCCTGCACAGGAAAGGAATCGTAGAGAACCTTGTTAAGTATTTCTGTCTGGGAGCGCAGAGGAAAGGGCTGGGCAGAGCAGCGAGCAATACCATTGTCCTAGCAGGAAAAAAAAGAAGAAAAAAAAAAAAAAAAAAAAAAAAAGCAAACCCAATAAAAATGTGCCTGGAGGAATTCGGCTCAGCTTATGTCTGAACCAGCACAAGGTTTCCAAAGCAGAGGCTTCCAGATGCACGGCAGGGCGTTTTCTGGGCTGAAATCAGTGGGGAATGTCATCTGGGGTCGGGGGTTGGATTAACTCTGAATTGATCTGGAGGGTCCCACTGATAAGGAATTTAAGCACCCAAAGATGCTCAGGGCTGGGCAGGAGCTTGCAGCGATTCTTCAGCCCAGTGACTTGGCCACAACGAGGGATTTTGGGGCCATTTTCGCATTATTTTATCCATTTACACCCTGGCATCAGCCCATTGGTGGGCTCACACGTGCCATCTGCAGCTAGCTGCCTTGCTGGCCTCCACCCTGTATTTGGAAGGCATTTTGCACAAAGGACACACCTGTAAAGCTCTTGGCCGATCGTGTGTTTAAGAGTGTGTTAAAAGATGTGGTCAGAAATAACAAAGCAAAGCAGAAACACAGCCTTGGGAGACACCAAGATCCATCAGTCCTTGCTATGTTAAAACAGGTCTTACCTCAGGTAAACTCATCCAGAAATCCATTTTCTACCTGTCCCCTACAGTCCTGGGTTGCACCCTGCACACAAACTCCTTTATTTTCTCTTTTCCTGGCAGCAAGGAGCAGAAAGCAAAGCAGTTTATGTGGTCAGTCACCAAGATCTCCAAGCAATGGACCAGGTCAAAGGGAGCTGTACAGCCTTAAAAGTGAACTTTGTGCTTGGTTGGATGAACTTGGGTGGAAAAGCTCCAAACAAGCCATAAACTATGAGATCAAGCCCTCTGCAGTGCTGGGACCTGCAGAAACACTACATGCTAAATTCTGTGGTCCACATCTACAGTACATTACAGGGGAAGGAGGGGTTTCCTTATGACACACACCAAAAAAAATTTTCTGGTATTTCAGTATTGGACAACACCCAAGGATCGTCTCAGAAATAGCTCTTGTAGCTTGCAGAAGTACAAGGCACAGATTTCCCCGTCAGTGACATGCCCCTTTCTCCCATTCCCACCCGGGGTTGGGCCGGATTTCCTTCCTCCAACTTTCTAAGGAGGCTTTGGGCAGAGGACAGATTGCCCTCCTGTGGCATTTCAAGGGATTTGGGTGAAAGGAGAAGGTGCCTGAGGCCTCCTGAGACTCAAGGTGCTGCTCTTTGTTTCCCTCTGCCAGGAGAGCACACGGCTCTCTCCTATTAAGCACAGCTTAAATAAATTTATTAAGCCAAGCTCCTGTGCTTGATATAGATGGAAAAGGCATTTGGGGATGGGAGGAGATGGAGCCCCTGGGGTCAGTGAGAGAAATGCTTCCCTACAGCATGGGCCAGGAGGGCTCAAGAGGTGCTCTAGCCCCACTCTTACAGGATCCCTTTGGACAAATGCTGGTGGCAACTAAATTTGCTACAACTGTACCAGTGACCTGGAGGTAGGAAAGATGTAGCTAAGGGTCAACCATCAACCACAAGGAAGATCTTAGGGTTTCAGTGAGGATGGATCTGATAAAGACAATGAAAGCGCAATAGCATCTCTAAACAAGATTCATTTAAAGACCTAGATGTGTTGATAGAAGATACAAGTTGGAGAAGGAGATCTCACCCCAGAGGAGCATTCAGTGTGTTTGGTAGCCAACAGGACAGTTTTCTATCAAGGAAGGCCCATGGGCCAAGAAGATGAGGTCACCAAGGAGCAGGTTGTGAGCTGCCAATTCACTGCCTTCCCCTTGCCTCAGTTTCCCCAGCTGTGCAGGAGAAAAAGACATCTTTTATGAGGTGCTTTGAGAGGCAAGGATGAAAATTGTGCTCACATCCTTGGATATTATTTAAAAAACAATACAATACAAAAAGCACCTTACAGAGAACATAAACTTATCAACGGACCTTTTGTCCACAGGTTAGACACGCCAGCTGCAAAACTGTGTCTTCTGCTGGGGTAGGCTCCTACAGGCGCTGGTCTTTAAAGACCAGCTTCTGATGCATGAGCAGGTACCATCTAAGCTGATGCTCCAAAAACAAGCAGGCTGCAGACCCCAAAAATTTTCTGTGCAAGCAGAACTCAGAAATGTAACTCAGGGGACCAAGAGCAGGACCTGCAGGAAAACCAGACCCCAAAGCATCTTCCTCTTCCCACCTCTGGTGGCCTGAGATGAGGAGGAGGTTTGGGATGGGACTGGCTAGAAGATCCCAGAGCGCATAGGGGTTTCCATCAGGAAAAAGCTAAAACACCAGTGATTTAATGCCAGATTCCCTGGAGATGGATTTGCGCTGCCCTGTGCGATTGGAGATGACTTATACTGATATAAAGTGTGCACGAAGTGACACCAAATAGAAATATTATGTCTTCCCACCAGCAGAAGAGACAATATATGAATGTTAGGTTGCAGCAAATGCATTCCCCACCCAAGTGATGGGGAAAGGGCAGAAAATTAAGAGCAGGGGAGAGTGAGGCGGAAGCAGAGCTGGATTGAAGCGAAGGGAGGGGGGGGTCTGTGAAGTGCTGGGAATCAGCCAAGTTAAAACCATCCGGAAAAATATCAAAATAAAGCGTAAGGGAGGAAAAAAAACAACCCACAAAGCAAAAAGTAACATACGGAGAAGCGTTGGGCTCAGTCGTTTGCAAAAACATCCCATCCTTTCGTGCCGGGGTGTGCAGAGGCACAGGCAGCGCCCTGTCCCTGCTTGCTGCCGTGGGCAGAGCTCCCCAGCCGCTGCTTCTCCTGCCCTCCCAACCCCTCCAGACGAGCTCTCTTCCCGCTGCACCAGGCGGGAGACAGTGACGTGGAGACCTCCACAGGGGACGCTTCCTGAGACAGGAGAGCTCCTCGAGTCCAACGCTGCAAACCCATTGTTCCCCGGGACGCCGAAGATTTCTTTCCCTTTTTTTCTTAATTTCCTTATAAGCACCCAAAAAAAAGTTCAGGAAAAAAAAAACCCAACAACCAACCTGAGAACGCAGCGATGGTTTTGGAGCCAAGAGCAATGCTTAGGGAAAAAACAAATAATTCAAATAGTCTATGGGTTTAGGGCTAATAATAGCAAAAAAGGAGCTCCGAGGAGGAGGGGGGAGGCGGAAAGTGGAGGTGCTGCCATGGGATCAGAAATACTTCCTTCTTGTTTGGACTTTCTGTTCAAACAGCAAAAAAGAAAGCTGGCTGCAAACACGACCTGTTCTTACAGCTGCAGTGATATACTGCAGCATCAAAAACTTCTCCCCCCACCAATTTTTATGTCAAAGGGAACAGCCCAAAGCAGTGCTTGTCATGCAAATTGTACATTTTTAGTATTTTATGTTGGCCAGGGCGTTCCCCACCAGCCCCATCCCAGACCCTCTTCATCCCTCTGCTTTCTTCCCAGCCCTATTTTGCAGGGAAGGAGGACCAGCTGCAAACATCTGCAGATAACAGCTGGAAGGGAAAGACAGCTGGAAGAGGACAGAGAGGACATTTTCCTCCTCCCCCAGCCCCTCCTGCTCTCAGCCATAGGGTTTTGCCCCTCACGTAGGTCTCCAGTCAAAGATGGGGGGTGATGTTACCCAGCGCTCAAACACAACAAGCAGGATTAAGTAATTACCCGTCTGGAGGCTGTGACCTTTGACATGTTGTTATCTGTTCCTTCGCGTTGCCAGCTCGCATGATTTTATGGATGATCTCACAATAATTGATGTTTTCCTTAAAGGCCCCGTGCTACGAGGCAAGATTTGGCTTCCAGGAGTCCAAAATCAGCAAGGTTTTGCTCGCTACAATTCAAGAAACCCTCCAAAACTTAGCAAATCCAGGATGAAGATGGCTCTAAACCTTTAAAATCTGGTGGTTCTTCAAATCTCATCTTCCAGGGACCAAAGTTCCTGGGGATTTCTTAAGTAGCACCTGACATGTGAAACTACTCAAAATAACTTGTTTTTCCTGGGTTTAAGGAGAAGGGATATTCTTGCTCCCCAGCACAGATGGGATGGGGCAGACAAGTTTTCATCTTCTCATTTCATTTTTTCAATTTAGGGGAGGAACAAGCTGGGAAACAGACTGGTTGACCATGCAAGGGGGATGTGTTCCCTGGAGGGGTTTTCAAGAGGAAATTAGCTCATAGGATGCTCTGAGGATGGAAGAGGAGGGAGAAGGGAGGCATCACTACAGCACTTGCTTCTGCAGCTCGTGCTGCCCTTGACACGGTCACAAGCCAGAACTTCAGCCCAAACTGGAGGTTTTCAAGCAGATTTTGGGCAAGGAAAACACTCTCACCAAAAAATATTTAGGGAAATCCTTTTGTTGGTGCCCAGCTTGAAAACATCTTTAAATACGCTTCTAAATTATCTCAGCCTCATTGTTTTGGACCTGGTGCAAAGTCTCATTCAGCCTTGTTTAAAACAGTTTTGAGCAAAACCCTGGCTCTAAGTTTTAAGGGACTGCCCAGACCCTGAGTAGAGCTGGATCTCTGTAGCTTCAGCATATATTTAATATGAAACATTTTACAGGCATAAAAAGAAGACAGACAATTTGCATGGCTCTTGCTTCTGGCTTTATATATACTATATATGCAATATATTGAATGGCCCCCCAGGATGAGGAACAGAGCATCCTTTTGTCCCCAAATGCATATTTTCCTCCCTGTCAGTGATACCCGCTCGAGAGTCACGCATCAGTAAGGAAGTGGTTAGATGAGTCTTACCTTTCACAGCCAGGAAAAAAAGGTGCGCCTGGGCTGCAAGTCTTCACCGCATAACCGGAGACGTTTGAGGGGGGAAAAGCTCTGCAGCACAACCAGCCACAGCCCTGCAACAAAGCCAAGGAGGAGGCGATTATTCCCGGGCATCTCTCTGCCAGGCACAATAGGGCAGCGTTTCAGCACCCGTGCTCAATGCCATCATTGTCCCTTCCGGAGCTACGGCTCCTGTGTGTGGTGGCACAGGGTGAAGCTTCTGCTCCTCTGCAAGCTCCCAGAAGGCTTCATCCTACCACTGGAGAGGACCAGGAGACTTTGTTTTCCTCCTAGGGCAGGATAACAGACCTGGGGACAGGAGAGAGCTCAGTTTTGCCATGTCAACACCGTTACGCTACTGCCTGGTGTGAGGGTCCTATGAGAGAGGCAGGAAACAGGGTCTTAAATAAAATGCACCAGGAGCACAAAGGTGATGGGAAGACTGGGTTGAGATTGGGTGTTAACAGCTGACTGATAAAACAGAGCGACGCTCTGGGTGGTGTTTTGATCCTTCCAGGGACTTTGCATTAGGATGCTGCATCCAGTGGAGGAGCACAGTGAGGAGCTGGAGAGGGTCTGGTGGTGGCCATCAGGATGGTCAGGGTTGGTGAATGGGATGCGTTAGGGGAGGCTGAGCTGGGTCTGACCAGCCCAGAAGAGATGGGGAGTCCTTAACGATTAAGGGCAACTATTAATAGGAGGGTGGAGAGAAAACAAAGCCAAACTCTTCTCAGAGGCACCCAGGGACAAGAGAGGCAGGAGGTTTGCAGCCAAGATGATGAGAAGGCATGAAGAAAGATCATGCCTGTCTTTAGAAACACCAAGAGGTGCTGCAAGACCAGTGATATTTCTTCCTTATGACCATGGTGGATAGGACTAGGGTAATCAGCTTGGATTTCGGCAATAAAAGGATCAAAGAGCCCACAGATGCTACCACAGCCATGCTGTCTGCTTTATTTTTGCTCCTACCTGCCAGCCCTGGTATCTGCAAGTTAGGAGCAGGCCCTAAAGCCACTGGTGTGAAGCTGCAGTGTGATAGCCCTGAGGAGCAGCAGCACTCATGCTTCAGAGGGCAGATGGGGTGAAAAGAAATGTGGTGCATTAAAAAAAATAAATATATATATATATATATATAAAGGCAAATTAAATGTGGAAAATCTACTGTGATGGAGCCGGGCTGCTCCCTAGGGATGCTGACAGAGCATGGACAGCACTTGGGAGCCCAGGGCTGGGAGGAGGGAGCAGAAAGGACATTCAGCTCAGGTCTGAAGCCAGGAGGCTGTCTATGCTGGCCAAGATGACTGTAGTCCTTATGGCTTGCTGGCCTCCCCAGGTCAAACTACCGTAATAACTGGCAATCAGATAGAAAAAAATCAATGAAACATATGAGATCATCCTCCTCACTCAGGGGGACAGCCTGGCAAGCTCTCTCACCCCATGGATACTGGCCATGGCTCCCCAGGGAGAGTAATTCCCCCACCAGTGTGGGCAGTGGCACCAGTGTCCCCTCTCCACCAGGATCCAGGTGTTGCTTTTCTCTCTCGTCTGGGAGGCACCTGTGGGACCACCACCTTAAGCAGGGATGCAGCTCAAGTACCCTGCACTTCCAAAAAGGAAAAGTTATAAGCCTCCCCTTTTTCCTCATCCTAGACTCAAGTATATCTAGGTCAGCACGTTGCTGGTTTTAACAAGGGTGACTGGAGCATCTCACTTGACTTTCTGGAGAGCAGGGCTCAGTCCCCATCACCCCTGTGCTGGCTTTCCATAGGGAGCCAGGGACACCCCTTGGGGCTGGACACCCACCATGTAGGTGCTTTGCTTTTCGTCAGCAAGACTTGACTGATAACAAACAGAAGAAACCTCAGTGCTTCAAGGGGATGTCTGCAACGTAATGCTGGACTGAGGACTTGGCCACCGCAAGGCTGATGGCAGGGGGGCGGCCGCCCTGTCCTCTGTGCTCATTGGTCCCAGCTCCCAGGGGTCTCCTCCCCATGTGGGTTCACTAAAATAGTCCCCTCTATGGGGCAGTGAAATAAAATATTTAAATCCTTTGAGCTCAACCTGGGCACTGGCATTCTGCCTTTTCTGTCTCCTTTCTTTTTATCACCTCCTCAAATATCTGGCAGCTGGAATGGGGAAAGAAAAAGAGGGGAAAAACATCCTGTTCCTCCCTCCTTTAGTGCCTGGGGAGAGAGAAATCAGGCATCAGGACATCAGGAGGGGGATGCATCCCCGATTTCACAAGCATCTGATTGTACCAGTTGCCAAAGCACACAATCTGAATTGCAGATGGCTTCTGGCTATTTACAGGGCTGGAGCCACATTCTGGACAAGTGCAGTCACAGTTGCTATTGTAAGAAAAAGCTGAGCCTGTACTGGATTCCCCTCTTTTTGTCCATTTTTGGAGGATGGGAGCAGAGCTGGGCTCTAGAAATGGGGAGCTGCAGTATTCTGCCCCAGACGGTGCTCCTCACAGAACATGCCACCCTGTCCAGAGCCAGTCAGGTTTATGGATCAGCGTCCTGCGCTCTCCAGGGATGACACAGTTGCACATCCAGTCGATGAGGCTGACCCAAATACAGTGCCCAGCAAGGCAGGCACATCCCTGCTCCTGGCCCAGCTGCCAGGGTGGCCCTTATCCTCACAGAGCTAACAGAGCTGGAGACTCACAGCCCTTGAAGCTCCTCCAGCCCAACCATGAACCTCCCCCTGACCGTTCCCAACTCCACCAGATCCCTCAGCACTGGGTCAACCCGACTCTTCAACCCCTCCAGGGATGGGGACTCCCCCCCTGCCCTGGGCAGCCCATTCCAACGCCCAACAGCCCCTTCTGCAAAGAAATCCTTCCTCAGAGCCAGCCTGACCCTGCCCTGGGCAGCTTGAGGCCATTCCCTCTGGGCCTGGCGCTGGGGCCTTGGCTCCAGAGACTCATCCCCCCTCTCTGCCCCCTCCTGTCAGGGAGTTGCAGAGGGCCAGGAGGTCTCCCCTCAGCCTCCTCTTCTCCAGACTGAACCCCCCCAGTTCCCTCAGCCGCTCCCATCAGACCTGTGCTCCAGACCCTGCACCAGCTCCGTTGCCCTTCTCTGGACACGCTCGAGTCATTCAATGGCCTTTTTGGGGTGAGGGGCCCAAAACTGAACCCAGGAATTGAGGGGCGGCCTCACCAGTGCTGAGCACAGGGCTCAGATCCCTTCCCTGTCCCTGCTGGCCACACTAGTGCTGATACAAACTCCTCCTCTAGCAGGACTCCTACTCCTACAAGCACCTTGGAGCATCACATACCAGCTGGATGCTCCCCAGTACCCTGTGCTAGAGAGAAAACTTGATACTTACTTCCCCATGACTTGCTTTCAAGCAGCAGCACAGCCAGAGAAAAGAAGCCCTGGAGAAGCAATGTCTTGACCGAGGAGTGCTGGCATGGGTTGGGTTGGGTCCCACCAGGGTCAATTAGCCCTAGTGAGGTTTATTAGCTGTGGTTTTACGGGGCCTACCTGTTGTCAGTGTTGGTGGTGCTGGTTGGTGTCTCAGCGTAAGGCAGCCGCAGCTGGTACGTGGTGGTCACCTTGCTGTCCTGTGGAAGAGCACAAAAAGGGCATCAGCACACCTGGCCAGGGACCACATCACCTGGCAATCAGGGTAGGGACCAATCTCAACTGCTGCCCCATAAAAAAAAAAAGCTCACAATCTGGAACAGCTGGATCCCTCAGCCAGGGAAAGCCGACCCCAGCCCATGGTGGGTTGGGAGCACCAGCATGTCTCAGCCCACGGCTCCACTGCAGAGGGATGACCCTAGGGAGAGGGATGACCCCCCCAAACCCCCTGCAGTAAGGCGCTCTGATCCTGTTTGAGGCCTCGCAGGCTGCTGGAGAATTTCCTAGAAGAGGTTTGCTGCATGCTGATGGAAATGCAAACACTGGATATAGCAGGAAAAAAGTGGGTTTTGCCAGAAAAGCTGGTAACCTGTGGCCTTGCACCCCCAAGCTCGGGCCAGGCAGCACTAACCCCACTGATGTGCTGAGCGAACTCTCTGGAAGGTCCTAAATATATGCAAGGAACCCAGGCTAGCTTGCAATAAGCTTTTTCCTCCCCTGATAACTTCTGACAGCACTCAGGTCATTGTAGCCACAGCTTTATCCATCACATATCATCCCCATGCACCAACGTGAACACATCCCATCACATCTTCGTACCTGGGATGCTAAATCCCAGCGCTGGAGATCAGAAGCACACACACAGACCAAGCTGGACACTAATGGGGCAGCAAGAAAACCACAGTTATTCTTGCTTCTTTTTTTCTTGTTGCTTATTTTACATGCTGGCTGCCCAATTATTTCCCAGGCTGGCTCTGCCCCGCGGTGCATTTTTGCAATTGCACAGAAGAAAACTCAAAAATCAGGACTACCTCCGAAAGCACTTGAGATTCCCAGAAAAAACACTGAGGGAGAAATTCATCCCCACAGTCCCATGGGGCCAGGTGACAAGATTTTGGGATAGCTAAATAAAACCACATTTGACAGTGTTAGCTCCCTCTTGACCTCATCTTGCTCACCTTCACTCCAAAATGCCCCAAACCTGTTGGTTGGTATGTTCAGCATTCCTGCCTGGAAGATCTCCTAGGTGGTCCCCCAGGACCAGCATCTTAAGTTACAGAAAATCCCTGGCAGGGAGACTCCTGTACCCTCACTTTGTCACAGTCTGATCCCTGATCCCAGCCCCACCTCGAGCACTGGGAGACACCATTTCTGGTTGTGTAGGACCCTGAATTCAGCAGCCACTGCAACTGTGATGCTCAACAAGGTCCTTGCCTGGCCCAGGGATGTGGGGATGGTGGCATCCCCAACAAGCCGGTACCAAAAATACAGATCTAGGAAGGTATTTGTGTTTGCAAATGCAATTCATCAAATAGACATCCCATTTCTGAGGATGCAGAAATTAAACTCATTCCAACAGGTGCCTTCATGCACCCAGTTATGAGATTGGACGTGCAGTGTGGCCCTTCCAAAACGCCAAACACAGAGGAGGCAATACTGATAGCTACCAGAAACAAGTTGCAAGGGATGCTCAACAGCCCTATCACCCACTCAGTGACCAGCCCGGCTCCAGCAACCCCACTCCTGGTCCCTCCACCACCCATTGCCATCCCAGTGGCCACCCTGTCACCTCACGTTAGTGCCGGGCATCCAGGCGTTCACTGCTTCGCTCTGTCAGACACAGCGGCAGCTGCCAAAAGCAGGTCACCCAATATAGGGTGGGTTATTTACAGCTTCCCTCTGTGTTACCACCAGGAAAGGGGGGGACACAAGTGATCTAAACGACTTTTTTCCCCCCCCCCTCCCCATTTTCCGAGTGCTGCCAAAGGGCTGAAGCACTGTCCCTGTTTGCGGATAACACTCACCTCTCCTGGAGGGGCAGCTGGAGGCTGGGCTCGGGGATAGCAGCGGCGCAGCTCCCAGGGCGTTGGCAGGAGGGCTGAGCAGGCAGTGGCTGGGCATTTCCATCTGGTGATAGCTCTGTATGTGTCCCACGCGGTGGCTGGAGACCCCCGACTGAAGCCAGCGCCGTGTCCTTCACCTCTTGCGTTTTGCCGCTCGGCAGCGTGGGCCCCCTTGTGCTTTCCTGCTGTCATTTCTGCCATCTAGAGGGGACGTTTCCCCATTGCAAACGTGTCCCTCAAATCATAACGAAATCCGATTCATTAAAAAAAAGAAAAGAAAAAAAAAAAAATCACAGTCCATCACTTGGCGCTGCAGGAAGAGCCTGGCCACTGCGATTCACACTGTCGGGGGCGGGGGGTGCAGCTGGGTGTTGTGAAGCAGGTATCCCCCAGAAAATGTTTGGGGAGCATTTTCCTGGCAGTTTAACCAAAATTAGAACCTTGCCACAGGAAACTCAAGACAACAGAAAGGATTTCAGAGTCTAGACTAGGAAAGATTTAACAGCCCAAGTGAGGTAAATGATCAAAATAATTATCAAATCATCCTTCTGAATGCAAGCAAAGTATTAAAAGGGTTTCCTGAGGTCTGGTTCTGCTTGCTGATATTCATAATGTGGAGGATGGCACTTAAGTTAATTGGGAGGTGGCCTGGACCAAGAGGTCCTGTAAGTGTGCTGGAGCAGGGCGGCTGGGTAAATCAGAGATGGGAGATGAGCAACCTGGTCTACTAGAAGGTGTCCCTGCCCATGGCAGGGATATTGGACTGGATGGTCTTTAAGATCCCTTCCAACCCAAACCATCCAATGATCTGTGATATGAAGAGGATGAAACCCCATGGTCGAGTTTAAGGTACAACCATGCTCTGATAAAAACGAGGCTTTGCCAAGAAAATATCACAGCCCGGCATTGCACGGTGCAGCCGTTCAGTCTTGGCTGGGTTCATTTTAGGGGGAGGCAGCTGGAAGCCAGCACCGGTGGGACGGCGGCTCTGCCGGACTTGCCATTTCTCAAGGATCAAACACAAACCCCGTGTCCTCCAGGCTCTGGCACAGGTGACCCCGCCAGCAGCTGTGCCACAGCTGTTCCTCCCCTGAAGCCCAACACCAGTTTAACCACCTGGAGGCACCAGTTGCAACACCGCTCCTCTCTCTCCCACACTTACCTCTGGTGAAGACTGGGGTGCTTTGAGTACAGGGGCTCAGTGAGGAACCAACCTCTCCAAGGAGGCTCAGGATGCGACCTGCTGGAGGGACCAAAGGGCTCAGAAGTTACATGAAAGCATCATGGTTAACACTGAAGTGAAGGGTGAAGCATCCTTCCATCAGGCAGAGCTCTCTACATCTCAGGCCAGAGACTAGTACAAGGGACAGTGGCTACATCAAGGGAAAAGACCCTAGGAAAAGGGATTTATTGCTGCCCTCAAGCATGTCAACCAAAAAAGCTGCACAGCTTGAGAAATAAATCTTTTCCCCCACATCTTGTCGGTACAAAAGCATCTAAAAAATCTACCTTGGTGAACAAGTACACGTAAATTACAATATTGCTGCCAGAATGGCAGAGGAAGAGAAGCTCACAGTAGTTTTCCCTCAGTAAAAAAGGGCAGTGGATAGATCACATCGTGCAACCACTCCCTTCTCCTCTCGGCTTATTAAACAAACCCATGTGTTGACAAGGCCTTCGGTTGGAGCAGCAGAGCTGTGCCTGCTCTGCCACCACGACATAGCCCAACACCGCAGAGGCTGCGGCCAGCAGGCACAGACCCACAGGTGCACCTGGAGGAGCTGCAAAAGGAAGCAGGAACCAGAGGGAGCAAGAGGATGCCGACACTGGTGACATCAGATGCCAGTAAAGATGGGAGCGCCTTGGTCCGCAGGTGGAAACGGGGGTCACATCAATACAAATCGCTCCCCTTTATCGAGTGGCATTATCTGGCACAGCATGTACCTCCACAAATAGTGCAGTGGGATCCCAAGGCACACGCTGGGGCTGCAGCTGACCAGACAGCTCCTCTACGGCCTCGCTGAACAGCTCTGCCCTCTGTCTGCACAACTGCTCCCAAAGCATCCGCCTGCGGTACAAACCTGGGACAGCACACGCTGGGTGTGTGGCAAACAAACACAAGTGTCACCGAGTTTTGTTTTCTTTCCTTTTAATAGAAACATCTTAGAGTAACTCGGGAGAAGGATCAGCCTAAAGGGAATGTCTCTCGAAATAAAACAGTGTGACGTGCTTCGGGAATCATGTGCAAAGGTAAAATGTCCAAGGAGGGTCAGCTCATGGCTTCCTGGATTCTTCAGTCTTCTTGATTTCCTGCAAGGAGATCAGGAAAACAACTGAGCATCTGTCATTCTTTGGGAACAACCCATAGTTTCACAGCTCTGGAGACCACAAGCAATCATCTCCTCAGATCAGCTCCACAGCATTACGGGACCAAGCCCAGAGTTTACACACTTTGGGGACAAGGCAAGGTTTGATTTAGAAGCATTTCAAAGCCAGCATACCCCTTTCATTCCATCCAGGGACATGTGTTTATTTTGCTCCTACCCCAGTATCACACTGAACCCATTTCCCGCTCCCAGGCATCATCACTCATACTTGATCTGTGCTCAACTACGTCACTCAGCGACTCAAACCAGATCAAGTGGAGGCATGAGGTGACATTTCTGTGGCTGCCTATAGACAGACCCTCACCGGCTCAGCCTGGAGGTCATGCCTACACAGAGAGGCAGAAAAGCCCCAAAACTCACCTCCAGGAGCATCTCCTTCAATTCGGAATAGGCTTTTTCTAAATCATCATTAATAATGACCAAGTCAAACAGGCCAGGCTCTTTACCTAGGGAAGGAGACAAGGAACAAGGAGTTAGAGAACAAGTTTCTTCCCTGTGTCATCTCTTGTGCACCACCGGAGTTCCCGTGGCATTTTAATATTATTATTTCAGCCACTACTAACATGCTTTTCCACCAACCGCCCACAAGGAACTGCAGTGGGAAACAATGCAGCATGGAGGTTAGATCAAACTCAGCTACCGTCCAAGCCCTACCAGCACTCCTTGGAGAGCACAAGTCAGATGTTCACACAAAAAACAGCTCCTAAATCACCATCCCCTCTCCCTGCACGTATCAATTGAAGGCACTTGGACTTACTAAGTTCCAGATCTACGCGGGCTGCAGTCAAACGCTTCAGTAAACTTTCTTCTGTTTCAGTCTTTCGGTCACGTAGTCTTTTTTCCTAAACCCAGTGACAAACATGTTAAAGAAATGTGTGTTCCAAATGCTGCATGTAGAAACCCCTACCCACCCCACAGGCCAGTGCTGTCTGCCGTTTGCTACAGCTGACAACCACGGGCATGCAAGATAACGCTCTGCAAGGGGCGAGCAGCCTCATTTACAGCCCAGCACAAACCAGAGCAAAAAGATGAGTTTGCACTCAAGATCTCTTACCAGGTTCCCAGTCTCTTTTTCCCTCCCCCATAAGCTTTTTTTTTTTCCCCAGGTACTGATGGGAGATGAAACCTCTCTGCTGGGCTCTGGCATCTGGTGCTGTTGGCTTTCTCCTCCACAAACTGAACAAGAAACACAGACTGCCTGATCTACTAAGAGCAAGAGGGGAGAGCCAGGAGTCGTGGCCTTCGCCGCCATGTACTCCTTGCATGGCTTTAGCAAGTCTCATACACGTGTTGACACCCCTCTCTGGACCATGACACTTATGCGAGAGGCACACTGCAATCATTATTATATAGGGCCCTGTAAAACCAGAGGGGTATAGGATTTCTGGTACTGCAGAGAACCAGCCACCCTTGGCTTAACTGTCATTGCTGGAGGCAAGCCTCAGCACAAAAACCTTCTCTCCCCAGCATTAAGCACAACTAAAGTATTTAAAGATTGACCATGCTGCGATGGAGCCTCTAACCCAGTGAAGGCAAACACACCAAGGCATGGAAGCTGCACAGGAGGGACGCAAGAAACAGTGCACAGGAAGATTTATCCCTGGGAGCTGGGCAGAGATAACAAGTGTGCTCAGAAATGTCCTTCCCACCTATTCTACTGCCCTTAAAAACACACAGATGAAACAAGAAGGGAGGAACCCCCACGGCTTCAAAGCAAGACGCTGATTACCTCTAACTGCCTAACGGCAAAGGAAGGCGGTCGCTCACCAAGATGTCCATGGATGGAGGCTGCACGAAGATGTAGATAGGGTTCAGGTCTGTCCTCTTGATGTTCTTCACACCCTGGATGTCAATGTCAAGGATGCAGATCTGGTTCCGGGCCTGAACAGCCTGCACTGCACCTTTACTGGGGACAGAACAAAGAGGAAAGGTGTCAGAGCATCCAGCCACAGCAGTGGAGGTTTGGTGCATCACCATCCAGCAGCAGGTCTTCACCTCACAAGGCTCCCCAGTGCCCAAACTGTGGCAGGAGAGAAAAGAAAGCCTGCTCTGCTCTTGCTAAGCAGTCTCTCCAAGTGTTCTCTGGGTCCCTGGGGTGGAGCAGGGACCTGCTGTCTCCTGCTAGAGAGGCTGGCAAAACCATGATGGAAGGTGTGGGAATAGATAATGTGTGACTATCCACGATCAGTGTGGCTCAGGTACAGTCCGTAAAGCTCCTGCCTTTGACAAACACAGGAGCAACCCTCACCAAAGAGCAAACACACTGGTAACTTTTCTTCCCCAGAGATTTCTGTATGCATGCTGGAGGATGCTTAATGGAGATGGATGCTCTGCCTGGATTGAAAGATGCACAATTAAGAAAATATTTTTTAAGTGGCAGTTCTTGTATGTCGTTAAAGATGGTATCTCTTCCCCAACACAGGGGAATTGCCTCGAGCTTGTTCCTGAACACTTACAACTCTCCCTTGAAAAGCAGCAATGTCAACCCTCTACCAGAGCAATGGAGGTACCTGGACTAGTTACTGGGTAGCAGCCCTCCTGGGGGACTTCTCAGTCAGTGAAAAGTCACAGATTCTCCAAGCCAGGGCTCCATGGCATGATGGAGAGTGCAGAGAGAAGCCATGACAGAAACTCAGATGTGGCACTGCAGGTTTTGAGACCACGAAGTCAGGAGGTCATGCAATGGCAGCAGAGATTAAAAGAAAATGCTGCCCTACAGCCAGCCTCCAACTTGCTTGATTCCCTGCCCAGACCCAGGGCACCTCTCTGGACCTCACCTCGTTACCCTTCACCACCAAGGTTTGCAACCTGATGCCTTCTGCAAAAAAAATAGACTCCCTTGAACAAATGCTATTGTGTTGTCCTACACCCCAGAAAGGGGAGTCACAGCTCCAGTGAATCAAGATTTGTGACCCCCAGCTTTCCTCCCACAGCTTGCACCAGCCCTGCTCCTGGCTGTGCCAGCTGGAGAAGACAGGGAAAGCAGCCACAGGTGTCACACAGCAGCTGCTGTTGGCAGGGTGTGAGCAGAGGAAGATGTGACAGCACAAAGAGCCCCAAGCCCACGACTACCACAGATAGACAATGGCTCACTGCAAACACAGCTGGAGAGGACAGAGACAGCCCGAGCAGAAGGTGCCTCTCGGAGGAGTAGGGAGCAGAGGCAAGATGGAGAAAGCTGTAAAAACTTCTGGGAGCTTGCAAGCCCAGAAAAGCCCCCACGAACAGAGGTGAGCTATGAAGCAGTTTGAGTGACACTGTGAGCTCCTCAGCCTGGACAGTGGGGAACAGCAAGCAGACAAGCACCCTCAGGGTCCCGCAGCCAGTCTGCTGAGTGCAGCAAGGTCCACTGCCTGCAGAGATGCTCCTGTGATGGAGTCATGGAGGTGGAGGGGGCTGGTGACCTTCCTCCTGACCTGGGAGTCCCACAAAACAGGCCACAAATGCCACAAGAAGGAGAAAGCTGAAGCGAAGATGCATGACCAGCACTGTGCCAGATAAAAATACAGAGGCTTTGCCCTGGTGGGCAGCCGTGAGAGCCCAGATTTGAGCTTTATCCACTGCAAAGCCACAAAACCTCCCCAGAACAGCTTCACTTGCCATCTGGTATTACCAGGTATCAACTAACTCCTGCTATAAACAATCTACAAAGAGCCAGCAGCTATCAGAGCCCTGAGAAAGAGACCCCATGCCTGCACTCTGATTTCAGCCTCTAATTTAAGGCAACTTCAAAGAAGTCCTGGTTTCTGTGGGCAGGGCTCAGCACTATCCCACAGACAGGGACCTTTCAGGGCTCTTAAGCAATTAATTTGTAGTTACTCATTATTAGCTGGTGAGATTTAGGGAGCAGAAAGGATTGGCAAATACTTCAACTATTCTGATAAGCATGAGGGACTGCCTCCACTTTATCACACATCTGATCAGAAACATCCTTAGGTACTTATAGATAAAACATAAGCTTGGAGAGTTTCTGTATTTGTTTTGTTTGCAAACAGGTATTGTTGGGATGGTTTGGGCTCATTTCAGCCTCCCACCCTGCATGCCCACCACTGCAGGCAGTGTAATATGCAGAAGGGACTGAAGATGAAAGTGAGGGTCAGGGAGAAAAGCACCTCAAAAAATCAAACCCAAGCACATAATTTGATTCAAGTACTTAATTCCTGCAATTTTCATAGAAATTGGCTGAATTGAGGAGAGATGTCTTTCCAGCACCCACCCTGAGGAAAAGGCACCAAGATCAACTCCACTTACATATCAGGCATCAGAAAGCAGGCATATCCTCCACACTGTGGCTAGACTGAGCAGGACACATGGGAAGGAAGCCTGGCCTATGCAGGATGAAACCAGGGATTAAGGAGCTTGAACTCAGTTTCTCCTTGGTGCTGGGTGTTTGGAAGGTGAGCCATCAGGTTTTGTTTCTCGTGCTAAACCAGTGACACTGGAGGTACGAAGGCGAGGGCAGAGGACTATGCCCCTCCATCAGCCTCAGAGGGAGCAGGGCCAGACCCCTGCAAGGCTGCCCTAAGCTGCGGTGACACTAGAACAGCCGTGCTGCTGAAATGCAAAATCACCAGCCGTTCCTTCTGAGCTCAACACCACACCTGCAGCACGTTCAGTCTGGGGGACTTATGATGGCACCTCCCCTGAGGAAATCATCCTCAGAAGGAAACTTTGCCATCTCCAAAAAATCCTCAAAAAAGCACATTCAGCTCTAAGAAACGTAAGTCTTCCTGTGAAGCATTTCAGGAAAATTTCTTTAATCCATCTAATAAAATAACTCAAGAAACATTTAACTTCCCTCCTTAGCAGGCCTATTACTACAGTAGCACAATTTTCTTACAATAATTATATATCTGACCTCTAATTAACACTGCAGCTTAATGTTTTATTGATCATCAGCTCCAACACCAAGGGCAATGCTACTTTAAAATCCACCTAACTCCTGAACCCCAGTCAAGGGTGCCATGCAGTGTACCTGTTCGTAAGCAGTCACTTTACCAAATCAGCATGCGTATTTGTTTCACAGCAGCCAGTACAGGTATCATCACTTCTGATTCTGAATTCAACATTTTCAGACCATTAGTTAACACAGGGATAACGAGAATAAGTCTCCATCCTGCCCGCTACTCTCTGCTACACTTGGAAAAATATTAAGGAGCGTAAATAGTCTATGAAAATCACCCCTGTATAGGAAAAGTGTTAAGATTATTAACTACATCAGCAACCCTCAAACACTGGAGGCTATAGAAAAATCTCATAACGCAGTGATGATTCAATTATGATGAGCTAACACTGTGCAAGAGTGAATTTTGCTGTCTTAATAAAGGTGACAAGGACTCTGCTATGAAAATTAAAGGGTTTGCTTATGGCAAAAAAATCTGGGTGTCTGGAGAAAACAGTGTTGCTGAGTTAAAATACAATTTTTCCTTCACCACCATCTTGGCTCCCAGCACCACCTGGGTTCAGCAGTGACAGCATCAACTGCATACCTCGTCCCATACATATTTCCAGAGAACTCTGCATGCTCGATGAATTCACCAGCATCAATTTCTTTCTGCATATCCTCTCTGGTCACAAAGTGATAATCTGGATAGGGAAAACAGGAAAAATAGCCAGAAATTAACAGCTCTGAAGGTAAAGTTCATGGTCAGAATTACACCCATGGGTGCTTAGAGAAGAAGGAACTTTAAAATCTGCTTTGGACAACGTGGGAAGACTGCAGATATCTACTTCCTAATTACTGCATACAGCATCCCTTCTCCACACCAATTTCCCAGACACTTGCTCGAAACATTTTGAAGCTCTCCATGTGGCCAAAAATAAGGCTGTAACCAGTTTTTCATATCCTTTCCCTTTTCTGGTGCAGTAGGAACCTCCTCCCTCTCCCCACAGGTGTAGAACACAATACAACAGGGCTGCCAAGGCCTTTAATTTGAAAGCATTTATTATTAAAGACTAAAATGGGACAAGAGAGAGGGGGAGATAAAAGGGGACATCAAAATCAAACGAACTAAAAAGGAACATTTCTCTATCTGTTATCAAAATCCCTCCCTTTCACTTCAGAGTGAAAACTCCTGTCAGAAATTTAAGAACAAACCTCACTTGATTCTTTCTGAAATATGCAAACAAAATAGAAAACAGAGAAGCTGGCCAGATGGATACAAGCTATTAATACAGATAAAGATATTTCATTAACCAGCTGCATTTCCCAAAGCAGTGTGAATTTGAAGTATCTCAACAGAGCTACCTGGCACTTTGGAAAATTCAGCCCAAGTATGGATCAGGGAGCTTAAACCAAGAACAAGTGAGTCAGAGACAGCGTCTAGCAACACATACTCTGCCTCTGTTAACATTTCACTGCTTAATTAAATTTTGGTTTTGTTCTGACAAGTCCATCCCTCTGTTATCTACTCTCCAACACACAGCACAAGCTTCAGAACAGCGGTGAACAGCTACGGTCTCATTGCCACTGAGATAAAGAACAAAAGTGTGTGCACATATGCTTATCTATATACACACCCTCAAATATATTACTGAAGGTCTGCCTAAGGAAACGCACCCTATAAACATAAACGTAGAACTAACTTATCTGCTAGTGAGGGTTCATGGATGCGCTTCACACCAACTTACAATTTTTCAGTCCAACGAGACAGGCCCAGCTGCAACAGACTCACCTTTACCATTTACCTCGCCGGGTCTTGGCTGCCTCGTGGTATCTGCAAGCAAGAAACATCCTTGCAAATTTTGTAGAGCACCCAAGGAAGTAATAGTATAAGAGAAATAAAAGCACACATGCAGCAGATTAACCCAACTGCATAGTAAGCTGATCCTCTATTTAAAATGATCAGAGCTTCTGGAATCAGCTAGTGTAACACAGGATGACATGCAGGATTGGCCTTTAATCGAAGAATCCTAGATAATCTGAAAACAATCAATTAAGACTGTTAGGGGCTGAGCGGTCAGTGTGGGACTTACCAGGCTGGGCTTAGTTTTCAGCTCTGCTACAGCCTTCCTGTGTAATCCTAGATACATTATTGGGACCTCTGCCTCAGTTCAGGGGAATTAGCAGTGCCCTACTTTGCAGAGTTATCTTCATTTTAAAAGATCATGCAGCACCTACACTGGTGCTTAAAATAGCCAGATTTAATGAATAGGGCAAACTCCTGCACAAGGTAGGCGAATAAATCAGACAGCCTTTGAACCCTGCTGGAAGCCATTCAAACTAGCATTATTTTAAGCACATGCTCTGCAAACCAGAAAGGAGCTGATGGTCATCATGGAGGGCAACACCGATTATTTTATTTCAGACCATCAGGGGTTAAACTAATGCAATAAGGCTTCTATCACCTCTAAGTTTTTATAAAGCACCAATTGCCAAGGTCTAAGTGGCCTATGGAGATTTAGAAGAAAAATATCTACCAAGAGGCCACCTTGGGGAAAATGATAAGGTTTAGTCTGGACTGAGATGAGAGATTCAATTGAATCAAGAGCATGGGATGAAACACACAAAAGGAAAGATATTTTAAAGCTTTTTTCCATCTCCAGTAACATTAAATTTTTAAAGATCCAGCATGTGCTCTTTCATAGTGGAATGAATCTGATCTCACAGATCTCAAAGCACCATCCTACGTGTTAGGAGGGTAAAACACGTTTTGGTAACGTACTTAAAAACACTTTACAGAGCTTAAGGGGAAGATCAGGCGAATGAGCTGTGGATACAGCCCAGATTCTGACCTTTAAGGCATCATTCAAGAAAAAGGAAACAAAATTAGTATTGCAACAGGCAAGCTACCTGAAGATTCCCTGCCTTTACTCTGTTGTGGACACAGGAGGGCTTCAGCACTATCTGCAGACAGGTACAAGTGGGTCTAGCTAGACAACCAGGGGTTATTTTCACATTACAGGAAATGATCCCAGGTAGGAAAAAAAAAGAGAAAAAAGAACCCTTGAGAACCCTTGGCCAGCACTTGGCGGCCAACATAAAACCTCAACAAACCACCCGAGCAATGGCAGGAGGAAGAATGTACACAGGTGATTGGGTGAACTGTTCCACCCAGAAGGAGACAGGCTTCACAAAACTCTTTAATTTTAAATCTGAGACTGGTGTGCAGCCCTATGGCTGTTAAAATCCCCATCAGCTCCCACAGGTGGATGGAAAGACCTGGCTTTTGAAGCAGAGGTGTGTGGGGGATTTTGTTACTTTCAGAATCAAGATTCACTCAGAAAAATCTCCTCACCTTTCTGAGCTGTGTTTAGAGGTGTGGGGAGTCACCAGACCTGGAAAGACTGCTGTTCCAGACAAATCTTAGACTTGCCACTCAATGCCAGTAGTAAAAGGCATCCTGAATTATTGAAACATCCCAAAGAGCCTACAGAGAGACTAGGACACAGGCAAGCCACAGAAGCCCATTACTTGGGGCATAAATACAGCTACAGAAGCAGCCTCTGGGCTGGCAGCCCTGGAATTCTTCACCGCCCCTCCCCAGAGACATATGGATACTCACGAGAGACACTGAAGCCAAAGATGTTCTCATACTCTTCAAGCAATTTCTTTAACAAAGTGCTCTTCCCTGCACCAGATGGACCACTCAGAACTACTGGTCTCGGTCCCTGCATGGCTAGAGTGACAGAAAAATACATGTCTGGTTAGAAACACCCACGAAAAGACACAGCTATGAATTCCCAGAGGTGCTGGGTCCCACAAAACAGCGTCTGCCCTTTACCCCCGGATACAAGTTTCTGCAAACAAATCTGAAATGATGAAAAATCCCAAGCCTAGAGCTAATAGGAAGTAACCAAGAGTGCAGGAAATACCACAGAAATTCAAAGAACTAATAAATCAGCAAACTGGCTGCAGACAGCAGGAGCTGCCACCTCTGTACTGCTGCAAAAGATCTGGGCTGGGAGCCCTGAGGACTCAGATATCATTTTGGAAAGCAGACAAGGGAGGCCACCAGCAATGCAGCAGGACAGCTTCACCTTGTTTTGCTGCTGGCTCCAATTCTTACCTGGGAAACAAATACCTCAGACAAATAAAGGACATGTATCACTGCAGCATGAACACTCCTCCTCAAGGGACTGAGGTTAAACTCATAAGGACATAACCCAAAGGAGGAGGAAACTGGGCTCCAGCTGCAACTAAACTGGGATAATTCAAGCCAGCTCTGTCCTAGCTCTGTTCTCTGTCACCAGGGTCGGGTCCTTCTGGGATTTAAATCCTAGGGAAGACTTTTTCTATCAGAAGGAAGATGCTGTTTGTGCCTAGAGGCATCTCAAAACATCATGGGACATGTACACACATTGGGCAGTGCCAGTTTAATAGCTGTTCTTACTGACAGAGATACAGTCACAGCCACTTCCCTCTCATAGGGAAAGGCCTCAGGAGAGTTTGCAGAAGATGCTGCCAAGAACAAAGGGCAGAAATCAACCAACAGGGATGGGATGCCCGTGAGATCACCACACCTCTTTTGCTGCCCATTTACATCCTAACAAGTACAAACCACAAGCCTATGATGGACAGTTACATACTTCCTATCAGTCCTAGGGTAAATATCTACACGCAAAGCCTTTAGCCATAAGCAGACAACATACTGAAGCCTTGACCCAGAAGCCCAGCACATCCTCCACCACTAAACCCCACAGCCTTGCAACGATGGTCTGAACACGAGTGTGATTTGGGACATAAGCTTTGGGGTTTATTTCCATATTTCCTGGAGCACTAACTCTACCTCAAGGTGTCTCATGGTGAGAAAGATTTGGTTCCTGGTACAGGAAAAAAAAAAAGGCAGCCTGGGGCCACACAGACCTTTCTGCAGTTGTTTCTTCAGCCAGAAAGAAACCAAAAATAGGTTTTCATGTGCCTCCCTCTCTGGGGAGGAAGAAAGGTTAATTATCAACATGTGAATAAAGAAGAAAATCCAGTACAACAGTGCAGGGGGTACCACAGGGGACCTTCATCCATCAAAAGCAATTCAGCAACATCTAAACCACAGGTCATGATTAGAGTGGGACAAATCAGACAAGCCTGTTTTTCCTATTTAAAAACACCTACTTTCTGCAAGAAGTCCCTGGAAATGCATTTTTTTTTTAACGTCATTGGCTGGGTGTGACCTCAGGAGCAATCAGCCGACAGACAGTATAATACCTTACCATTTTAAATTAGATCATAGCAATGTCACCCCGACCTTACAAATCACTTTTTAAACAGCCTTAAGCCGAATGCCGTCTCTTACAAAATCAGCCGCAGATCATGGGGCAGGCTAATCTAGCCGGGCTGCCTCCCTGACCCCAGCCTGCGTGGGCTGGATACCTCCTCATCCCCAAATCCCTCCTGCACAGCTCTGCGATGGCGCAGACACCCATCAGGCAGTAAATTATATGAGTTTTTCCCTCCGTTCCTCGAGGGTGCTTTGTACTTGTCTGACCAGAGTTTATCTAAGCCCACACGAAAGGAAGGGGCATTAATACACAAAGTCTAAGCGGATGCCAGCAGCAGCTCACATAGGTGTAAAAAATACTCACGTTCAATCACCACCAAAAAGGAATTTATTTTTTTTTAAGTGTTCTCCAGGTGCTGCAGCACCAGAGATCCACCAGACCAGATGCAGAGCTCGGAGGACTGGTCCCATCATTATGCGCAGGGCCACACTGCTGGATTAGGCTCCATCATCCAAAAAACACAACAAGGCCGAACAAACTCTACAAAGTCCTTTTGGGGATCTGTCCTACCCTTCCCTAAGGCCTTAAGCTTTAATAATTTTTAAATTGTGTTGTGCCTAAATGTTCAATTGTGGAAGAGGAAATCACACCCTCTTGCATCTCCTCACCAGCAAAATGATATTTAATGCTTGCAGCAAGTAAGTAGACAGGTCCTTGCCAAGCTGTCCAAAGGATCTCCCTCCCCCCTGCCCCCACCACTTCCCCTCACCCACATAAATAAAACTCATAAGCCCTAACCGTTGCTTGCCAAACAATACAGAAGAGGGGCTACACAGACTTTGTCATACTCCAGTCATTCCAGTGCCCTTCACAACATGCCTGTTCCCAAGCAATGCTCCTTCATCGTACATCGGCTCCCTCAAGCCCTGCACCAGCACAGACCCTGCCCAGGTGTTTCATGTCTTTCCCTCCACCATGATCCGGCTGTGCTGACAAGATCTGCTCCAGATGCACAAGTCCCAGCCCCTGCCTGCAGAGCCCAGCAAGGACTTTCACATCCCAGGCAGAGGCAAACAGAGCTTTCCTCTCTCCCACCTCAAAATTTCATCTGCCCTTTAGCAGGCGCCGCTAGGACAAGGAGAATTTAAAGCTGCCCAGATCACCTGCAATCATTTCATTCAACGCCAGACAAACTGGGAAGGGGTAAGAGGAATGAGCAGAGAGCTGCCTAGCAGCAGGCTCCAACACATCCTTACCTTTTGCTTTAACTCCCTTTCAGGCGAGGTATAAAGTCCAGTTCCTTGCAGCGGCGACCAGCTCGCATGCAAGCGAGCCGGTGCAAAGCTGGGCTATTTGTGACCTTAAAGCCTTAATTACCAAGCCGCAGTTAGAAGATGGCCAATGAAAACCGCTCACTGGTCTTTAATCTCCTCTTGTGGTTTCTTCTCCGCTCCCTGCTCTCCCAGATGGTAAAGCTGCAGTCAAACACCGCTAACAGGCTGACAGGTGCCAGCCTGGTGCTTTGGTGAAGAGCAAAGCCAACCCTGTCCCCACGGCTCACACGTCCCACACCTCACCAGTGTAAATGCAGGCGGGGAAGGGCTGCTGTCTGTGGGTCAGAGGGAGGTGTGGGATCTCCAGGGAGAGACTGATAGCTCCTTCAGGTTGGAAGGGGCCTCAGGAGGTCTCCAGCCCACCCTCCTTCTTACATGCAGCACGTCTTTAGCCCGTGGTGCCCACAGACTCCAAGAATGATGGGCTCTCAGATAACACCAGTAACATTGGACGTGAAACCCAGGCTACAGACCTGCTACACACACATTACACACCCAACAACCAACTGCTTGAGCCAACTTTGCTAGAAACACTCAATCTTGGCTTTAGCCAGGATTTCACCCTCTGCAGACAACAGTCCTCTTCTTTTAGACTGAAGTCTGCACAGCTCTTGCCTCCAGCCACTGATTCGCCTCAGGTCAATGATGAAGCTATTTATCCACCACGAAGGTGACAAGGGAACTCCTTGACTTGCTCATGCAGACCCAAACTCCAGCCTCCAAACACCACTTCTGTGGTGGGTCCCTGCAGGGTCTGTGCTACCCTGGTGCTAGTGGTGCTTTTCTGCTCAATCAGGGCATCAGGACAAGATGGAGACGCTCCCCTTTACCTTACTCCTTTTTTTTTCCCCCAGAAATATTCAGAGCTAAAGTGAGAAAAGACACACAGGTTGAGATCACAGGTCTCACTTCTCTGGGAAACGGGCTAAAACAAGGGACTTGCAGGTGCTTCCTCCTCCCTCCCTCCAAAAGCATCCCTTCTCCCTTGCTGGAGATCTGCAGAGGAAAACAAGACAGAATTTAGAGGGGAAAAAAAAAAAAAAGCCATTCCCACTGCCAGATGAAGGAGATAGGCCCTCATGGGCGCTAGAGAGCAAACACCTGGCTGGCAAACTAGAAATCTGTGTCAGCGCTCAGCAAAACCAGCTCCCACAGAGCATTTTTGGAAGGCACCCACCACCTGGCATGGTGTGGGATCCTGGGGGCAGCCGCTCAGGGCCGGAGAGGTGAAGGATGAAGACGTCCTGAGAGGGTGAACCGAGGAGACATCTCTGCCTGGAGATGTGAACAGAGCAGACGTGGGAGCTGGTGCCTTCACCTCTGCCATCAGATTTGGTTAAACTCACGCTGTGATCCCATGAAATCACTCATAACGACAAGCTGGTCTGTACACAGATATTACTGCCCTCACTGGGCTTCTCTGCTTCCCCAGCGCTGTCAAACACAGCTCCTTTACCTCCAGCAACCTGAAACCCTCAAAAACCACACGTAAAGCATGAAAAAAGCCTGAGAAACCAAATCTGGTGGATACAGAGGTTTTTAAAACTCCTGTTTGGCTCCCAGCCCAGTAAGGCATCCGCACATCTCATTTTCAATGTCTGCAGCAGTAACATCACAGGTGTATATTTATTTTGAGCAGAAGCTAATTTTTTTTTTCTGATTGTTCAGATTTTGTCATCTTCAGAGCAACCAGCCTGCAAATATCTAGCACAGAGGGTCTCTTGCCTTCTACGGGTTACTCCTGAAATGGCTTTGGATCCAGCCTAACCACGATGTATCACCAAAACCACAGCGGGCTAGTCAATCAGCAAGAGAGCAACATGGCTATTTATTAAAGATCCTCATGTGTGAGGTGGTACCACACCTGGGACTGGGGACAAACAGCCACATAGACGCCACTGGGCTGCAAAAAGACAAGGCGGTCACTGAAGGAGGACGCAGGAGGTTGTCGCTAGAGTGAGGAACGGTTTTCAGTCTGCTCCTGCCTGCCAAACTCATCCTGGATTTTAACTGGGAGGTGGCAACACAACCAGTAAAGCAAAGGACAGACATCACAAGAGTTAAACAAAATTAATGCTGATTAGCAGAGAGGCTTTACAGAGAGCGTAAAGCCCCCTTATAAAGTACAAAACAGGATTAAAGGACAGTTTCTCTGGAGCCCCAAGAAAGGCCTCCTGGATTAGGATGATAATCCCATTCCCTATTTTTAGCAGGTTCGTTACAAAACTGCCACTCTCACCTTTCTAAATTTTGGGACACTTTGTGAAAACCCAGCCTGGCCAGCCGCAGTAACACAACAATGTTTAGCGCTGTCCGAGAGCAGGCAAAGGCTCGGCATCTCAGTGTCAGTGAGGAGCTCGGAGGGCAGGACATCCCCTCGGCCGGTCCCATGGCCACAGCCTCGCATCCTCACTCCTTCAGCCAGGGAACAGGTGGGCGAGAGCTCCGGGGTTTCACCTGCAGCTTCGCAGCAGGCAGAGACTGTGCGGAACAGCTCTGCTCAGGAGTCCTGCCTCGACAGTTTAAATACAGGCAATTACCGCAGGACTGAAACAGGAGCTGAGCATCCCCACCACAGCACCATCCGGCCACCTTTTCCCTGGAAACCATTAGTTAAAGAGCACTAATTAGCCACTCGACTGGCTGCACGGACTCACTCCTTGCAGGGGACACTGACTGAAGCAGGAGGAACAAGAACCGCCCGCTCAAGGTCACCACAGAAACCATCCACAGATGAGGGCAGGAATCACCCCCAAACCCTGTCCGATTGCAAAACCGGAGCAGTTTAACCAACCAGCTGGTTTGAGCCATTTCACCCAGCTGGGTGAACGTCTCCCGAGGTGAAGCTCGGACAGGGTGTGGTTTTGCCATCCACGTTTCCCCACACACCCCTTTATTTCTGAACACCCGAAGGGCGCTTCCCCCCCAACCCCCCCTCCTAAC
>NW_020799095.1:1076708-1097139 GCF_003259725.1 Athene cunicularia
CCCCCGGCTTCGGTGACCCCCCCGCCCCCCCTTTTCTCGCCCCGGGGTCGCACGGAGGGGCTGGTGGGGGCAAACCGGGGGCTGATCCCTTTGCAGGTCACCAACTCCCCCGTCTCAGCACCGCTGTGGGGGCTGGCGCCATGTTCGGCTCATCCCGAGGCGGGGTCCGGGGGGGCCAGGACCAGTTCAGCTGGGAGGATGTCAAGACGGACAAACAGCGTGAAAACTACCTGGGTAAGGGCTGACCTTGGCTGAACCCCCCCAACACCCCATCCCCATCCTCCCTGCGCCCCCAACATGATTTTGGGGTGCAGGTGGAGGTTTTTGGGTGCAGTGACGTGACGGGGGGAGGGGGTGTGTGTGTGTGTGTGTGTCTCGCTTCCCGTAGGGAATTCCCTGATGGCACCGGTAGGCCGGTGGCAGAAGGGGAAGGACCTGACCTGGTACACCAAGGGCAAGAAGGAGACGGCCCCCACGTTGTCCCGCGAGGAAGAGCTGGCTGCTGTCCGCCTGGCCGAGCAAGAGGCCATGATGGCAGCCCTGTGAGTCTATACCCCCTCCACCTCCTCCAAAAAATAAGGGGTGCAAGGCATTACCCCCCCCATCACCCCATGATATATTATAGGGGCTACAAGAACGTGAAGAGGCAGCCCACCAGCCTCAGCAAGGAGGTAAGGGGGGGGCACTGTGCATCCCCCCAGCATCACCCCATGCAGGTGTCCCCTCCCCTCGGCTCTATTTGGGGGGGGACACACACACCCAGGACGCTGTGCCCCCCGCTCCTGCAGGACCTGGCCGAGGTGTGCAAGCGGGACAATGCCGAGCGGGACAAGAAGGACGTGGACCGCGTGGTGGGCTTGGGCAGCTCCAGGTATGGAGGGGGGTGAAGGGTCTCGCATCAAAACGCACCCTCCCAGCGCAATTAGATTTTTATATTTTGTCATTTTTATGCTTTTTTTTTTTAATCTTTTTGGTGTGGGTTTTCGTCATTTTGTGACTCGCTGCGGCAACATTTGTCCCAGCAGCAGCGCTGGACGGGTGATGCTCTCCAAGGAGGACAGGGAGGCAGCCAAGATGGGGCTCTCCATCTTCACGGTACAGCACTGCGCGGGTCACATCTTCTGTGTGAGGTTTAAAAAAAGGGGGAAAAGGGAAAAAGCCTTACCCCACACTCAGGGTATTTTATTTAAAAACAAAGCTTGTGGTTGTAGCACCTGCAAGAGCTCCCCACGTCCTGTTCACACAGTTAATTTGTGGGGTTGTCATTTGGGAGCGGCTCTTGTGGGTATTTTGGACTTTTTCAAAAATTAATTAAAATTTTTTTTTTCCAAAAGGTATTTAAATTTTAAAGGCAGAAATTTCCTTTTTCTTGTAATTTGAAACTATGGGCTCACAGTGTCGCTCTGTATTTCCCATCTCTTCCAACCCTAGCACCAGAAAGTCTCCAGCAGCCCGGAGACATCTGGCTCCAAGAGGAAGCAGGAAAAGGAGGAGAAGGTGGAGGAGAAACGGTGAGGATGAGGACCACTGCTTTGGTGGGAAACCACCAGAAACAGCCTTTTCCTGTTAGGGAGTATTTTGCAGAGTGCTTCTACGGCTCTGTTTGGCATCAGACTTGTTCTGCATCTGCCTGAATCACCCCCAAAACCTCTTTTTTAAAATTTTTTTTTATTTTCTGGGGACTTCTTCTTGGCCAAGGAGGGCCATGGTGGCCTGTGCCTGGAGGGAGGGATGCGCAGGGAAGTGAGCCTCACTGCTTGATCCCTTCCCTGCAGACCAGAGGGTGTCAAGAAATCCAAAAAAGAGAAAAAGAAGAAGAAGAAACATAGGAAGGAGAAAAAGAAGGAGAAGTATCACAAGAGGGATGCTGCCTCATCATCCTCCGATTCTTCTCTGGACCGGAGTGAGAGGTAGCTATGTGGGGATGAGGGTTGAGCCCTGGTTGTGGGGCCTTATTTTTTTTGAAAATGAAAATTTTGGAAAATTGCTGGGAAACAAGATGAGGCGTTTAGGAGAGCCCCATGGTCATGGCTGGCATCAAGATGCCCTGTCAGCATCTCTTGGCTTTCCCAAATCCCTTTTTCATCCCCAGAACCAGCTTGTTGATATCCCCAGTGTCCCTGCTGTCACTTACCCCTCCATCCCTGTAGGCACCACCGGAAGAAAGCCCAGCAGCGCCCCGAGACCTGGCGGCAGGGCAGCCACCGGCAGCACGACGCGGGTTCCTCTGACAGCAGCTGCGGTTCGGGCAGGAGCCCCCCACGCCGCTCTGCCCACTGCCGGAGTCAGAGTCAGGATGGCCACGGTCGGCACAAGGCAAGGAAGAGGAGCAGGAGCAGGTCGGAGGACTGAAAGGGAGCATGTTGTTTTTGTTGTTTTTTTTTTTTCCCAGAGAGATCTTCACATAGGCTATATATTTTTTAAGGTTATTAAATTCAAAAAGCCACAGCTCTGCAGTTGCCAAGGCTGAGTCTGGCAAAGGGTGTTCTGTTTTGTGATACCAGCTGGCAGCTCCCCTGCTGTTGCCCCCGGCAGTGGAGGGGGGCAGCAGGTATCTAGGCACCCTTCTCGGTCCCTGGATCCGTCCATCCAGGCATGATTTAGCAGGGAGGATGCTGTGGGGTGGGTGCTGGCACTGGAATGGTTCTGGCTGTGATGCTGGAAATGCTGTCGATGCCTCATGTTTATGCGGAGACTTTGGATACAGTCATTATTATTTTTTTTTAATATCTTTTGATGCCCTGAAGTAACTGCCAGCAAAGCAGCGGAAGAAGAGTTTCTTTCCTTAAACCCTCAAGTTCATTAGCTGCAAAATAAAACACAGGACTCACGCACTGCCAGGAGGGTTTTGCATCTTGGCCCTGATGGCTTTGTGATGGTCTGACTGTGGGGCTCTCCACGGGGCTACACATGCTCCCTGTGTGGCATCACACACCTTCCATAGGGCACACATACACCTGTGAGCAGGGGTGTTCCTCACCCCAGGAGAGGGCAGAGCCCTGGCTGGGCTGCCCCAAGGTGATGTTCAGCCACCACCATCCCCAATACATTTTTAATTTGGGGAAGTTGTGAGCAGGAGCTCTTCTCTCCCTGGTGGGACATGGATCACAGGTAGCTCCACACCGCCCCCAAACTTGCTGTGGAGTGGCCTAAATCACCACAGGGATGGTCACACCGTGGGGTCCCTCTGTGTCCCCTGCATGGGGATGGAGCAGACCACCCCCTAGAGACAAGTGCTTTCCTGGTCTGAGTTTGGGGAAAAAAATGAGGACCTTGTGACTCAAGCAGCTGCAGGCTAGGGGGATAGATCAGCTGAAAAACAGCTCTTTGGATTAAATAAATAAAAGTTAAATAAAATTTAAATAAAGAAAGGATACTGCCCTAATTAAGAGCTGCAGGAAGAACCTCTAAAATCACTCCTCTGCGACAGGGAGATAGATGGACCTGGGGTGTCTCCTGTGCTGTTTGCGTCCACCCTGCAGCAGGGCAGAGAACAGCAAGCTCCACTCCCATTCAGGGTTTTAAACATCAAAACATGAGTATTTACATGCTTGGCACACTGAGAAAGGGGAATTTTATGTCAATAAATAGAAATATTGATCCAAATGGAAAGGGGTTGTCCCAAGCAGCTCAAGGCCAGAGAATTGCTAGCTGCTGGAGTGGCCGTGCCAAGCACAAGGGGCTCATTTGTGTAATTAATGATGCAATTTCTCCTGCTTAAGACAGGGCGATTTTGTGTGTCTTGGCAGACAAAAACCCCGGGCTGGCAAGCAGCCTCGGTTTGCACTTTGGCAACGTTGGGGGGTGGGGCAGGGGGTCTCCTGTGTCATCTTGGCAGCTGTGCCATGGCCCTGCCCGCAGCCAGGCAGGAGGGAAGGGAGGTGCAGCCAGTGCAGGGTGGGACCAGGCGTGTGCCCAGTGTCAAACAAGGGCAGCATTCAGCACAGGGAGCAGGGGGGCACAGCAGGATGGGGTGATGAGCTGAAATAAAGCCCCTTCTGTCCCACTCCCCTCCCTGGCTGCCAGCACGTGCTTAACCCTGCCAACACAGAGGAGTTGCTGCAGGGCAGCAGCAAGCTTTGGTGAACCCCAAGATGCATTTTTTGGGGGGGTGTGTGTTTAACAAATTCTCAGCATGGTCACAGGGCTATGCTTGCTCTGACCCAGCCCAGGGACCCACCACGTGGCTACACACATGCAAACCCTGTGGCCCAAGTGGGGTAGCTCTGAGTCCACAGCCAGAGGCTTGCCAGACTGAACTCAGGGTCACCCTCCTGGGGAATTTTGGGGTCCTGGCTGCCTCCACGGATGGTGGAGCAGGGCTGTGCTTCACAGGGAACTCGGTGCCAGAAGCTCCAGTCTGAAAAGGCAACTACTTGAGAGCTGAAACACTGCAGTGAGCAGACAAAAACCCAGGGAAATCCTAACACCTCGCTCGCGAGTCACACTCCCTCTGCGGGCTCCCACTTCCCTGCCTTCATCTTCCAAGCGGGCTGGGTTCTGCCAGGATGATTCGCATGCCAGTATCAGAGGGGGTTTGTTGATGTGGCAAGTGGAGGGGCTGTGGCAGGGTTATCCTGGCACAGTTCAGCCTGGTCCCGAGAGCTTCACCTCCCTGGCTTTCTCCTGCCTCCTGCAGAGGTGGCACCTCTTGCTCTCTGCTCCAGCACCTGCAGAGAGGTAGTGTGCTTTGTTGCTGCTTTCCCCGCCCCCCAGCCAGGTGTGTCACAGCTCAGCCTCTCACACTCTCGCTCCTTTGAAACCCCTGCCAAGGCTTTATCCCCTCCCTGTCGCTTTTCACAAGTCCTGTTAAACCATTCACGGGGCTGCAGGAGCTTTACCGGTGCCAAGGAAACAGGGTTGATGGAGCAGCACGATCTCTCGGGAGCGAGGGGAGACAGGGAGGGTTGCAGCCAGGCTGTGTCCCCTTTCAATCCTCACTTCCAACCCCAGACAAGCAGGCAGCAGCTCTTGCCACTTGCCCTGTCTGAAGGAGGTGCTGGTGCCTGATTCACACTTAAATCTGAGCAAAATACAGACAAGATAAAAATGAGGGTGAGTAGGAGTGAAGGAGCCTGGCCCCATCCCCACCCCACCAAGCTGTTGGTTACTGGGTGCACTGAGGAACCGCACCAGCTGCAGTTCAGTTCTGCTGGAGGGAGCTGGTGTTTTGTCCTCACCCTTTCCCCTGAGCTGGAGCTGCCTCCTGCCTGGCTCAAATCCCCGGGGGCCTGGCCGAGCCCAGCAAAGAGCAAAGCCGAGGGCTCGGCTCCCACAGCTCCCCACTCTCAGATAACATCAGCACATTCCTCATCTTCTCCTCCAGCAGTAGCTTCTGCGCATGGCAAAGCAGGATCTGTGGCATGGCCGAGCAGCGTGGATAGGGCCTGGCCCCAGTGCCGACACACCTCGGGTAAAAACCACCACTTCAGAGCAGCCTCTTGACTGCCGATGGGGTGGGGGTGCTGCGTCACAGCAGGTCATTCACCCTTTCAGGGATGGGGGATGCAAGAGGACTGGGGGGCTCTGCTTTATTTCAGCAGTGCAAAGTGACAGCAACACAAGAGCTGGCCCTTCCAGTTCAACTCCCTCCCAGAACAGAAATAAGCAGATGTCCTGCCCTATTAGGCATTCAGAGCCTGAAATTCAAGGCAAGATGAACAGCTTCAGAGGAATAACCTGATTTACAGGAGTTTTGTAATCCCAGCGCTTGCCTAATACTATTTACTCTCTACTACCAAGCACAAGGAACAGACACAGGGCACAGGCAGCCCTTGCTGGGAAATCCAAAGCAACCTGACCTCCCCCTACAGCCCCCCCAGCTGAAGATGGGGCAGAAGACACCCATCCCACTCCCCGAGCCTCTGCTCAGGAGGGGACAGTCCCAGAATAAACCTGCGCTCAGGGTGAGGGCCGCTCTGTGCACACATGTGAAGCAGCTGCCACGCTACTTGAAGGATTTGGAGAGGAAACAAAACCTGAGAAGTGTGATCTGTGGGACAGAGATCAGATCATTCAAAAGGCCAGCAGCCCCCACCCGACGCCGAGAACGCAGACACCAGCTCAACAGCCTACAGAGCAGCACTCCTGCCTCCCCGCCCAGCCGTGCCCACCCCCAACACCCCGCCACAGCCCCAGGTTACCTGCAGGGATACTGCTCTCTAACCTGCATAACAGACTTTTCATCTTAGTTTTCCAGCCTGTGTTAACGGGGAATCTGCTGCAATTCCGGCCAGGAACACAGCCAGCAGCTGGCCACTGGCCTGCACCCAACCATCCACGAAGAGAAGCGGTGGCTGACGGGGAAGGCAGCAGGAGCAGCTGGGAGGAGCTCTGTCCCAGGTCCGGAGGGGACTGCGGAGTGGAAAAATGCAGAACAAAGTCTTGAGGAAGGCAGACTTCCTTTTTTTTTTCCTCCCCAAAACTGCTGATTGAAGGATCCTATTACTAAGTGTGATCAACAGGAAGAACAATCTGTTGTGGGAAGCACTGGGACTACTCAAGAAGCTCAACAGATGTCCTTAAAGCAAGGAAGGGACTCCAGCAGAAGCCAGCGGGACCACAGAACCACTGCCCACCTCTTCCCCTGCAGAACTCCAACTAGGAATGATACACCTGAAAAATATGGTGGACGTCCTGAAATTTTCAGCAAAATGCAGGTTGGATTTGCATTAATCTAGCACACAGTAATGTATAAAGATGATACAAACCAACATGATAACCAGTGCAAGTTTCATGAAACTTTTTATTCAACAAGTATTTCATTATGATTCTGCCAAGATGATCAAATGAACAGCAAGGCATAAAAAACATGAAATAGTTAAGAGATTTTATTCTAATAGCTTTAATTACAGTGCTTGTTTGTCGAAATGAAAACTGAAAACAAGTATACAAAACAGTTGATTACTAATTGTGTATTGAAAGCAATAAAGGTTTTCACAACACTAAATAAACCAGTTCTGATAGTTCCTCAAGTTAAACAGCTCCAGCTTCTTCAGTGTTTATCAAAATACAAAAGAAAAGTAAAGAGGTCTTTTTTTCTGATGGCAAATCTGAACCTTGCAGTATGAGGGATGCCAAGGGTTTTCACACATATACAGATATGGGATTGTTTCAAAATGGGATTGAACACTTCTAGAGTGGAATGACTCTCCAAACTCTCATGCTTTTTTTTCCCCTAGACACTATACATAGATGTTTGGTGTTTTTCATGGCAATTCTTATGTTAAGTACAGTACTTTCTGCCTATAGAGCTTCGGACTAGTACAGGCTGTGCTTTTTGTGGAAAGGTTTGCCTTCTGGAGTGGTTTACACACAAGAAAAGTACAAAACACTTTTGACAAATACAACAGGCTAAAAATGTTGACTTCCAGAAAATTACTCAAGTTCAATGGAAGTGATAAATCTCACCCTGAACCAAAAGTCAGATGTTTAGCATGAGTCTGCAAGCTCATCTAAACTAGGTCTGACAAATGTTTTAACAAGTATGAACAAATATGAGCACATACTGTGAGCTACAGAAAGAACCAGAGATCTATTAGTTATGGTCTGTTCTTTAACCAGATGAAGCTAATTGGGTCTCAAACATGGCTCCGCCATTTGAAAAGAATCAAAAGTCACCACATCAGAGCTAGAACAGCAGAAGCTATGTCAAATGTTTGTATGTTGAAGTGTTTTTACTTTTCCTTGACTATTTAAAAAAATACAGAATTCAGGTTAAAAAAACAGCCACCAAAATGGATCTCAAAGATCTCACAACCCAACCGAGATAGTATTCAGCTCTACTGCACAAGGACCACTGGCAACCCTTATGTTAACCCACTTAAATCCCTTCCAAGTACTAAACAGTGAGTTGATTCTTTACAATAAAAAAGCTGAGTAATATTGCATAGGAGTACCAGAAACTGCCTCATTGGAAACAAAAACTATTTACATTAAATAAGAAACCTAACTGTTTTCAGGCTTGTATTTGCCACATTTACAGCATGATGCAATATATACTGTGACAAAAGAAATGAAAACAGCTTCCGGCACTCAATACCACAAAGTAGCACAGTTTGCCACATTAGAGTAAAGCGAAGGGCGAATAGAAGGAAATAAGAGGGAGGGGTGGAAAAAGAGGGAAGAGGAAGGTTTATGGTTTCATTTCTGGTTTCGGAGCTGATTGGACAACCAGTCCAGTCCTTCATACAGACCGTCTCCACTAGTGGCACAGGTTGCCTGGATATACCAGTTCCTGTGACGAAGAGAATGCAGTCCAAGTTTGTCTGTGATTTCTGCTGCATTCATCGCGTTCGGCAGGTCCTGAGGGAAGGAAGAAGAGTCATTTTCTCCCCTACTCGCTGAGAAGCGATGCCCGCCTCCCTAAACCGTTTTTGATCATCAGCTTTAAAGCCATTAAAAGAAAGTTAGGAGCTCTCTTTCAGAAAAGCTCAGTGGATTACTTTTATATTCAAGCTATTTTCTCTATACTAACAAAAGTCTCAAAGGTTTAATAACACAATCAAAAGCACATATTATAAAGTATTTCTTTTCAGAAAACAGAAGAGAGACAGTTGATGTTTGGATCAAGTCATCAAGCCCCTCAACACTGACCCAATACCACTTACAATTCAAGGTCCATTTCATTCACATTCTATAGAAAATGTTTTCTACAACTGCAGTTAAGATTTAAGATCAACTTTTTTCATAAAGTAGTCCTCAGCTTAGTACTACTTCTGTTTACAGTCCATCCTTCCTGCTCCTAGACAAGACTTATTATGGCTTCTTTACCCTTCTCACGTGAGCCTGTGCAATCAGCGAAGCACAATGCTATTCCTTCTGTAAATTTACTAGTCATATTTAGGGCCCTCGACGTTTGGATTTAAGCTACCAAGGCCTTTACAAGCAGCAAAAGGCAAACCTCTCGGCTCACTCTGTGACCTGGAAGAGTGTAGCTCACAGGTCAACACAAGTACATTAAAAATCAACACCAACACTGGTGGTGCCCTCAAACACCCTAACAAGAATTCTGTGAGGTTCTGGCATTCTGGCCTTCTTCTCTGTTAGAAAAAAGCTCGGGGCAGGTGATGTACTTGAGCCAAACCAACCTTAAAAATTAAACCAGTAGAATTCTTCCCTAAAACGGAAAATACCAGAATTTCTATTGGCCAACACTGTTTAGAAGGATGCTCCTTTCAGATAAGAATTGGGTAATTTAATCTATGTTTGCTGTCTTCAACAAAACTGAATGGACATTTATTGAGACCTTACCTATTATTACACTGAAAACACAAACACGTAATTTTTCAAGAGTTCTTACAGAAGGAGACCTTGCTTGGGCATACCTGTTTGTTAGCAAACACTAATAAAACAGCATCTCTAAGCTCATCTTCTGCCAACATTCTCATAAGCTCTTCTCTGGCCTCATTCACTCGTTCTCTGTCATTACTGTCAACCACAAAAATCAGACCTAGAAATAAGCAAACAATCAGAATAAGCATACACCTGAAGTTATTTACAAATGATAAATACCTCTGGTGGTCAAAACTAAGCTTTGAAGAGAAAATCATACAAAACTATTCAGTACATATCAGAAAAAAATAAAATTTTTCTTATTACTGTAATCTCATGTCTGGGAGAAAGTCTCTTCTTGCTGGTGAAAGCAAGTGTTAGTCTACATTTGTGTTTTTGGAACTCGTTCACTTCATCTACATAACCACTTGATATCTTTCAGTGAGTAGCAGCTCTTGAAATCCTGTGACAGGACTCACAAGAACACACACTATAAAGGTGCAGCAGTGAAAGAAGTGACAAACTCAGTTCATGGGGCTGTTAGGAGCTTCTTGTAAAGACTCTGCATTGAAAGCAGAGAGCTGTGATGCTTACAGAAGCAGCGTAAATATCTAAACTTGCTCTGAGTCAGATGGACAAGACTGGTTTCTAGATTTCTTCCCATCCCTCCTTTGAACCTGCACTAGATTCACAGAGCAGCACACAAATTTATTATTATTTTATAATAACTTTATAATAATATTATTTTAGAATAATAAATATTTCCATCCCCCTCCCATATCTACAAAATTATCTTAGTAAGGACATTAAGAAAACTTCTGTAAACCTGTGATTTAAGCAGACTCACCTTGTGTGTTCTGGAAATAATGGCGCCAGAGTGGTCTGATCTTATCCTGACCACCTACATCCCAGACTGTGAAGCTAATGTTCTTGTATTCTACTGTTTCCACATTGAAACCTAAACCAGAAATTGTGACAAAAAGTTAAAACACAGTTGGCCCCAGACCTATTATATTTACCAAGTCACACTCAGAATGTCATAATTTAAAAAGTTATCTTAAAATTTAAACCTACTTTAAATAACCATAATCTTACACTGCAGCTCTCAAATCAAGTGTGGCCTTTCTGGAACTCCTGCTTCCACCACCACTCCCACTCCTGTCAAACTAAGGATCAACAGCTGGAATTACTACCCGCATAGATAAGAAATACAGCACAAACCATATTATGTCAAAACCCTTTGGACTTTAAAGACTGCAAATAAGGTATGTCTCTGATCACACAGTTCTTGCAGTTACCCTCCAAAAAGGTGTCACCCTCTACTTCTCAGTCTAATCTACGTGATGCCACAACATGCTTAGGAGGGCAGACCACCCTTCTGTGGCCCATAAAGGCTTGTTCCACAAATGACTGAAGAGAGGGAATGGAGTGAAAAAAAGAGTCACGTAATCTGTTTCCAATGCGGAACATTTGGCTGTGCCATCTTCATACCTTGGTTCTAGCAAGTGTTTGTTCTGACAGTCAGGTCACTTAAATCAACAGAGGGGCAGCTGAGAAAGACACCACTGCAAACAATAAGATCCAAATCTCAAAGCAAGCAGTTATATAAACATAAAATCTTACCTATAGTAGGAATAGTAGTTACTATTTCACCAAGTTTAAGTTTGTACAAAATAGTAGTCTTTCCTGCAGCATCCAGACCAACCATTAGAATACGCATTTCTTTTTTGCCAAAAAGGCCTTTGAAGAGGTTAGCAAAAATATTTCCCATGCTTGAAATATGTTCTCACTGGCCAGTTGAGTCTAGAGGAAAAAGATCACAGTGTCACTGAGTTACCAATGGCATTCTGATCAGAGCATAATCAAGCACTAAAGAAAGTATGAGATAATATGAATCCTTTATAGGCACTCCAGCCACCACCATACATGATTTTTCCCCACACTGAAGCACGACAAAGATGAACAGATATGCCAAAACTTACTGCTCATAAAGCAATGCTTTAAACCTTTCAAATATTCTTTCAGAGATTTTACTATCAAATGCTGTTCTCAAACTTTTATTTGCAAAATTGATGGTTTGCTTTCAATGCAACTGACCACTTCAGGTACTTCAGCCCCAACTGTTACAGGATAATTTATCTGCAGCTTGAAGTGTCACCATAAAAAATGCTTTTACTAATTGAACTGCCGTTAAAAAAAAGTTTTAAACGTGTGCTCATCTCTTTGCTGCCCAGCAAAGCAACAGCTGGTCCTTCTTTTGCAAAGGAAACTCAGAATACAGCTTGGATTCTCTCCTACTCAAAAGTTTCCTTCCTCTCAAACCCTGAGGAAACGGCCTGCACTGGAGGGAAACCTTCTCTAAGAAGCAAATCCACATTTACTGAAACTATCGAAAATTAATAGCCACATTAAAAGAGGCAGGTTTAGAAATAAATGCTTTTTCCTTCACTGCAAACATTTCTGCTTGGACGCTTAGAAGCGATTAACTTCACCAGGAGCTTCCTGTTTAGAATCTGGGGAAACTGCCTTTCCACTCCAGCCCTCAGGGACACTCCCCGTGTCCTTGGGACCCACCACGAATTCCACAGATTTCCCCCCTTTCCAAACTTACTACTACACGGTTTACAGCGACTTTGAAGTCACCAAGAGAAGTATTATTCTGCTGACAGAAGGTATGAAAAAAAACAGCCTGAAAGCTTTACAACGAGGTGTAGATGAGCATGTTACACGGCTACGGGAATGATTCACACCTCTGCTGCTGCTTTGTTTAGCTCTCAGATGTCAGCTTAAAAAGAGACTGAGCCCAACAGAAAATACAAGCTTAAAAGGGCAGGAGCACGTACAGCCAAGACGAATAACATTCAAAGGATGGGTTTCCTTAAACCAAGTCACACAATTTAAAGTACATTACCAAGTTTGAATCAGCTCTTAACGATATTCTGTATTTCATGGTGAAGTTGTGTGTCTGAAGCAAAATTCTCAAAACAGACTTTACAGACTATCTAAAACCATTAAAACAAGCTTTGAACTGAAAAAAACACATCACAGAACAGAAAACTTGTCCCACTCAGTTGAGCTCTATGCTAGGGATGTGTGAAGTCTGGCTTCCTCACTCAGCTCTGCAAAAGGTCTAAGCGGTTGTGTCCTTCTCAGGAAAAGCTTTGTGTGATACATTTTTAACACAAAAGTTAAACACTGTAACATTAACTAAGTCACATGTCTTAGCACCACCCAGCTCCCCAGTGAAGTTCAGAGTCCACTCCAGAGTTCCCGCATGACATCAATCACCACTTCAACTTGCTGAAGTAACTTGAGTCAGCGATGTATTTTATATGACTGAACCTCACTGTGATCGAAACTAAAACTAAACTCTATAAGCCAGACAGGGCAGCCTGTGGATTAAAACCAAGCAGGAGGTTTAAAATTTCTATTATTTCAACATCTCTTTCATGTTTTTGTAGCATGACCATGAATATTCAACTCCCACTTGAATATACGAAAGCTGTATAAACAGGAAAGTTAATTAGGAAGTAGAGAAAACAGTTTTGCTAGAGTCCCTATTTGTCCAAACCACTCACACAGCAGGAAGTCACTCCCCAGCCCACAACAGCAGCTCTTACTGGGCTGGAGGGGAGGGAGGCTGTAAAGCTCTCCTTTGTCTGGCTGCTCATGCTACCTCTCTCTTCTACTTCCCCTGAAATGCAATAGTCAGGGTTGAACTGGAACATTTTACCAGAGCTCCTGTAACCCTCCAAAATGAGCACAGGAACTTTTGTAGCAAGAGAACCTCACAAGCCCTGCCAAAGAACACCTTTCTCGTGTTTCTGTATGTTTAAAAGCACGACAGGTTATTAAATGCTTGGATCAATAGCAGTAATCTGGTTAACACAGAAAAATCTTAAGCATTTCCATCCATGACATCTTTCTCAATCCCGAAGAAGTCCCAGTCTGCTGAACAAGTTGCTTACACTTGGCACTAACACAAGGGAATCCCATTAGATCCTTGTTTTCCTGGCAGCTATTTCCAGGTCAAGTGTGCCCTCTACCACCGAAGCTGCTTTTATACCAGCCATCCTCCTTATTTTAACTTTTTGAGAAGAATGAGAAGTTAGATTTAAACAATTGCTTTCAATTTCCTTCTTGTTTCTTTCACATTCCTACTAGGCAAGCCACTTCTGTAACTTACTGGGTACTTCAGGGTAGGTGACATTACAGAAAGTCCAATTTATTTTTATAGGCAGTGTAGTTTACAGCCTACCTCTGCAAGACAAATGTGTTTAGATACTAAGTAGAAGATAGCTGAATCATTGCTGCCTGTAAGAAAAATACTAGGAGAAACCCATCTGCAGGAGGAGTCCCACAAACTGTTGTGGGTCCCGATCAGTGAACTGCTGGATGCTGCTGGGGCAAAAGCGAGAGGGTCTCTGTCTTCACCACTGCAGGATCACCTTCTGACCAGCAGCTAGAATCACATTCATCTATTGCCACAGAAAAGAAAATCATACTCCCATAGTTTTGTACATTAGACTCCTCTCCCTACACTATCACTGTCAGTATTTCATTACTTTCTATTGTCTAAGAAAAGGACCTCAAGTTCCTTTCTCTGTATCATTAAAATCCTCAACCAAATCATCATCACAACTGTGACCAGCCATCAGGTCTCTGCTTTTTAGACCATTCATGCTGTCAAGCAGCACAGACACTACCACAGCAGAATCTGCCGTGACAGTTTAGAGCTGCTTCCCAGGACTTCGCTGCCATCCATTAATACAACTCAGCTGAGGGATCACGCGATTACTTCCACTGTACTTCAGAGCTGAATCTGCTTACTTTAATTCTCATTTCCGTCCATTAGTTGGGACTACAAAAGCCAACATAAGCAATCTGAAAATATGAGGAAATTAAAGACCCTTTCAGGCTAACTAAGCAATCCTGCCACTTTTCAGACATCTTCAACATCTTCAATCTGTATCAAGACTTGCCAATATATTGCCTATATTCTACACTGAAGCTTAACTTTCTCTTTTCCTCAACCCAAATGGGGTCAGTAATTGCTACACTGATCATTTTAAAAACACAAATTCAGTAAAACACCTAAAAATATAAAAGATTCAGGTTGTGAGCCGCTTGTGTACTTCATCATATCTTCAAATGAGGTATCTATCAGGCTAAGTAGGAGTATTTGTGCATGAAATAAAACAAATTGAACAAACAGCACAGACTATTTTTGCAGAATTTAACATATACATCCCCTCAGCACAACTTCAGCTTCTAGAAATAGAAGCTCACCATCCCTCAACAAGCCCAGATCACCCCAAAACTGAACTGTCTGGCTCGTTTCTCCCTGCCCACCCAAGCTCTGAAGCACACCTTAAAAGCAGTCTACTCCGCATCAATACCCTCACAGCAGTAAAAACCTGTTAGGCAGGTTCAGGTAAGATATAATGTACCATTAGTAAACAGCGTGAAAGACATTCACTGGATAAGACTGCAGTTTTGTTTCAGGAACCAAGGTATTTTCAGCAGCCTGTTTTCTAGTAAGCAATACATTTAGATAAGCAATTAGGAGAACAGGAAACCTTTTTCAGAAAGGTTCAGTGTAATGAGTTAAAAATGAATGAGTGTCTGCAATGGCAAGCAGCCTGGTGTCTGTTAAAGCAATATGGCCCATGAGTACAAACTCATATTATATTTAACCGTATGTTAATGCATTTTAAAGTAATTTCATTCAGACTGCTTATCTTGAGAAGCCAAATATCCTTTGTGACCTCCAAACTTCTTGGATGAGCTGTTAGTTAACAAGCCATCCCACAGAAGTATGACCAGAAGGGCATGCAGGACATCAAAGAAAGTAAAGCTACATCTTGAAATAGCTGCATAACCTTAATTTTGCACCGCTGGAAAAGTTCTTTTTGGCCACATAGAGATTAAACTTCACTGAGTCAGGAGTTGTGGCAAATGCCACGTTTTCATTCAGGTTTACAACATTTCTTTAAACATATCACAGCAGACAAAATCAGAGAATATGCATCATTTAGTCAAATTATGCCTGCAGTACAGAAATACATTTATTTCATTTCTTCGTACCAGCACTTACCACAGAAGGTTCTTACAGTTAAAAAATAACGCTCAAAACTTTTCAAGTGTCATAACCAAACTTGCTGGGCACCACGATTTTGGCTACCTGCTCTCTATAGCTGAAAAATACCATCAATGATGAAGATCAGTCAAGAAAAGCTTTATTTGCTGTCCCTTCTCTGAACAGCACACTGAGACACAGAGGTACAGAGGGCATTTGTTGTCTCTGGGAACTATTACGTCTCCCTAGGACATTCGTATCTTGTTTTGAACACCTGTTTCAAGAAGACACAAACATGATGCCATCACCAATGACATACTGCATTACACAGTTAATAATCAATCAAAATACTAATGCTACAGCAACAAGCTAAAACCCAATAGTTGCAGGTTTACCAAAAAGTTTTATTCTAGTAGCTTTCTGCACCTTGTTCTATTTGCTTAGACACCTGTAGCAAGTAAAACTGGCACATTTATGAAAACAACTGGTTTACTACCAAAACCACTTCTCCATTTAAAGGAAAGTCTGCTTGACTTCGGCCTAAGCATTAACTCCACCTCTAATACAATTACAAAAACCCCAAACCTGTAATTCCTAACCTGGTAATAACACACTAGTTGTATCAGTCACAGGAGAACAAAAATTGATCGATTTGTTATTTAACAGAAATACTGTTGAAATCTAGTCAGTTATCAATACTTGGCCTGTATGTTTCTACTTTATAGCATTCTAAAAGGTTTTAAATTAAAATAACAAGAAAAGCAAAATATTCATACAAAAGATCACCAAAGCCATGTAAAGAAGAGGTGAGAAAGCTTTTTTTAAAAAAGTTCAAATTCAACAGCTGTTACTGGTGTTACATGCAAAAACAACTGGCAAATAATTTAAAGTGCAAATCTAAATTGGCAGCTTGTTCTTTACAATATAAAGAGTGATGTAAAAGCCAATGTGAGAAGTGATCCAACAAGAATAGAACACTGATAAAATTTAAGATTAATCTAGGGTCCCAGTATTTCACACCATCATTCAGCTGGCAGTCTGTTAAGTACAGCTGCGTTCTTTTGAACTCGAAGCAATTTCTTTACAGATTAAAGTGTTCCGTTACAGCAAATTTTGAAAAACACTCTGGATCATAATGCTTCTTTATTACAGCCAGCCAGGATGGCTCAATGCACAACTATTCCAGTAGTTATATTCAACTACTTTTAGAAGTTGTTTACTGGCCTTCCACATCTGATAACCTGAGTGAAAGATGACTACTTATCAACTCAAGCCCTTTAACTTCTGGGCCTTAACACTGGAATGTAGCTTAAGTAATTTTGATTTGAGTTACTTGAGACTTTAGACCATACTAACATCACTAGGCATAGACTACATGCAAAATTTAGGAGTAGCTAACAAGTAGGCCAGGTTCTTTCTTCACGAGGAGACTATCTTCAACTTCAATGCCATTGCAATAAAGGTCACCTCAAGAACCTCTTCTCAGAGCTCTTAAGTCCCAACTCCTTTACAGTTGTACCCATTAAAACGAGAGGAGCATTTACTGTGGAGATCAAAACCTCGCTCTACAACAATTTCCCCCACTTCCCATTGGATGTGCTTCTGCAAAGCGTGAGATGGAGGAGGTGTCCTAAAATCATAACTGTTATTTGTCTTTCAGGAGGGGATAGAGGAAAGGTATTGGCACTGAAGCATCATATGAAAATAAAAATTAAAGATATGCAACTGTACTTGCATCTTGGAGTGGCCAACTAAAAGGCACCCAGATGTGCACTGCATGTCCAAGGCAGATGGACAAGTCAACTGCAAACGAGAAGCTAGGTGAAAGAAAACCCATCCTACTTAGATTGAACATCTTGCTGCCCACACACACTACCCCAGACAGCGCATCTTCCACATGCTGTAACAATCTCTTGAGGGCACTGGGCTCAGAGGGGCAGGTAAACAAAATATTTCCACTTACAAGATCAAAACAAGAGCAAAAGGGAAAATTCCTTGGAAGTCATGCCTGTTTCTCAGACACAAGAACTCACTCCTAAAATACTGGTCAGAATAAAAAAAAAAAAATCAAGCAAAGAGGAAAGGTTGCTTGACTTGATACTCAAAACCCAGAGTTATTCCCTTATTCTCATCTTCAAGCAAGGAGAGCAAGTTGCTACCGTTTCACAGCAAAATCTCTATTTTACATGCTCTCACACGTAACTCAAAATCACACAGACCAATACATAGGACACATATCTGTTCTGAAAAATATTTTATAGGATAGGTTGACAGGTGGAAAAGTACAGAAGGAGCCACTGCTCCCGCTTTTAGATAAAGTACACTCATCACCTCCCTGTGGACTGGACTGCCTGCAGCTGCTCAGGAAATAACAGGGTGCCCACAATGTAGTAGTGACACCCAAGTTTGGACTGCAACTTTGTGTTCCCCTGTTCAACGGTGGCTATACTGCTGTGAAAGGCATTTCTTTTCAGGTAAGTGCTGCACAGGTTTTTTGAGGCTGAACTATCCACGACTTCAAAATCTTAAATTTTAAGCCAAATATCCTGTTATTCATTCCCTGTAACTAGGCAGTAAGTAAACACACTCAAAGCAGAAATGGCAAGAACTCACATGAGAGCTTCAATAATGAAACTGGCTTTTGGTTTTGGGAAAATGTCAAAGCAGAGCCTACGTAACCAGGTGTTAAGTACAGGATCAGTGCATGAATAAGAGCTATATTAGACATGAGAGTTTTATTAGAATTGAAACATCAGCAAAAGTAGTACCACAGTCCTTCAATGTTTGCATGTGTTAGAAACAAGAAATAAAATTGGATACTCACAAGCAGAAAGAAAAAAATGCTGAATAACACAGAAAAACAGCTGCTGTAGTAGGAAGCTGATTATAAACTTCTTTACTCATCAGTTAAAGAAAGGGAATAATGGCTGAGGACAGTGCTAGCTCTAATACAAGCTCTATAGCATTCCAGCAGCAAAACTTCCAAGAGATTTCTAAAAAGAAAGAATCAGAACTACCCCTTTTCAGGAAAAGTTAGTTTATGTTCACCAAATCTATCCACTGTTAAGGTAATCTAGATGCTTGTGAAGGCTGTTGAAATCCATAAAAGTTCTTGCTTGAAAGTCCATCTTTACTCATCTCAGCAGATTTATTTCTAAAGAGATCTTTTATTTTTAAGGAAAGGTGGTTCTTTAAACTTCACCACTGCAAATTGAGCTGGAATCTTGGGTTGTGAGTTCTTCCTCCTTCCTTTGATTAATGTATTCTATATTTTAGCTGATAATTGTGCCTCAGGGAGAGATCCATGAATGCTACTGCTTAAAGTAGCCTTTCAAACAGGTGTAACTGAAGCACAACACAATTCAGTGACTTGTAAGGTCCAGAATCCAGCCCCCTACGCCCACACACACTTTGTTTGCCTTGAAAAGCTGTGACTAGTCCTGCCCCCTACTTGGTCAGCATGACTAACACACACAGGGAATTACACGCACTGAGCTAAAAATGCACCACTTCTGCCCAGTCCCTTTTCAGCTTCCAACTGTATTTCACAACTAGGCAATCTTAAAAATCCAGCAAACGCCACAGAACACTGGGCACTGGTTTATGTTCAGGTGTTTGCCTTTTAACATAATCCAGCAAGTACTACACCTATCACGGGCTACCACAGCAGCAAAGGCTGTTCTGAGAGTAGATGACATCTGCTTGAGCCATTTTTACTCCTGATGCTCTACCACAGTAGCATCATCACTAAACTTGGCAAAGCAATTCAGTTTAAGCAGTTCAAGTGAGGCAAATTTCCTCACCCTTTCACCCAATGTAATTACTACAACAGGGAAAACAGTCCAAGAGGATGCTCGAGCACAGCAGATGTATTTTTAACAGAGGAAATCAGTGGCATCATATCAATCGCGGATACTTTCAGAGAAACACTTTCTATATCTGTAAGACTGTAAGTACTTACACCGACAATTTGCTTATAAAAACATGAACATAAGCCAAGCATCAATCCTCCAGTTCAGCTACAGTTCCTTTTTCCTACAGAAGTGTTCCAAATCCGTAGCAAAAATAGTAATAATGATATTGCCAAATGACCTTGGACAATTTACTTTGACTTGATTTCTTTGCCTGAAAAATAAGGTTAATAGAATATCCTTCAAAGGGATGTTGTAAGCCTTACTGATTGCAAAACAAAGTTCAAAGTATTATATAAATAGTTCGCATTTTAGTTATTGACAAAGCTACATTTCAAAACAAGACTTCTGGATACAACTCTAATCAACCTGTGGAATTTAGTTTGGCAAGAGCCTAGCAGCAAAGCAACAAGGTCAATGTCAAACACGACATTTAGACAGTTTTACAAACCAGCAGTTTCAGTTGTACTCTGCTGGGGCAAACCGACTCCTCCGTGAAGAGATCTGCATAGCTGGCCTATTGCTTTATCAGACAGAGGTTATCAGACCAAAGTATCATGTTAACTCCTCACAGAGACAGGATATAGTATTTTCAGACATATCCTCCCACCGGGAGCTGCTATGCCAAGGAAAACTGATCTCCTACACCATTAAACGCAAGCCATGGATGGCAAACAGTGTTTGCTCCAAGCTAAAGCGCAACTTCTTACCCTCAGCCCAGCAGAAAGCCCTACTCAGCAGCCAAAGGCTTACAGGAAAATAGCCTCTCTCCTACGAGCTTCATCCAAACCTAATTTCCCGTACCGGGCTACCAGAGCTCCGAGTTCCGCTACAATGAGGGTTTTCGGGGAAAAGGAAAACGAATAAATACTTCTCTCCTGAGACACGTTCACGGGCGGGGCAGAAGCCGGAATAAGCGAGTTTAGGGAAAGGAGAAGCCCATCCCGTCGCATCTCCTCTAATTCCCCCCTGTAGGGGGAGCGGCGCCGAGCCCCGGACAACTGTTTAGGGAGTCAGGGGTCCCCCGCTCCCGCGCAGGCCCACGCAAGGGGCCCCAGAAGGGAAGGGAGAAGGTTAACATCCCGCCCCCCCCGCGCCAGCCACTCAGCCCCAAATACGTGAGAGGAGAGCGGATGGGACAGCGCCCGCCACTCCCCAAGGCCTGCGC
>NW_020799095.1:1097189-1133255 GCF_003259725.1 Athene cunicularia
CGGGGACACCCGTGGCGAGTGGCGCCGGGCCGGGCCGGGCAGGGCGCCACGCTGGGGTCGCACCGGTGCCCTGCAGCACCGCGGCACGGCTGGCTGCGCGGGGAGGCGCGATGGGCTCGTGGGGCCGCGCGCGTGTGGCATTGCAGAGTCACAGAATCACCCCGGTTGGAAAAGCCCTTGAAGCTCCTCCAGCCCAGCCATGACCCTCCCCCTGACCGTTCCCAACTCCCCCAGATCCCTCAGCGCTGGGTCAGCCCGACTCCTCAACCCCTCCAGGGATGGGGACTCCCCCCCTGCCCCGGGCAGCCCATTCCAACGCCCAACAGCCCCTTCTGCACAGAAATCCTTCCTCAGAGGCAGCCTGACCCTGCCCTGGGCAGCTTGAGGCCATTCCCTCTTGAACTATTACTTATTACTTGGTTGAAGAGACTCATCCCCCTCTCTGCACCCTCCTGTCAGGGAGTTGCAGAGGGCCAGGAGGTCTCTCCTCAGCTTCCTCTTCTCCAGACTGAACTCCCACAGTTCCCTCAGCCGCTCCCCATCAGACCTGTGCTCCAGACATTCCATGATTCCGTGAATCATCTCGGTTGGAAAAGCCCTTGAAGCTCCTCCAGCCCAACCATGAACCTCCCCCTGACCGTTCCCAACTCCACCAGATCCCTCAGTGCTGGGTCAGCCCCACTCTTCAACCCCTCCAGGGATGGGGACTCACCCCCCATGCCCTAGGTGCCACTGCATGATGGTCTGTGTGGGAACATGTGGGTGCCTCACCAGACATGGTACCCGCACACCTCTCTGGGCACAGGGCCTGCCTGTGCCATGCAGCGTGGCTCAGCACATCAGGCTTTTCTGGGAGACGTGTGGCATGGCTGCCATGCAGCATTGCCCATGTCAGGCTGTGCGCTCGGGGATGCGCTCATGCCTTACATATATATATATATATATATATATATATACACACACATTTGAAAGTGGCCTATGCACCCTGCAGTAGGGTTCATGGGCACCTGATAGTGCTGGTGTGCTCCCCAACTTGTCCAGCATCAGCTGCTCGTCTGTGTATTTACTACACAGGCAAAGAGAGAGAATCAAAGAAAATCCTTAAGGCTCTTTCTTCCAAAATAAAGCAGGGCTGCCGCAAGGGCCTCCTTTGACAGGCTGCCCTGCTGCCACTTCAGCTCACCTTTGAGACAAAACAGAGAGGATTTAGTAAAATTTTCAATGTTTCTGGTGCAGGAAAGTGGTAAACAGACAGAGAGGACCTACAGGATAGAGTAAGATGTGTGCTGCTCTGATCCCACTGTGCCTCGGTCTCCCTATGTAGGGAAAAACCCTTTTAATTTTTTCACCTTAATATACAGATGTGGGAGGAAATAGGTGGACATGGAGCAATTCTTTATCTCCACATCGAGAAAACCAGTTACATGGTTTGAACGCTCAAAAGATCAGCATAGGAACAATTGTTAGTGCATGTGTGCAAAAAATTTAGGATTATTTCCTTTCTGTTTTGTAATAAATCAAGGTCATGTGCTGTTCCAGGCTGAATACTAAATGCTAAATACTAAATCCTTCTTTTATTAGAGACAGGAAGAGAACTTTTGAAAGACAGCAGGAAACCACAAAAACTACTTATTTTTAGATTTCCCCCTGATGCTCATAGACCTCCATCCCCCTGTCAGATAGGGTTGAAATTGCCCAGTAGCTGAAGACATTACACAGAGGTGAGAGAAGGCAGATGGACAGATGGACATTAGCCCAAAAGTGTCTTTTCCTAAAAAATCAGGTCACATGCAAGAGAGATGCCAGCAACAGGGCTGAGAAATGCCAGGATGGAGCCTGGGCTGAAGGCAAGATCTGCCCTGTGCTTCTTCCAGGGAGGCACCATCCCTGTGCATGAGCAGGTATGAGGTAATATTGTTATTATTTTACTTAAGTAACCACCTAAATTGCATTAAGATCTCCCCAGACAGTCAAAAAGCAGCCAGAGGGATGACGATCTAAGAAAGTGGTGGCAAAAACATGCCGAGAAACCAAATTAATTCTTTATTCATGCACTGCAGAAGCTGACCTGTCTCAAACGGGGGATTTCAGAGAGAGAGTAACTGTTGTGGTGGACAGATTGCTGCCCACCTCGACATCTAGGCACAGACAACTACCACTGGGATCGCAGATGTCCCCATCCATCCAGTGCGGGCTGTCTGTGCAGCCCTGGGTTTGTGAACCGTTTGGGGCACAGAATCCTTCAAGACGTGGTTTAAGAGATATCGCGTTGAACCTAAAACACAAAATGGAATTTAGTCCTTCAGCAATGCCTTTGAGACAAGAAAGGAGAATTTTCACTTGCTTGGGGCTTCTGGGGAATATCTGCCTCTGTCTTTACTGTCTGGGGACATTTTGGTTGAGCCATGGGGCAGGAGCTGTGCTGGGAGGCCACTCTCTGTGTGTCTGTGTGTAGGCTGATATGGGGAAGCTGCTCTCAAGGTGAAAGCAAGACCCCATTAATGCATTTATTCCCCATCCCCAAATTGCCTCCTGTCTGTAGCCAAGCCAAATAACTGCTTGTTTTACAACCCTGTCTCCATGCCCGGATGGTGAACCAGATCAGGGCACTGCTCTGGGTTAAAAATAAAAATAACCCTTCTCTTTTTTTTTTTTTTTTGCGTTATCTTTAACCCAGAATAGTTCCTTGCTTTTGCTCATGGTACTGTCGGGAGGAAAGAAGATGCTCATCATGCCATCCCATCACCTACCCTCTCCAGTGAAAATCTGACTGATGGAGGTGCCAGCCGAGGTGTAAAACAAGTTGAGGGAGGTTTATTTTTTTTATTATTATTATTATTATTATTATTATTATTATTATTATTATTATTAATGATACATGATTTCATTATTATCATCTCAGTGGAGACCCGAGTCAATGCCGTGCACAAGGAGCTGGTAGAAATTTGGCCCCGTGGATCTGATTCATTAATGACATCTGCCATGATGCAAGATGAACACTTTGCCCAATGACTCATGTCATTTATGGAGAAAAAGAGGCCTCTTTTTTTTTTTGCAGCTGGGAGAGCATGCATGTCACTTGCTTTCTCTTTTCTGTGAAAAGCTGGTGTGGGAAAAGGATGAAATGGGAAGGGATCCCTCGGTGTGGCTCAGCTCATCTGCTGGGTGTTCCTGGGGCTGCAGAAAGCTCTTTGGCTTTTCCTGGATGGCCCCTTTGGAGCTGGAGAGCTTTCCTCCCTGCCAGGAGCCTCAGATGACAAATCTTCCAGCTGAACTACACCCTGTTCTTGCTCCCTTTTGGGGAAAAAAAAAAAAAAAAAGGGTTTGTGCAAGGCAATTTTCTGAGGTTATAAAAATATCATCTGGAGTCACATTGTGCATCTGTCCCAGGAAAAAAATACTATGAGCTGGATTTACTCTAACTCCAGGGGCCCTAAAAATATTCTTTTCCCCCAGTGGGGGCAAATTGTCTTTATTGAGAAGATACTGCTTGATCTGCTAGTGTCTGATATCATGGGATGGTGAAGACCTTCAAGCTGGTGGCAGCAACGTCTAGCCACTGAATCCCTCCTGGCAGCAACAGCGAAGTCATTTCGGGGTATTTTGGGATGATGCTGAGATGGGCAGCCACGTGCAAGGGGCTGAAGGACACTGGGGTTGATTGATGCTTTGCTTTCTGCTGCCCTAAAGGTCCTGATCTGCAAGGCTGTGTTGTCAGATTGGGGATTGCTCCTTTGACCTTTGAGTTTGTCACATTGGGGTGAGAATTGCCGTTACTCACAGGATCTGAGAAATTGCCCCCTAACAGTAATTTGCTACCTTATCTACCAAAAAATAGTGATTATTTCTTGGATTTGTGGTCCTGGGGTCACCTATAGATGGGTCTGGGCTGTTGAAAGGCCAACAGATCTACTTTTGCTGCTCATGCTTTACCATCCTGGTGAAAAAAGGGAGGTGGAAACGGAAAAAAAGCAAGCTAGACTCCAAATGACTCCCTTGATAGGCAGCAAAATAAGAACATTTGCAGCAAGAGCTTTTATTTTGCTATGGTTTCTCCACTCAGAGCTGACTTAGGTGGCAGAAGGGCCCACGCAGCCATAGCATATTTGAGAGCATCTCAGATGTGGGACAGAAACCTGGAGAACAAGTAAAGCAGATTGGTTCTCTACTCATGACACTGACTCCCCAGAGATGCTGGGCAAATTGCTGCAACTCTCTCATCCTCACTTTTTTCTCCTTAATTCAGAAATAGGTACACTTTGTGACTCAGTGGCATGCAGTGTAACCTGCTGGTGAGAAGAGCTTTGCTAATTGCTGACACCTTTGAATCAAGCTGTCAGCTGCACCTGCAGTGGAATTATGCCCTGAGCAGCCTTGCCAATGTCTTTTGGTACCTGGGGAAAATGGGTTAGAAAGGACAGGTTGGGTCCTCTGCTGTCATCTATCCATCCCTCATCTCAGCTGCTACAGGGCAGATATCCCCACTGAGGGAGTCAGTCAGCTCTTCCTCAAGTCAGTGGAGATAAAGAGGAGTGGTTCACCCATCCCGCTTCTGACCTCACCTCCAGTAGGTCTCCATTGCCTGTTGGCATCTCCATGTTCAGCCAGTAGGATCTCACCCACGGTGACAGATGAGGATTTGCCGTATCCCCTGCATTTGAACCTGAGCACTGAAGTTACTCAGCATTTGGGTTGGAAGATGAGTGCTGGCAGGATGCTTTCTCTGCAAAATACCCCGTGACCTGCTCGGCCTGACCTTGAAACTCAAACGTCTGTGGTCAAGGAGCACTTGCTGGCTGCACCATCTCCACAGAGCACTTCAAATATACAGGTGTTACCACCAGTACTGATTGCATCTGACAGCATTTTAAGCATCTGCAGTGGCAGTAGAAACTCATTCCTGAGCACACACCTGGGATATCTTCACAAACTGCTGCTGTCCTCTTCTCCCCTCGTTTTAAGCAGCCAGACCTCCCCACAAAGGGGATGATGAGCCAAATTCATCAGTACATGTGGGGAGATGCTCTGGTCACTGACTTGCAGCAGCTCCCAAACATTCCGAGCTGTGAGACGGGAGGCTGCTTGTGTTTTAGGAGTGATCAAGAGTGTTGGTATTTGACCTGTGAGGGCCTCTGGTCTGGGGAGTTGAACAGCTCATGACTCAAGCCCTTATAATGGCATTGGTTGGTACTGTAAATGGTTGGTCTCTCCTTCTACCTTCTCCGATTTTGGGTGAGTAATGTGGCAGTGCTGCAACCAGGCCTGCACGGATGGAGCTGCAGCTGGAAATAGAGCTTCATCAGGTGGTCATGTCCATGTGGGGTGGAGATATGGACAAACACGGTCTTTGGGCATCCCCTACAGACACCAACCATTCCTCACTGGTGCTTCCAGGTCTTCCCAGTCAGAAACATGACAGGGCCATGTGATTACCCACAGCTCAAAGCATTTGATGAGATCAGGTCCTTAGGGATATCTGATCTTCCTGGGATCCTCAAGGCTCATGCACAAAGATATTCACTCCTGTGACCTGGAAAACTTCGAGCTGCTGTGGGAGTTAGAAATACCATCTACTGGGGAGTCATCTAAGGATCCCACAACCTCTCCCGCTGGGTGGCTGTGTGCTGGAGGCAGCTGGTTGCTTCATTTGTGATCTGCTGGTCCACTGTGCTCACCACATGGGCACTGGGTCCCGCAGCTGAGGACATCCCTCCAGACACCACAGGTCCCAGAAGAGCAAGAGACCAAGCTGCAACCTCACAGTACTTGTTTGGGGACAAGGGCTTCCTAAGGCTTTGAAGAAGGGAAGAGTTGCAATCATTTTGGGAGCTCACAGGCCTCGTTTTAACAGCATGTTTCTAGACTGGTGGTGGTACATCTTCTCAAAGAGGTGTCTCATGCATTGTGACTGCATGGATGGTGCATTGCTTTCCTTCATCTGCAGCGTCTCAGAGCTTGAATTTAGCCCAGCCATGCTGCCTGCAGAGACCAGGCTCAGGTGCAGGAGTTAGATATCAGTCCTTGTCCATTGGTGTTTATGAAGACCAGAAGACGCTGGGATGCCTTTCAGGGCTATGAACTGATGATCCAACTCCACTTGGGCTCAGCCTGTTCAGACGAACTATGTGGGCGACCCTGGGTCAGTGCAACTGAGTTCAATGGGTAGCACTCCCCTTCCAGTGAACTGTTGTGAGGTGTGCTGAGCTGGGTCTGGTGTCTGGGACCAGTTTAGTCTCTGGGATGGGCAGTGCAGCAGCACCAGAGCATATTCCCTTGCATCATCCTACCCCCAGCCCGTCAGACACTGCCAGAGCTATCCTGACTTGTCTCATGGAGGGTAGATGCTCTCCAAGTATAAAGGCAAAAATTTGGAGCCTTAAAACATCTCATTTGGAGAGTTTTGTGCAGTTTTACAGAGCTCTGTCAGAGAAAGCTGTCTGTCCATCATCAAGGGTACAGTGCTGCCATGTAGGATTTGATGCAGCACATATACTTCTGCTTTTAATGACCATGCACAGAAAACTGGATTTTAAGTGCTCAGCTGAAATATTTCACCTCTAATAGCACAATGCTCTGAAATCCCTTACTTTGCTAGAAAACCTGCCGCCTCTGAAACACTAATATTGTGTCCTGTCACCCCTGGCTTTTTCCAGCCAGGATTCCCAGTTGTAAAAGAGGAGAGTGCTGTGGCTTTCCATATGAAGTTGCTTGGCTGTGGAGATCTAGAAGAAAATGTAACACCAGAGGTATCAAGGTTATTATCACAGTATTTTCCTTGATGGGAATGAAATTTCGGCTGTTCTCCATCATCAAAACCTCATTAAGTTGTGCAGCCACTAATTGATATGCCCAAACCTGACAACTTGCGTCAAAGGAGAAGACGACAGTTGCTCTGGGACCTGCCAATCAATGTCACAGCTGTCCCAGGCCCATGGTGAACTTTGACCGACTGCAAGAATGATGGCAATTGTTCATTTGCAAGGAGAAAGATGGAAACCATCCTAATTATAACATCAATGTCAGGGCACATACCCTCACTGGACACCTGCATGATGGAGAAAAAAACCCCAGATGGCAGCTATTGGGGTCCAGCTTCTGTGAAACTGCCCGAGATGTCATGGCCACTCTGGGTTGTCCAGGCTGGAAAAACTTCACCTTGAAGAACTTTGTTCATCCAACATAATTTTTCTGGAAATCTGAGGATGCACATTGCAGGAAAACTGCAACTGATTTAACAGCAGGAGTGAGAAATGCTGGTGTGCAAGGGAAGTCCTGGGCTGTTTGCAGAAAGGTTTGCAAGGCAGGAGGAGTCAGGGTCAGGAAGCTGCTGGAGGAAGGACCATAGAGAAGGCTTTGGGGTTAGGAGAAAGGTCTGTACAGAAAAGAGGTTAAAAGGTGGTGAATACCTAAGTCACTGTGGGACAGAATCATTTCATCTCATTTTGCATCTCTATGAGGTAGCGATCCCCCAAGTTCATTCTCTGCCCCCTTTTATCAAAGAATGGTTTGGGTTGGAAGGAGCCTCTAAAGGTCATCTAGTCCAACCCTTCTGCAGTGAGCAGGACGTCTCAACTAGATCAGGTTGCTCAAGGCCCTGTCCAACCTGACCTTGAATGTTTCCAGGGATGGGGCATATAGAAGCTCCTTTTACAGTCACTGCAGAGAAACAGGGACCTGAGGGTGTGATTCAGCCTCCCTTTCCTAGATATCTGCCATGAGCTGGGCCTTCACCTAGAGCACTAGGACCGACTCGATCTCTCCAGGAGTCTGGCTCCAGTGGAGATGTCTTTTTCCTAGGAGATGAGGCCCTGAGCAACCTGAGCTGTGTTGAATTCAGACACGCTCTGAGGAGTGTTGGACCTTTAGAGCAGCCTTCAGTGGCAAATGGGTGTTGCTATCTTCATTTAAGCAGATCAGAGTAAAAAAGAGGGGTGAGAGAGGTCCTGGGCTGACATTCTCAGAGCTCAGAAAGGAACCAAACAACTGCTCCCGAGGTCCCATTTGCTGAAATTCAAGTGTAAATTAACCTCAGTCCCTGGCTTGTACGGTGCAATAGTGCCTGATCGTCCTCCCATTTAACTGCAGATGAGGGCATCCTTGCTGCAGGAGGCTGCCACTGCTGCAAGTTCGTAGAGGTCCACTAGAGTTCATGGGAGCAAAAACCCCTCAAGGACTCTTAATCCAGCTGTGTCTCTGAGCATCCTTGGCAGAAAGGGGGCAGACATTTTATCAGGGTCTGTTGTGATAAGACAAGGGGTAATGGTTTTGAACTAGAAGACGTTAGGTTCAGACTAGGTGTAAGGAAGACATTTTTTACGATGAGGGTGGTGAAATACTGGCACACATTGCCCAGAAACATTCAAGGTCAGGTTAGATGGGGCTCCAAGCATCCTGGCCTAGTTGAAGATGTCCCTGCTCATTGCAGGAGGGTTTAGCTAGATGACCTTTAAAGGTTCCTCCCAACCCAAACCATTCTCTGATTCTATCTATGGTAAGCGGGAGAAGATCTGTTTGGTCTGCCATGGGGTGGCTGTAACATTCACTGGTAGCTCTGTGTGGTACCTACAGGCATCACAAATGAGGACCTTGAGAGGTCTTCTTAGCTAGGGCATCATGTACAAAGATATCTCCTTGCCCAGCACCACACAGCAGCAGAGGAAGGACTTGATCTACCAGCTCCCAAGCAAGACCTGACCAAGGGACAACCCTTGAGATCCTGGGCTGTCCTTTTTATCCCCCTCCCAGGATACAGGGGAAAACCTCTGCCCACCCCAGGCTACAATCTGTCCTCTGGGTTTATGCAGTCCCTTGGACAAACACCCACTTTACTTTATTCCTGTACATTTGCAGCATGTGCGCCACGCTTATCTCTAGGGAAACAGCTGTGATTTATCCTTGAGAAATAGATTGCAATTAACATTTAAGCCCATACTCATGATGCAGTTACAAAGGCAATATAATGAATCAGTCTTTTAATAATAATCTCTGTAACCTTTGAAAACTCACCCGGGTGAGAGCTGGGCACCTGGCAGTGTTGCAATCGGCACTGTTGAAATCGCTCCACTCTTCCCTGACCCGCTGACTGGGGTCCAAGGGGAGTGTGCTGGTCACTAATTAGAGCTGATGCTGTGAAAGTAAACTTATTCCTCTGCAGACAAAATAGAATTTGGTTCTTTATTTTATTCTGCAGGGGCAGATGTGAGCTGGCTGCTGGGGCTGGTTCCTGGGTTAGGCCCTGGTGATGTGAGATGGAGAAGCTTGAGGGGACTGTCTGCCTCTTTCTGCTACCATGTGATAGGCAGGAATGGGAAAATGGGGTAAAAAATGAAGAGTTGGAACCCTTGGTGGGGGCTGTGCTGGGTATGGGACGGCTCTCCTAACCCACTTCCAGTCAGCACCCAGGATCTGAAGCCACATGTCTCTGGAGGTATGAAATCTGTAATTATAAACCAGGTAATGAACATACACTTGCCAGGTGGATTATGTACAGCTGGGGTCCAGCAGAGCCCATGGCGGACTTGGCCCTTGGGCATGGCATGACCATGGTGGGGACATAGCTTTGGCACAGGTCATTTGTCTGGTGCATGGAGATGAAGGTCAGGTGGGGATGGATCTTCTCGTAGAGATCTTTTTCCCCTGGTTCAGGTGGCAAAGTTGGTTAGTGGCTTGAGCAGAGGGGAAGACATGGGTTTGGGATGTGTCACTTGGAGTTTTTTTACCTATCAAATACTACTCATCTGAAAGGTCTTTCTTCTTGGGTGTAGACCATGCCTTTTGGTGGGGAAAAATCCCAGCTGGCCATCACAGGAGCAGCCTTGAGATCCTGAGTCTGAGTCATCCTGGAAGGACCTCCACCCCACTGAGGAGCTCAGACTGGCCACGGCTGACTTCAGCTGCTCCGTTCAATATCTCCTGGGCAGAGTCTTGGCCCAAATCCCTTTTTATTCCAAGGAACAAACTACAGCAGCGAGTTTCCTTGGCTTGAAATCCCTCCATCAGCTGCTCCAAAATATCCTGAAATAAATAGCTTTCCTGAACACTCGTCCTCATGACATCTCCTAAACCAGAAACCATCATCCTGATTTCTCCCCTGGTACCCAAAGAAGCCCCTGAAATCAGCTTTTTGCTCCCATAGGGTTTGCAGGGGGCTGGAGGCTGTGCTCAGGTGATACTATGGTTTCAACCAGGTCCCTAAAGGTTTTTTAAGTCCTTGATCCAGCTGGGCCTGCTCTTTGCACTGGAGCAGGACAAGGGCAGGACTTGCTCTTCTGTGAGAAGTTTTTGCAGTATTATTTATTCAGTTTCTCTTTTTTTCATACCTTTTCCAAAGCAAAAGCGAAGCTCCTGAGAAAATTGAAATTGGAATCCAAATAGTAAGCTCTTTGCAGTGCCAGACCAGAGGGCACCTTCTGTCCACAGCTGACTTGAGATCAAGTAGGAGACCATGGAAAATTGGGGAAAAAGAGGGACAAACCAAACAAGCAGTTCAAAAAATGCCAAATCTGAATGTTTTGACCACACTTCTCCAGGGAGAAACAGCATCAAATGTGGCCTTTTACTGCTCATTTTGCTTTCCATGAATTAACTTGCTTGCAGGGAATGACCTGTCACATCGGAAAGTCTCTATTTCCCCCTAGAGAAGGGACGGATGAGCTGCCCCTCATATTTTAATGCATTAAAAAGAACAAACCTGTGATAATGTAACTGTGCAGCCATTTCAAGACGCAGCTGATGCTGAAATCTAAAGCTGTGTAAATTAAGGGCAGATAAACTGGAACACAGACATTCAAACTGCAACAGCGGAAAGTTTGGTTCCAAAAATGTTTTTCAGCCCCATTTTTTTTTTTTCTTTTTTTCCCTCTTGTCTTCCAGGGAGGTTTCTTGCAGCAGATGGCAGCAGCGGGTTTGCAGAGATGCCGTGGCCGGGACCTGCTGGGTGCTCAGCAGCAACCCACACCCAGCCCGAGTACCCGGGATGTCAGTGAGATGGACTTGCACAAAATACCCCATCGATGAACCAACGGCCGTTGCATTCAGCAGCAAAGCATCAAAACCCAATTGCCTGGATGTGTGGATTCTCAAGTGCCTAATAGAGGGGTTGAGTGGCCTTCTCCTCCTCTGTGGCCCTGATGTGTATGTCTCTCCTCCCCTCAGATATTACATTTTAGAAGGTCTATAGGGCTCAAACGACCCCAGAGACCTCATGTGTTTGATGCTGAAGCTGAACTGCCTTCCGTGATGTTTTGGAGCCGGGGCATACAGGTGGACAGACAAAGCCTGACTGCTTTATCCTTATTTCTCTGCAGTGATGATTCCCCTTGGACAGTCTCTTAATAGTCTGTGCTTCCTAATGAGCATGTCTTTCCCCCTTTTTCTGTTTTTTTTCCATCTTACTTTCTGAAATCAGGGAGAGCTCTCACATGGTTGGTGTGTGTCCCCTCCATAGGATTATTGGTTTATAGGCTCATTTCAGCCCAGTTCAGTGGCAGATGAAAAAATGCCTTTCCCAAACACCAGATGAAATCCCTGTGGGAGCAATCATCCAGCCCCTGCTTACACCCTCGGGCCAGACCTGGTGCAAATATGGGACCTAAGGGTGACAGGGACAAGTGATGTGCCCAAGGTCAAAAAGGCAAGACATCAGTGGCAGAGATGTCCTCTGGACCCCAACATGGGGGAGATGAAGCTTTTCTTTCTGTCAAGGGGGGATGCTGGTGCATTCATATTGACCATCCTTGGGGACTGGGCACAACACAGCCAGCCAGCCAGGGCAGGGGATGTGCCTCAGGATGGTTTTGTTTCTGCTGGATTTAATTTAGGTTTCTGGACAGCTGTTAGTAGGGGAGGTCAGGGAACTGATGTCTGAGCATGACCTGCTCTGGGGCACAAGGGAGCAGGAGAAGGGGAGGCTCTTCAGTCCTGTTCCATGGGGACAGAATCCAGATGATGGCTGTAAAAGAAAGGGTTGATTTTATTTTTTTTTTCATAACATACATTTCTATGTATTTATATGCATAGATTTGCATGCATTAGCTAAGCAAATGCCTCTGCAGCTGGTGCATGAGCACAGCAGTTGGGGATGAGGTGGCAACAAGGGGGTGGTTGCCTATGTGCGACCCCTAAATATGAATCCCTCTGCCCACAGCCTTCACACGCAAACTGACTGTGGAGCCAGGAAAGCCCCCAGCAAGGCTGGCTTCCCCTTCTGCACGTGTCTCATCCTCGTGTGATGCATGAGGCACGCACATCGCCGGGCCTGGACTCTGAGCTGCATCCCTGCCCTGCCGTGGAGGGGGGACTACTGTCGGACCATTCATCCCCACCCACCCAGGTCTGCTCTGCCCTTTGCAGTGGTTGTGAGGCTGGCTTTGTCCTCCCAGTGTCTGGGTGGTCACCCCCAGCATCGGTAAGTGAAAAGTTTTCTCTGAATCACTGCATTGCTTTATAGCAATAACTGCAGGGAGTTATTCTCCCCAGAATTAAGTCCATGACTGGTGGAAGTGCTTTAAGGTAGCGCTTCACAGCTCCAATTATCTCAGCCCCTCAGAACAAAAAACCAGATTGTGTTGCCAGACAAAAGATGTTTTCTATGTAACTTCTTGTCTCGAAGCATTCATAGTGTGTAATGCCGATATAAATACCCGAGGGCTAGGCTATCTTATGTTTGGGCAAACCTCCCTTTCAAAATAACCATTTTCTGGGGAATTGTATTCAGGGGAGGGGAGCTAAAAGTGCATTCAACTTCTCCCATTACAGCCCTGGCGGGATGCACCATCTTTAAGGTATGATCTCAATAAAATCCTTGATGGCACCAGGGCACATACTAAGGGAGGTGCACGAGGCTGGGCCAAGGAAATGAGATGCCCAGAGGACTTGTGGAGTGCTTGGGCACCCAGCCAGCCCCTGTCCCTGCAGCTTCTCCTCCCTTTCTCCCCATTTCTAGAGCAAGAAGCAATGATGCATCACATGCTGCTAAGCACCTGGACCCCAAAATTTCCTACTCCACTCCTGACCCAGGGACACTGGTGGCCAAGGACCATCTGCCACATGGGAGTGATGCCTCTAGCCCCCTGGTTACCCCATCTTCTCCTTCATATGGCTGTGCTGTCCCCCATAGAGTTCACAAGGCGAGGAGTGACCCAGGGGACAGTTTAGTGACAGCCAGGAGCTAAACAGACCACAGGAAGTCATCACAGTGCTTCGTGCCTCAGTTTCCCCCCTTGAGCTCTGGACTGTATTTTAGGATATGGAGTTGCTTCATGGGAAGCCAAAACCCACAGCATCCTCCACCACCACTCCACCACAAGCTGGGATCAGCTGGGAAGGTGAATTATTTGGGGAGCAGTGGGGTTCTGCTGGTGGAAATCACAGATTAGAAAGCACTTGCACTTATTAATCCTCACGCTCCCACATTCCTCGGGGTGTTCTGCTTATAGCTCTGAAAATGGAGTAAGTGAAGGAAACAAATCTGCTTTCCTTCATTTGGGCTTTTTGCTTCGCCTACATGCAGAAATCAGGTAGATTCATGTCTGCAGTGGGTGTGTAGGCATCCCCTTGGGTCACCCTCTTAATTGGTTTAGTTTTACCCCTGTGTTCCTCTGGTGATGCAGACCTCGGCCAGGACCATGGCCCTATGGGGTGAGGGTGTAGCTATACATATGTCTGTACGTATATCTGGCAAAGAGAAGCAGTGGAGGAGGAGAGGGACAGCAGCATTTTAAGGGAGCTGATGCCAGGCTTCATCTGCCCCCCTAACTCGGCACTGGCATCATCAGCCATCATCACTATTTGGGGACAAGGTTGGCCCTGCTTTGTCCCCACCATGAATTCATCCACACTGAATGGATGTGCTGGAGTGCTACTAAGGATGGGTGGGAGGATGGGGACAGGTCGACCTAGCATCCTTCAGGAAACAGCTCCAGGGAAGTGACAGCAGAGGCCACAGAGAGCATGTGAGGCCATCAGTGTCAAAAGCTGGGAGGACCGTTGGGCTGTAGTACCTGCAGATGATGGCTTTCCAAAACTGGGATGGTTGGCTTCACCTTGAGCCACCTCTCCATGCTGAGGGATGTGGCCAGAGTATCTTCTGCACCCCGTTAAAGCCAAGCCCAGGCTCCTCCATCTTCTTGCCCCAAAAGCTCTTATTATGTCTCAGCCATCACTTCAAACCCAACTTGGCTGGCCAAAGGGGGCACCGACATTTTCATTAGTCTGGTTTCCTAAAACAAATGAAATATGTGTGACCATATTGCCACGTCTATTGGTCCCTGTCAAAGCCCATAAACCTGGTGGCCAATGTCCACCAGTTTGCCAGGAGGTGGTGGTCCATGTACTTTCTCCAGGAGACCTGATACTCATATGACACCCAGGAAAAGAGGAAGAGGGGACATTAGGATGGTCAAGATACTGTTATGGGGGAGGCTATAGGGACAAGGGGAGGGGGCAAGACATGTTTCACATGGATATTCACAGGGATACAGGTCTAATTATTTAAAAAAATCTACATGACCCCAACTCTGTTGATGACTGGGTTTCCTTAGGCCCATTTGCAGGCATTTTGTTTTTTACTTGCAACACCAGCATAGGGCTTGGGCTGCCTTGACCACAGCTGTCCTATCCCGTGGGCTCTCCTGCCTTCTCTGGAATCCTCCCATAATGAATCCACCATGTTATCCCACTTCCCACCAGCCTCCAGAGAAACTAGAACTGCAGCTGAATATTATGATTATTTAGGCTCCTTTCCAGGAGAAGCCAAACCCATATGTTTATTGCTTTCTGGTAGCTGCCACTCTGTTTCTCCCCAAGTAGCTTTTTTTCATGTTTGAAAAGTTTCAATGGTATTTGATAATAAAGGTCTCGAAGACCATGTGTTGTCCAGTGCTGTGTAAAAAGTGGGCTCTCACTGCCCCACGGTGTCCATTGTTTGATTTAACATTAGGAAAACCCTCTCCTAAGAGCATCAAAAGTGAAAAACACATTGGGAAAAAGAAACTGGGAATGCATGGCCGGAAAAAGGCTGAGACAGGCAGAAAGAGGTGAACGGGGTAGGACTTCTATGAATGAACTTCCCAGAGAGGTCAGAGGCTGAAGCCATCGAGAAGAGGTCAGAGAGGCTCAGGCAAACCGGTCATCCAAGATCAGCAGTCAGGTAGGGAGCGTGATGTTGCTGGGACCCTCCTTTGGGGGCCATGCCCTGGGGCATCCCAGCGATGCCACAGAAGTGGCAGCAAATGCACAAGGTTTGGCAGATTGAGGCTTGCTTGTGGAAGTTGGCTTATTTTTGGCCACTACCTGTCTTTTAACATTTAAAGTCTCCCTTTGAAACAAAAGGCAAGTTAGCTGGAAATGCTTTCCACTGGGCACAGAATAGTTTTGCTGCAGACTATGTATGCCACATGTATCAACCACTTCTGTGGGTTTTTGGGCCATTTTCCTTGTCCGTTGCTCACCACCGTTGGCTTTGCAGGGCTGAGCCAAGTTTCTGTCCAAGAGACTCCGTGTCTGGTGGCACCACCTCCCAAATGCAGTGGGATTAGGGACTTGGCATGGGGGACAGCCATTGCACCATTCAGGATGTGGGGCAACGTGACCAAGAAACATCTTTGTAGATGTGACTTTGCTCCTCAATCCATGCAAATCCATGCAAAACGTGCTGATTTCAGCCTAATGCTCTTGGGTCCCCATGGGTTTGGCCTTACCAGTGCATCACCCAGAGATGGAGAGGCAGGTTCTCTGCTGAAACCACTGCGTTTCATTGTGTTGTGGCTCCAGAGGCTGAGCACTCCTGAGACTAATGCCTCCAGCTCAGACAATGGAACATTGGCCATTTGCTCTGAAGGTGTCCCTCGATAGTTTTTGAGCTACTGCAGCTTGTGGGGGATGTGAAGCCCAGGCTAAATCAGAGAGGGGAGGGGGAAGTGGGTGAATGCAGATGATGGAGATTGCTGCTGCTGGAGAGCCAGTGAGGCCATGGGTGGAAGAGAAGCTCAGAGGTGGGCATGGCTGTGGTTAGCAGCAAAATCAGTTAACAGCAGTAGTTTTAGCAGGGGTGTGCTTTGTTAGTAGCAATCAGGGCTACTGTTTGTGAGCAGGTTACCTCCAGTGTTCTTACACCATTGTCCAAGCACCAGGCGTGAAGCACTGCCAGATCCAGCATTGGTGTCAGATACCCGGAGAGCTGCGACATCTCTATCTTTGAAGGCTTTCAAGACTCAGCTGGGTAAAGTCCTGTGCAACTTGGTCCGACCTGATCGCTCATTGTGCTCTGGGCACAAAGTTGTACTAGACACCTGCTGAGGTCTCTTACCACCTGAATTATCCTAAAACACTATGACATGAGGGATCTCTGGTCCTGTCCTCTCCATCCCTGGGTTTGGATGGGCTCTTCTTGTTTCCATAATAGCTGTAAGGTTTCATCAAAGCAAAGAGCCATCGTCCCTGGCTCTATCCTGGCAGCTGGGATGCTACTACAGGTTTTGGAGGAGGTCCTGGAGGTCCTGTTCTGGCAGCACCCCAGACCCATGGGTTGTGTTTCCTAAATAAATAAGATTTCCCTCCCACTCCAGCATTTTTTAAATTCCTGTGAAATATTTAATTTCCTGTCACAGTCACTTTATCAAAACAATTTGGAAGCAATTTGTATTATTTTTAAGGTTAAAAACAATTCCATTTTATTGTAGTAGTGTGACTGTTTCAGGTAATTTTTTAATTTTTTTTTTTTTTTTTATTATTATTTTTTAGAAATGCTCCATAGCACCAGGTTTCTCCAGGGGATGCAAATCTGAGCTGTGCCCTGAGTTGCCCCAACATCAACTCTGCAATCTGGGTGCCTCATGGTGGGTGATATGACCTCCTTCTCTTTCTCCTGGAGCAGGATCAAAACACTCTTTCTCTCTGAAAGTGCTGGATGGGGCCCCTCCTCCTCCTTTTCCAACAGCCTTTTGAGTTTTTGGATTGACAGTAACGCAGGTACTGCTAGACCTGTGGCCCAAAAATGACCAGTTTGGGCTATTTTAGAAAAAGGAGCCTGTTTCCTCTGTTTCACTACAAAATGTCAGAAAATCTTAATCCCAGGCTGGTCTGAGAGAGCTGCCACCCAGCCTGGCCCAAGAGTGCAGGGTTTAATGGACATGGAAAGGTTTTCCTTATCTTGCAGTAGAAAAGCAAATAACTCTTCCTGCTCAGATACCTTGGAGAGAGGCATAGCGTCCTTTTCACAGTGAAAAAGAATTAACTCTGAACCCTACTGATGGCATCTCTGCTTGTCATGAGCACTATGAACTCCTCCACTTTGTGGCAGCATCTTCTCCCTAATGTGCTCTGCCAAAGTGTTTTCCTGATTGCCCCTGAACCACAGTAGCTTCATTTGGAGAACAGTGTCACATACGAGATGCTATGCAGGTGGGAATAAACTGACCGCCTACACTAAAGTGCTCAGATATGGTCAGACTCTCGGTCTCCTTCCACAGCTCTTTGCAGATCTTCCTTTGCAGATCACCTGGCAAAGCTTTTAGGATGTATAAGAGGTAAGAGTCAGCTCCTCCTGGTAATAGAAAACCCCAGAAAAACAGGCAGAATAAAATCACCAGGGCTTTGTGTCCCTCTAAAAGGGATTCACTTAGCTGCTTTCCAGGCTGCTGCCTTGTCCCTTCCCAGCGCTGACACTGCTGGCGGGGAGGCAGCGCCGGCTGAAGGGACATTTCCAACGCTAGATGGAGCAGTGACCCTAGACATGAAGGAGCAAAACTATCTTGCTCTTCTTTAATTCGCTCCTTTCTTGCCCTGCATGTTGACCCCGACGGGAATTTGGGGCAGAGCAACTCTTTTTCAGCTTTCAGGCAGGTTGCCACGCCGTGATGGGTGCTCAGCATCTTGTGGTGGGGACTGTCCCTTGATGAGCTGCCCAGCTTTGGTGGCCAAGGGATTAGGGTCTCACCTCTGGGGGACATGGCCTATCCCAGGAGGTGAAGCAGGGATCAGGGGGATCAGACTCCCGGTCATTTCCTTGTTGCCTTAACATGTGCGTTTTTTTCTCAGCCACACAAAGGTGAAAGGTCAAAGGCTGGGGATTAAAAGGTGATGGAAGGACATCTGCAGCCGAAACACTGAGCGTTCGTGCCCAGGTGTGTCTGGTGGTGGAGACTGTCCTGCTTTATGGATAAGCTGGCTGCAAGGACATGGGGGGAATTTCTCCAGGGCTAAGGGGGATCCTTGGATCTGGCATTAGAGGCCACTGGGGAGGCACAGGGCATAGCTGTGCTGGCTTGTCTTTACCTGAGCTAGGTGTTCTGAACGTGCAGAACAAAGGGGAAAGCACTTCTGCATGTTCCTCCTCCTCTGACATATTTCGCATCTCTCAGTCATGTGGGACATCTGTGTTTGGACCTAACGGGCAAGATTTAGCCAGCAAAATGCTTTTTCCCCAGTGGTTTGAGGGGACACATATGCTGTGGTCCCTCAGCCCTGGTCATGTCTGTAGGAAATACCTTCTTCAGCAGGTGAGCAGGAGCCTCCAGGACAGAGCTCCCTGCAAGTTGTTGCCTCAGTTTACCTCAGAGTAACAGCTCTCTGGCGGTGCTGTGAGATTCAGGATAGGCTGAGAAAGTGTTTGGATCATCCTGGGGTATTATTACAAGGCAACTTTTATATTAAGCATAGTTGATGTCTTATTTGTGTGTTTTCCTCCTCGTCTCATTGCTGCTGTGATACCAGTGGGTTGTATCTCACCTGGTTGGTATCTCCATGGCATGATGAGCTGATGTGAATTAGAGGAGAGCCTTTATACCAGGGATGTAAATGGTTGGTACCCAGAGACTCTCCTCTCCATGGTGCAACAGGGCAGATGACCCTGATGATGCCAACTGTCCTTGTCACTTCCATGAGGACACTAGTAGATTTTAATGACTCTCAGCAGCTTTATACAGTCCACCACACCTCCTCCCCATGGGCCCATCATCCTCACCATCCTGAAAAGAGCAGGACCAAGAGCTGAGTGCTCCCCAGTGGCTCAATGAAGGTATCATCTTCACCAGATTGTAAAGCCCACAGCCAAGACCTGAGTTGGCTTCCAGTCTCATGCAGGGTGAACGGCAACAGATCTCTTCATCCTGTTGGCTCAGGTTTGGATCCACCTTCCTGAATTCTAGACCTTTGGCAGCTGTGCCTCTACCCAGCACCTATTTGTCCTTGACAGTTGGGTGGAGTTCTGCAGCTCATATGGGCTGTTTGGTCCCTGGAAGTGCCCAGACTCAAGAAAGTGTCCAGCTCCCAACTGAGGCCGCTCAGCCAAGCTCCTGCTCTTTGATGGGTATATCTGGGCATCAGTATGACTTTGAGTGGCCTTCACAGGGGGTAATTGTAGTAGCATGTCAAGGAGCAGTCAATCAAGTGCAGGACCTTGTGCCCATGTCCCACACTGTCCCTTATGCTGTGGGTCTTTCCTTGCAGACAGACCCAAACTGAGGCACAAGACCACATGCATTTGAACCCCAGCCAGATCCTACAGGAGATGGAGCCTCTTGTTCCTTCTCAGCCTGGATTTCCCTATGAAGGCAGATGTGGATCTGGCTTCTCTGTCCTGGCCCCACCACCCAAAACCTTCCACTGGGGTCAAGGCACATGTTTGGGCCACCAGACTTTGCAGGCTTCCCCAGCATGCTGGGGTGCAAAGCCCGGGTCAGGGGAAGCCTTATGCCATAGCCCCCCTGGGGGGGAGCTTGGGCGCTTGCCATAGTTGAGGGCTTCAAAAGTCACTCCCAGTGCTGGGAAGGTGACTTAGCTCTGTAAGGACCAAAATCTCAAATACCTGAGGCTTGAGTCAGAGCTTGAGGAGGAAACATGCATAAACAAGCAGCAAGCCAGGAAACTCCACCGCTGGGATGGACAAAGGTAGAAGTCAGTGGCTTGGTATGTCTGCACGATAGCAGCAGGTTTTAGCTCATAATCGAAGCACCCTGGGCTGTGCTCGTGTGAGCAAAGTGAGGGCAGATTTAGGCAGCGCTGCTGAGGAACACCCAGGCTGCTGGAGCTGCACCGCAGGTTGGGGTCGCAGGTGAAATCACAGTGCTCTCCCGGGATTTCTGATGTGGGAGGGGAATAAAAGCAAAGTTCATCCCTCTGAAGGTCAGTGGGGTGGGGAAACTGAGGCAGGGAGCATGCGGGAGGTAGTAGCTCATGTTTTTGAGCCCTCACCGTGACCCCAGTTTCTCTTCTCTCTGCCAGAAAACAAACGGCCCCGAATCTCAGCTGTTAGGGCTGGATCTCAGTGGGGCTTTTTGCATCCCACCCCTCTCAATTCCCCCTCAAGCTTGAGGTGTGAGGGCAAAAAAATTTATTCCAGGGAAAGTCAAGCATCACCCCAGGAGCTTCCAGCCCATGTTCAGGCCTGCCTACAAGTCCTGAGGATGGAGATCCTCCTGTCTCCTTTGTGTCTCAGTTTCCCCTTATGCAAAATGAAACCTATCAAACTGTCCTCCCACAGGGATGCTCTGAACCGAGTTATGGCATTCCATATTTTTCTCTGCTGAGTATCCAGCAAAGAGAGGGAAAATCAATTTAGTGTCAGGGAGTGGGTGGAAGAGACCTGGTGCACCAGGGGAGGATGTAGAACTGGTGAAAAATTATCATTACTGGTGCCCAGTGGCTCTGGGGCAAAGCAGGGACAACCCTGTGGTGTGGGTTGAAATTGAACTAGGGGCTGTTTTTCCATCCCTCATTGGTGTTGGGGCCTTATCTCATGGTAGCAAACCCTGAACAGGCAGAATCACTTTGTTCAGGGCACCCGGCTGGCTGGTAAACAGCTGAGGAGTGATGGGTGCACGCCGAGTTTGCCTTCCTGGCTGGAACGCCGCTTATCGCTGTCCCGGCATTTCCCATTTTCTCTCATGCAGCACTTCAAGCACAAGAGAGACATTGTCACTGTTCCTCAAACCACCAGGCGGGGGGCACGGTGGGGGGAAAACCCCCGTCTCAGCCTCTCTCTGCCTGTGCCTCCATCTCTATAAATCAAGTGGATTTGTGCGGCTCCCTGGTCAAGTATGGGCATTAGCACTGTAATGCGCAGTCATTTCAGTAATGTGCACCCGGGAATGCACCTTATCTGATTTCCCTCCTGGATTTTCTTTTTCCCAGTCCTGCAAAGCAAGGCTGAGTCTCCCCTCAGGCTCCCAGACTGAGATGTCCCAGGAGAGCATCAGTGGGATTCACCGGAGCCTTCCCAGTGAGCGTGGACCCAAGAACACTCCCCAATGGCGGGTGCAGCCGCTGTTTTTTCAACACTGAAAAATTTCCCAGCCTGGACACGGGCCATTCCATGTTGCTCACGGAAGGAAATAAGATGATGACAGCCCCCCTAAGCAGCTGCAATTTGAGGGTCGAAAATTCAACCCCTCTGCTTTGTGCTGTCAGGTGAGGCAAGGACTGAAAAAGTGCCCTGGAAGTTCAAATATAACCTATGCACATGTACAGATCACATCACAAATAGATTCCACTCCGGATTATTGCAGATGGAAAAGTCTCTGTGCTAGATTTCTTTTGCAAAAAAAAGTTTTTCCTTTACCAGAGCGGGAGGGGGCCGGTGGCCGGGGGAAGCACGCCTGGAATGTGACAAGCCTGTTCTCCTGCTTGTTTGTGTAAACGAGTTGGGTCTATTCCCTTCCTCTCAAAGTGCACATTTTTAAGACTCCTTGAAAAGCAAATTTACTTTGAGAGCGCATGGATGCCAGCACGGAGGGAGGTGTGGTGGTTGGTGATGATAATAATTAATAATATAAATAATTGACAATTATAAAAGCTCATTTTTCCCCAAAAGTGATGGGTAGTGAACAAGGGCTCTATTCAACACTGCCCACCACCTTCGTGTCCACATATCCTCTCACCTGTCTCCTATGAGACCATCTCGCTTTACCCAGCTGGGAATTTCTTGACGAGATGGTTTTCCATGAGGAAAAGCTCAGGTGTTCACAGCTGACCCTTTTTTGCATGTCCAGGTTGAAATGAAGAGCTCCTCAGCTCCTGAGTCCAAGCCACAGCAAAAAACTCCAGAGCAGACCATAGAGCAACTGATAATTCACCATAAAACCTCAAGGAGATGTGGACCTTGAAGGCTGGTGGGTGGCAACATCCTTGATGGGTGAGGCACGTTGCTCAGCTCCAGGAGGACACTCGGCCTGACCCTGCTGCTGTCCCAGGAAGAGCATCTTTTACTCCCACCACTGATGCAAAGCTTTGTGAGGTCCCCATGAGGCAGTTCAGAGGACAAATCCCAATTTTTCTGGCATGAGAAAGTCTCTATCATGCCCCACACTGCCACCTTGATTTATATCTTAGAGCAGTTACTGGCAACAATATCTTAATAATAACAACAATTATGATGATGATCTGTGGACCGTTACAACATCCCTGGAAATTTTGCTTTCCCAGGAGATGCCAGCGAGTGCCTGGGGATCAAGCCCCTCTCTAAGTGATGTGTAAAGACCCCAAAAGGTCCCCTCCCACTCATACACTCGGGCACCAGAAAGGAGGCAAGTTTTCAGAGTTTTATCCACTAAATCATTTCCTGGAGTGAGAGATTGGGTTTTCCAAAGTGATTCTGGGTATGTCAAGCAGCTGTGGATTGCCCATGCTCCTCAGCCTCCTTCCATACACAGCTGAATGTTTTGTCATCCTGAATGTCTTGCCTTGCTCCCAAGACAGGCAGCCAGCTGTATTTCTCCTCCTTTCCCTGCTGTGCCTGGCTGTCAAACCAGCTTTTTGCTTCTGGGCAGGCTGGCAAACAGCCTTGGCATTACCTTATCATGTCCTCCCAAGCAGCATTTTAGCTGAAGCTGTGCAGGTGAAGACAGACACATGGAAAGAGACCTTCTGTCTCCAAATAGCGCAAGGTTGGGGATTTATCCTATATGTACAGGTAGGGATAATGGCGAACTGAAGCAGGCAAAGGCAGCTTGCTTGTGGCAGTTTGGGTTGGCAGCCCCATCTCTCGTGTCCAAACCCCATGAACCACCTGTGTACATTTTCCATGGTCAAGTTCACCCTGACTTCACCTTGGGTGTGGACTGAGCACAGAGGTCACCTTCTCCTCCTCTGCCTTTGGGTCCTACAGATTTCCCTGTCTCCAGACTCTGCTTGCAGGATCATCGACTTCGCTGCATGTGCAATGTTTGGCCTTTCTCATTCTTTGGATCTGTCTTTTGATGCCCTTTGGAAAATTCCTCTTTGTAACTACCTGATTGATGGGATGTCTCAACACTGTGATCCCTGTATGCCAACATGCTGTGTCCTGGGATGGAGCCAGCATGACTCCCTGGGCATATCCATGGTGCCCCAGGCTGAGGGGTCTGGTGGTCAGCAGGGCTGCGAGGCCAATGGGTCATGTTGGGACCTTCTCGGCAAAGCTAGTTGGGACCACCCCCACCTTTCCTCCCTGGAAAAAAGGGGACTTGTGGCACGTAAGACTTCCAGAGGAAAGATGAGCACAAAGAAACTGAGGGCTGGGTAATTGGGAATGTTTCTGATTTTGCAAGAAAATGTTGAATTCTGATATGTTCTTCAGTGGCCCAAATCACAAAGGTATTGATGAGTTGAAGATGCCAAAGAGGCACTTTGTGGGAACTGCACTTGGTGTGCAGGACAATCTTCCAGGCTGTCCAAATAATCTGTTTATTTTAGCAAATGGGGAATAATCCTCCTTTTCTCCCCTGCCATTGCTTGCCAGGTGTCTCCCAGGCCACTGAGTCCCTCTCAGAGCAGTTGGGATTTTGCTGCTTGATAAAGTGGGGCTCTTCACCCCACGCTGTCAGTTCTGCAAAGCCCAGGAGCTTTGTCCAATGCGTCTGTCACCATGGCTGAGCCTTAAGGAAGCTATTTCAGCATGGTGGGTGCTCCAGCCAAGCTGTGTCAGCTCAGCCAAGGGCAGGAAACTTGCTCCAGGGGTCTGTGGGTGCTGCAAAGAGCCAGCCAAGGAGACCAGGACACCCGTTTTGGATCGACTCCTTCGGCTGTGAGTGGGGCAGACCCCAGGACTTGCAGTGCTACCAGGCACCATGCAAAATAATCACTCTGTTATAGGGCTATAGACCAGGATCCAGGGCTAGGTGCTACACAGTGGGGAGTGAGAGTGTCTGCTGCAGTTTTGGGGTCCTGCTTGAGCCAGTGTTTGGGGTATTCAAAGGTGTAAAGCCTGTTGGTGGGCCATGCATGAAGGAGGGATTGAAATTACTCTTCAGTTCATACTGGGTGTGCAGCCCTGAGTAACTTGTCTCCAAACCATGCCTAGACCCTGCCCTGGTGAAACCTATGGGGTGGTCCAAAATGGAGTCGGCATTAATTGGCTTCAAGACCAGGATTGCATTGATCTGTTGAGCCCAGGGTGCCCTCTCACCTTGGCCTGATCCAACATGTCTTCAGGGGTGGAAATCTCCTTCCTGGGATGACTTTGCAAGAGAAATACACAGATGCTTCTAATATGTGCATGGACATGCTGGGGAGCCGTGGCCTTTCCAGATGGGCTGGGGAGCTCTGCTATTGCCAAAGCACGTTACCGGCCTGGCTGAGATTTTCAGGCAGGAGGTTACAAGCGGAAAAGGAGGCAGGGTTCACTTTACCTCCTGCACCTTAATTGCGCAACAAGTGAATTTCTCATCTCTTGGTTTGGAAAAGCCCTCCAAACCCATTTCCTGCAAGCCAGTGTTTAAGTCCCATTTTGACTTAACTTGTGCCTCATCTTGGTCCCCGTGGGTGTGCTTGATGTGCTTAGCTTGACCCTGGCCATGAAGACCATAGCATAAACTGCCTTTAGTGCAATTCCTTGGCTTGATTTTTTTGGGACTTAAGAATGAGGTTTCTCTGCTTTTGCATCCCCAGCTCTTTGTGTCTCCTCTATGCTAATGGAGGTGGAGATGCTTATTTCTGAATGAGCGATGCTTTGTTCTGCTGTACCTGGGGTACAGCCTTCTCACAGCCTGAAATCTCCCAAGGTGTTGAATCTATGCCTGTTAACACAGTTAAATGTAGTTAAGAAGGTCCCCTGAGTAAGGGGTGGTGTGCGTCCCAAAACAAGCACTGACACACGTCCCACCCCACCCCACCCTTCTCCTTCACCTACCAGCTTGCTCCACCTTGTTCCCTGGTATTGGCCTGGTCTACCTTGAGCTGACAAATCATTATTTCCAAACCCAAAATGCTTCCATGCACGAAGGATTACTTTCTTTAATTTTGTCTTCTTAGCATTCAGCAGTCTTAAACTGAAAATGGCTGAATTCAAGCACTAGAGGAAATCTTCCTGAACCAACACAAGCTCCATCTTATAGACTGCCTGCCTCTTCTCTGCTCCAGGATGCACCCACCAAGGAACCAGATTCATGCCCTGAGTTGTAAAAAAAACCCCTCTCCCCAGCCAGGGTCGATGGAGAGAGGGACCTTCACAAAGCAACTCGTCCCACCAAATCTCTGTCTTCTCTCCTGGAGGTGTTCCCATCTTGGGGAACAGACCTCCCAGCCTACATGGTCCTTTGAGCCCTTGAACTACACGGGATCAACTAATTGGGTGTTGCACTGTTGGACCCCTTTTCTCATGCGACCTTTGGTTTCTGTGCTGGAATTCCCTGGGGAGATGCTGTTGTCAGTTGGAATGGATGCCTGTCCACTCCAGGCCTTTCCAACCCCCAAACGGTGTTAAATGCTGCAAACTGTGTCAGGCTTTGAGTTCCGTGTTGGGACACGTCTGAGGCATTAAGCTTTGAATGCCATGTGAAGATCGGGAACATTTTTGTGGCAAACTGCCATCTTCCCCCAGATCGTTTACCTCTTGAGTGACAAACCCGGCTCTGAAATGCTTCTAATGCTTTGCAGTGCTGTGGCTTCTCTTGTGTGATCGCCTCTGAGCGCAGTACAGACATTATCTAATTACGGCCCTCCCTGAAGCAAAATGGGGCGATTCCTAGCATTTTCGATGTGCTTGTGTTTGTATCATATGGAGCCAATCCAGGCAGACAGATAATCCCAAACACTGGTGATGCTTGAGTCTACTACCTCTTTTCAGGCTGCTGCCTCCTTAGATGGTGGTCGTAAAGGAAATCTGAAAGTGGAACAGAGGTTTTTAACATGTCTTTACTCAGGAGCTCAGCTAATTATGGAAAAAATCCTTCAGATTGAATTCTCTGGGGATTAGGTGCCTGGAGAAAGCCCAGCATCTCCACAGGTTTCAATGGGAGCTCAGACACCAGGTGCCTAAGAAAACATCTACTATGAGCACCTCAATTTGGATGTCTTAATTTGTCAGATGACTTTCATCTGTAATGTTTGGTGGGATTAATCCCACCTCAATTGCAACTAATAGCAGTGGGACCACACTCCAGGTCCTCCCTAGAGCATTTGTGCTCATTTTCTTCTTGCACAGATACAACTCGGCTGCGTGGGCTTTGCGTGGGGTGGAAAATATTACACCAGATGTGTGGTCTGGGGTTATTTTCATTAGTTTACAACTCAATGGGTGAATTGCAAGCCCACTCCTGGAACTGTTGAGCAACACAGTTATTTAGACTCTTTTTTCTTCCCCACCCCTTTTGGCCAATACACTTGGATGATTTACTGATGCAGATCTGCTGGATTAAGTAATTGATTTGATGCCTCTTGAGTGCCAAGAAATACTCTGCATTAAAAAAAAATAAGAAATGTGCCAGCAAATCCAGCCTTAAGTACTATTTAAAGGCTTCTGAAAGGCTGGCTTGACACTGGCAGGGCCACCCAGGCTCCTGTTCCCATGTCCCCTGCCCCAGTGCCTTGGGAGGATCCTCCACAAGGATGAGAATGGGTTTGTTCCCATCCCTTTCAGGGCCCAGGGGATTGTGTGGAGTGCATAGGTGCCCTCTAGTTTGAACAGGGCGGGAAATAATTGTAGTAGTGGAAATTTTCCCATTCCTCGGCAAGGTGAGCTCCAGGCCATCAAGAAAAGAGCAAAGAGCAGCTATATGGGAGAATGACCGGTGGACAGAACAGCCCTTCCTAAGGTCAGAGATCCAAGTTCAAGCCTCTTTCTACCCTCTGCCTTGCCCTTATCATAAGTGGTTTAGGGAAGGGAACGATTTGATAGTGCAGGTACTTTATTACTCATTAGGGCGGGTATGAAGTAGTATTGGATGGACATTTCTGCTTTGCTTTTAATTAGAAATTCTGGGACAAAAGAGTATTTGCTGGCAAGTTTGGTGTAAACTGAGATGTGCCTAGGAAATCTCTATTACTTTATGAAATAAAAAGCACTCAAAAAATTGTCCAAAACACAACATCCAAAACACAGGCTGCACTCTGAATAGCATTTTTCATGGACTAAATAATTTTGCCCGATAAGCTCAAGTGGAATAAACTAGCAAAGGATAGTACAAAAATATTACAAAAAGCTTTTGTCCTTTCTGGTTTTCTGCAAATAAAGGTTTGATTTGGCCTATGGCAGAAATATTTCAGTGGGGACTTTTGGTGGGGACTTCAGCAGGGATAAAATTAATTGAGGACAAGGAGTGAAATGGGAGATAGGAACCTCTCCCAAAGACATTTTAAAAGATAACAGAAGAAGGAGCGTAGTATCACCTGTGAAAACAGTTGCCAGCCAATTTGGTTACTGTATGGCAGCCCTCTCTGAAATATGGTCAAGATAAGGATGAGAAATTCACGGGTTGTTTTAACCACTGCTGCTAAATTGCTGTTTTGGACCTAATTCTGCAGTTGAAAAATAGCTGCTGTTTTTACGTTCATCACCAAAGCTGACTTCAGCAATCTCTCCCAAGGCAAGTCCAAATGAGAGCAGCCAGAGGGCCCCAAACAGAGATAAAAAATTCATAGCTGTGCTCAGAAATGTAAGATTTGATCATTCTGGGCCCCAATTTCCCACTTGCAAAAAATACCAGGAGCAGTTTCAAAGATTCTCAGTTATTCTGAACTGCAAAATAATTGCCAGTGATTTAGGGAAAACCTCAGTAGGGCTGTATACCTTTTTTTTTTTTTCTTTCAGTGTTTTTTCCACAATTTATTTTCTGGGGAGTATGGTTTCAGCATTGCCAACTGCTGTGTGATTCTTGGGCTTCCTGGCATTTCTCTTCTTGCTGTGCCAACTTCTGGGCTCCTGAAATTCTGGAAAAATCATGACTTCCCTTTTGAGAAACCAACAGCTTTTAGCTCATAAAGAAGCATGGCAGACCTTGAAAAAGCTGGATGCTACAAATTCAGAGTTGACTGAAAGAAAAGGGCTGCCTCCAAAGTCTAGATGGCTAAAACGATTACACGTGTTTGAAATCCTCACTGTTCCGGACCCGCTCAACCCTCTTGGGGCTCCCTTGCTTGTCAGCTGCTGAATATTTGAGTTGTCAGCCCTGTGCTGCTATGAGATGGTTAAGACCTGGCAACTGAAGACGACAATTCCTAAAAAATTATTGCACTACCAAGAAAAGAAAAAAAAAAAAGGAAAAAAAAAAAAAGGAGAAAGAATGATGTGACTGGAGCTCCTAGCTTGTGCTTGGCATGTTTTTTCTTCGGCAGTGTATCTTTGTTTTTTGGGAAAGTTCCTCACAGAGCTGGTGAGCGCCCTTCATGGTCAGGGCTCTAATTAGCCACTTGTCTCTCCCTGCAGGCATCTGGATGAGCTTCCCCAGCACTTGTGCATCCTTCGGTAGGGCACGGAGGGGAGGCTGGCAGCCTCCGGGCTTCACAGGGTGCAGAATTTGCATCAGCTTAATTGGGAGGTAGTAGAGTTGGCCTGTGTCTATTTTTATCCTTTGTTTTGTTTCGTGACGGGCTGCTGAATGCATGGTGACGTGAACTGGTTTGATTTAATTAATCCATTTAAAAAATATAGATCTGGTGTTTGTACATTTCCCCTGCATCTCTCTTGACAGATTGTTGGCATTTCTCTCCGGCAGGCTTGTGAGGTGGCAAACTCCCTCTGCTGGCATGGCTACCTCCTATGTTCTTCTATCCAGAAACTTATAATATAATCAGACTTTCCCCACTAGTATGTTTGTCTTCACAGGAACAACGCTGTGCATCGATTTCCTCACTTTATACACTGTTGTTGTAGTGCATATTAGCATCGTGGGGATGCTGCAAGCCCCCATCCCTCACCTGGCAGCAAATGATGGATGAGCCCCATTGGGAGCAGGGCTCTATCGAGTGGCCACTCTTGGTGAGAGCGTGGTTCTCTGATCACTCATCTTAATTTTTCAGCAAGGATACAGGTCGAGCATGAGGGATCTGGCCATACTTACTCATGAAGCAAATTATTACCCAGGTTGAGTAACTGGCATCTGCCCAAGAGGGAATGAGAGAAACTTTCTTGAGAGATTCTGCCTGTCTGGTGCTGGGACGTTATCAGGGCTGGTCTATGTTGAAGAGGATGTTTATCCATTCAGACACTTTTTGTTGAAGAGATTTCTCCTCCACCAACTGGAAAACCCGTTCTCATGTGGAGAGCTTCCTCCTCTACTGTGGCAAATGTACTTGACGGCGTGTACCTGAGCCTAGCCCTGAAAGCAGCCAGTGTGCTAAAGTGTTTGCTTGGCTTCAGAAATGTTAAGAGAGGGAATTTCTCTTTAGGAAGCTTGAAGATGTTGGTTTTGAGCTCACTCTGTGCCTCATCCAAAGCTCCTTGAAATCAATACAAAGCTATCATGGACTTTGAATCAGGCTCTGAGCCCACAAACTCATACCTGAGCAAGAAAAAAAAAAATCAGATATCTCCAAATGAAGAAAGATCTTGTTTCCAGAATCCCACCCTGAAAGGCCAGTCATTGGAGGGATGGTGGTCTCTCCCTTCCGGGCACCAGAGAGGTTACCCTTCTCCATCTCCATCTGTATCAATGTCCAGTTTGCTTTTGAAACCTGCTGAAATCTTACACTCAGTTCCACAGGGCAAGCACCCATATTATGCAGAGGTTATATTTTTTTTTTAATGATTCCTTTATTATCTTTTCCACTGATACATAGATGTTTTATCTGTCCCTGTAAAGCTTCATAAGGTTGTGTTCAACATAATGAATGTGCCTTTCTTCTCCAGCACTGCTGAGGTGTGAAGCTGGAGCAGTGAAGGGTGGTGCCTGGTCAGGATGGAGGAGAAGTCATCTGTTGAAGGGATTTGAAGTCCTTTATAGACGGATTCTCCTCTCTCTTGCTACTGCCGTAGACTCAGAATAATGATTTGGGTATGGCAGGACCTCTGGAGGTTATCTGCTCCAACCCATAGTGGTTTTTAAGCCATTAACTTGACCTGTGCCAACTAGCAGGATTTAGGGACAGGGTGGTGACTGTTCCCAGTGGGCAGCATGGATGGGGCTGCTCTGCAGGTCATGGGAACTCAGTTCTCCATGATCTGAAATTGTTTGAGATTGTTGTTGATGTGGTTTGGACCTGGACCAGCTGGGTCTTTTCCAGGCAATCTCCACAAATCAGGGAGAGGACTGCGGACTCTGGCCTCACCCTAGAAGGCAGTTTGGATTCAGCCTTCACCTTGCTGGAGGGTCAGAGATCTGGATGGCATGAAGGCATGTCTGTTTGCTCAGCCCCCAGATTCCAGATGGATGGAACTTTACTGCCCTAGCACCACTTGTCATGATGTGGGGCTTTTAGCGATAACATTAGTCAACTTGGTGCAGTCAGTGCCTGTGCAACCTTTGCAGAGAGCCAGTCTTTGCTTGGAGGAAAGTGTTATCTTGCTCCAGAGTGAAGCTAACACACAACCAAGGTGACTCTCAGGACCTGGGATCAAGAGAAGAGACAGAAGCTGGTGGCATCATCCAGAAGACCATGGGAAAGGGGAAGGGGGGGAAGTGGCCCTAGGAGAAGCCAAGCTTGGGAACTATCTGAGACCAATGTTGTGTGAACACACTGCACTGCAAGAGGGCTTTGGGTGGCATTCATGTTACGTTGGTAGTGTCAGAGAATGACATAGCCATGGTGTCAGGGAGATCTGGGAGCAAACAGCGGGGCACTGGCAAGCGAGAGGAAGGAGATGGAAGAGGACAGGGGCCAGTCTGGCTGAGAGCAGGCAGGGCCACCCAAAGAAGGGCTGCATCTTGCAAACAGCTGCAATCACAGGGCAGTGTGTTGGCAACACAAAATACATCAACAGGCAGCAATTAAGGCCTCACCACAGAGCCCCATCACCAAAGGAGATGGCCTGGCTAGGGGACAAGGGCTAACCTGGGTCTCACTCAATGGCTGACTTAGGGTCAGCGCAGCTGGATCTGGGCAGGACTCTCCCCCAACCATGTTGGCATGCTTCCCTGAGTGCCCCAGGACACAGACATGGCCCCGAAGTACCACCAAGTGCCTCTGACTTCTCCAAGTATGAGGAGCATCTTCCTGCCCATGTGAGCCCTGGCATGGAGACCAAATGCTGGTTTCTGTTTTGTGAGGGGTGTTCCGACCACAGAGAATGGTTGAGAGAGCAGCGGGCTACAGCTTGCACTTGTCTGGATTTTGCCCGACTCTGATGGAGCTTGGTCTGACACTTCCCTTTAGAAGAAGCTATTTCCAGTTTCTTCAAACTTTGCCAAACTTCCGGTACTTGGGACGACATTTTCCAGGCCCACATCTGCCTAGTTGTTGCAATTGAAAGCTGAGACTGCAGTGGTTTGTTCTTCCCAGGAACAACTACTGGTTTTGCTGGTGTGAGCTCACACATTTTGGGGGCAAGAGTTTCTACCCCAGTTAGCAATGGTGTTAGCACAAGGATTTTGTCCTCCTGAAAAAGCAAACCAGAAGTGTATTCCTCCGCAGAGGAAAACCCCTGTTTGCTCACGACCAGGAGAAACCAGTTTAAGTGCAGAAGCTAAATCCTGCAACAGTCCATCCTCACTAACCAATCAAGCATACAGCCATTGCCACGTCCTGCCCTAGTCCTGATCTGTTGCTGGTATGTCTGAAGCTTTCCATTTCAGTGACTATTACTAGCAGCTCAAGGAAGCCCTTGATGTTAGCAAGGTTTGACAAACACACTGAGATATAAAGATTCATCTAGATGGTACCCAGGTCCTGCAGATTATGGGGATGTGGTTTCTCAAGCTCAGAAAAACAGCTGCTGTAGCTAATGTCCTTCAGTTGTGCCATTTCTGGTCTGGAAGTGGTTTCTCAGTGTGCTGCACAGAGCCAGCTGCGACCACTTGCTTTGCACAGGTATCACAGGGACTTAGCCCTGTCTCATTCAGGGCTGGGAACCTCTCCAGGACCACATCGCTGCTTGCTCTTCTGAGCCATAATACTATTTCTTTCCCTCTTTAGGGTGGCTGGGACGGAGCAGCTGTTCAGTGGATGTGCTGCTCCAGGGGCTGCTCATCTCCTGATAGATCACTCTCTCACCAGTATCAAACCCCACATTCCTGCAGGCAGCCTGACACCTTGGGCTCTTGCAGGCCAGAAGTGGAAAAGGGAATTTTCCTTCTAGGCATGTTTGAAAGAAGGCATCAGAGAAGAATTTCCAGTGGAAAAATACTAAACTCTTGCACTTGACTGAGAACCAAAATATATTGCAACAGTGCTTTCCTCTGGGAGGAATTTTCCTACCTGGGGGCAGCTGGGGGGAAAGGGCTTGAACGGGCAGGTATGAGGTTAAAAAAATTTGTCAGGTCCTTTCTTTACACAAGTGAAAGGGGAGGGTGGTGGCAGGGCATCTCTTCTGCACATGCCGTGCACCAGGGACCAGCCCTGCACCTTACTTTGGACGTCTTGTGTTTTCCTTGTGCATCAACAGAGCTGCATGGATGGTGACCCATCAAGCAAGGAAGGAATTGTGTTCCACCATGGTATATGTTATACATTCGTTTAATTTGCTGCATGTGGTTGTTGAATATATATATAATGTCAGAGAATTGTGGGAGAGTTGACGTTGGCAGGGATCTTTGGAGAATGTCTAGTGCAAAGCCTTGCTCAAGCAGGGTCATCTAGAGCAGGTTGCCCAGGACCACGTCCCATTGGGTTTTGCGTATCTCCAAGGATGGAGGCTCCACAGCCTCTCTGGTGCAACCTGGTTCACTGTTTGACCACCCTCATAGTGAAAAAGCTTTTTCTTACATTTAAATGGAATCTCTTCTATTTCAATTTGTGTCCTATTATTTATTTTATTTTGAAGATCCACCAGGGTGTTTGAAATGAACTCCCTTTCCAGTGTTCCTTTGTGTTCATCGGTCTGCTGGCCAAATGTCCAAAATCAAGTTCAAATTCAGACTCTGGGGATGATGTGCAGACCTGACCCTGCTCTATGCGTGGTCTCACCTGACCTACCCTGTTTGCTGGGGAAGAGCAAGTGAGCAGGGCCTCCTTTCAAGCACCTTCTAACCACACCTCCCATTGCCTAAATATCTCACCATCATTTAGTCCGACACAAGTGTTGGGACATGGACTGAAAGGGCTTCCCATCACTGAGAAGGGGATAGGGTCTTGTCCGGTGACTTCCTACCATCCCTTGGGTGGCAGGACCTGGCCCTGTGGCTGACAATGGGCTGCTTGTTGGGCTGAGGTGTTCAGCAGGACCCTGAGGTAAAGGGGAGACTCCCTTTTACTGCTTCTTGCTTAATAACAGGCTTGAGGATATTAATTACCTTAATTAGAACTGGCCAAACCTGTTTGGCTTGGAGCTGGGAGTTGGAGGGGACCAGCTCTCTCAGCTTTTTTCTGCTCTCAGGTCTCATGGTGTTCCCCCAAGAGCGAGACCTGTCCTATTTCAAATATAATTAAAAGGTTTTTCAGAGGCTGCTTAGATCCTGCAGCTTTCTGAGCAAGGACCCCTCTCTTCAGTGAGGGGCTGTGCTGAACAAACAACAAGAAAATTGGCTTTATCTTACTCTCCTCCCCAAAATAAACCCCAAAGTTTTTAGAAATGCAGAGCGACATTAGACACCTTCTCAACCGTGGGCATAAGGCACTACAACTGCAAAAAACCCCTCATTCTTGGGATTGTAAACCTCCTTTGGAAATGTAGCGGGTGGGTTTGCAGTGAAGAACCTGGGCCTGTCGTGAAGCTGGAGGTGACTCAGCCCCCTGCTTGGCTGGCAGGGCAGGCAAAGCCTCCTGCCTCAGTTTCCCAGGTGCAAAATGTACCGTGTCTTGTCCAGTCATCACTTTCACTGGCACACAGGCAATATTTACCTGGGGCCTGGGATACCACAAGCAGTAAAGTTTGGTGACTCGGTTGCTCAGAATTTGCTCTGAGAAGTGACTTCGTGGTGAATGCCACGTCAATGCAAGTTGAGACATTGGGTTCAGAGAGCCATGTGGCTTCTCTCCAGACTTTCCTGGTTGTTGACACTTTCCCAGAATCTGTGGTGTTTGCTGATGACCTGTTGTCATGATTCACCCTTCTTTTTCCCTTTGGCCAAAGAAGCTGATCTCACCTCAGGTTGACCTCCAGACATTTGCAGGTTACACTCTCCCTGTGGCTGAGAGAAGATGTTGGAGGGGTTCAATCTACAATTTGTCTTGCAAGAAAACAGGGCTGTGTGTGGACGCAGTCCTTGTAGCATGTGCAGCCTCCCATGAGCTGATGGTATATCACACCAGGGCTGCCAGTCTCTAACCTTCCCTATAGCCCCAAGAGATGACAGAACCTCCAGTGCTCATTGTGTTTGAATAATGTCCTTGGCTCTCTTTCTTTGTATCCTGTACTATTCTGTCTGTGCTCATCAGATCCAGAGATTCTATCTCCTCTTGAGAAAGCACAAGGACACGCTGTGGGCCAACCCTCTCTAGCAGGTATCACAGAGTAGACATATGCTAGTCAGATGAAGGTGTTGCAGTGAGGTGGTTACACTACCAGCTCATTTGCCCGGGGTCCCCTGTCTTCAGGGGATAACTTCCTCCAGAAGGATATTTGGAGCTGGATTTTAACTCTGAGCCACCTCCCAGAGGCACCTGATCATTTTGGAATTCTTCTGAAGGCTCTTAGACATATCTCTGATGTGGTTATGGCAGTTGGGATTGATCGTGCCTCACCGTGGTGCTGTGTGTGATCAATACAGGAAAGATGAGACTTGCCTCAGCCTAAAGAAGAAGTGAAATGTACCATTTCCCTCCAGCGACTATACAGACAGCCATACAGGGGTGGCCCTGGGTCATGACATGACCCTCAGGTTGACTTTGTGTCGTTGCTGCCAGAACTGACGGTATAGACCTGTCTGGGGCAGGGCCAGGGCCAGGGTCTGTTCTCTGGGCAGGCAGATTTGTGCGTTAGCACTGAGCAAACCTGGCCTTCTCCCCCTTCCAAACTACCAGCTGGAGAGGATCCAGCCATGCCAGGGTACCCAGACCAGTGACTGAAGTCCCCACATTATACACAAAGCTGGACTGGAAGAGTGTCTATGACCCTGTTTACTCCTTTCCTCTGCACAGCAAGGAGCGTGTTTGGTGGAACATCATGCTGTCTATAAAACATAGGTAGAAAATACAGAGTATGGTGCATCGTTTTGGTCTGCATGCAGCAATGCTTTCAGCAAATAAAATATTTGCACTTCGAGGCACTTTGTCTGGTGCAGATGATTTTTAGCCATTTAGCCAACTGACTATTCCAAGACAAAGGGACAAAATGCCTATCCTAATTCTCTTCCTCCTCTTCTGCATTTCTTGATGAAGGGTGGACATCCAGAGATACCATACCCACCAGGTATTGCTATGGCACATCGGAGAAAGCAGCTATCACATTTATTATTTTTATGGTGACTCAATATTTGAATATTTAGAAGGTTAGGAGAGTTGTGGGCTCTCCTGGTCCTGAGATGTAAATTCTTGCATTGGCTCAGCTGAAGAAGAGATTCAAACTGAAGGTTGCATAGGAGTTACTCAACTTCTGTATGGACATCTTACCCTCTATTGTGCACAGCACTTCTGTGGCCACTGACTGCGGCCGTTCAGGGAGCCAGTGAATGGAAAAACCCCCCAACAAAGCCTACATTGACTGAGGGACACCCTTGAGGGACCCCCTCAAGTTCCCTACAAGATATAACTCTCTTTTTCTTTTTTCTTTTTCTTTTTCTTTTTCTTTTTCTTTTTCTTTTTCTTTTTCTTTTTCTTTTTCTTTTTCTTTTTCTTTTTCTTTTT
>NW_020799095.1:1133305-1269754 GCF_003259725.1 Athene cunicularia
TCTTTCTTTCTTTCTTTCTTTCTTTCTTTCTTTCTTTCTTTCTTTCTTTCTTTCTTTCTTTCTTTCTTTCTTTCTTTCTTTCTTTCTTTCTTTCTTTCTTTCTTTCTTTCTTTCTTTCTTTCTTTCTTTCTTTCTTTCTTTCTTTCTTTCTTTCTTTCTTTCTTTCTTTCTTTCTTTCTTTCTTTCTTTCTTTCTTTCTTTCTTTCTTTCTTTCTTTCTTTCTTTCTTTCTTTCTTTCTTTCTTTCTTTCTTTCTTTCTTTCTTTCTTTCTTTCTTTCTTTCTTTCTTTCTTTCTTTCTTTCTTTCTTTCTTTCTTTCTTTCTTTCTTTCTTTCTTTCTTTCTTTCTTTCTTTCTTTCTTTCTTTCTTTCTTTCTTTCTTTCTTTCTTTCTTTCTTTCTTTCTTTCTTTCTTTCTTTCTTTCTTTCTTTCTTTCTTTCTTTCTTTCTTTCTTTCTTTCTTTCTTTCTTTCTCCTTCTCCTTCTCCTTCTCCTTCCCCTTCTCTTTCATTTTCTTCTTCTTCAGCAGAGCTGCTCTCATTCATGCTGTTGAAACATCAAGTTACAGCCCAGGCTGTAGATTGATATCTTGTCCATCTATGTGAGAGAGACATTAGTGAATGCAGCACTACTGTTATTAAAAGCCCATGTATGCTGGTGTAAGAATAAAACAGACCATGGAGGTTATGAACCAAAAGGATGGATTTTCACACTAAATGATGTGAGGTCAGATATTGGGGGGCCTACTCTATAATGTTAAGGGCTTTAGTATACATACCAATACAATATTTATTAATATAGCTGGATACTAAATATTAGTGTGGTATCACTGTGGACTACGCTTAAAACTTGTGTATACATGTGTGTTGGTGATTGGATGTAGAGGTCTGTCACAGTGTATTTGTCATTGACATCTTGCATGACCTCAGTAGGCTATCCCAGCTGGAGGCGGTCAGGCACATTAGTTTTGCCTTTTGCCTCCTCCTCAGTGATATGAACCTGGCCCGTTGGCCAACTGTTCCCTTCCTTCAGATTAGCTGTCCTCCACCTTTGCTTTTGGCATCCCCTAAAGCTGAGCTGAAGACATGGTCCCAGGCTATCCAGCATCTCCAAGGACAGAGGTTACAAATGGGTTTCGGGGAGTCTCACTCCTGCCAGACCTCTTCAAGGCTGGTCCCAGCTCCTCTGTCACACTTTGTCCTTACCGCTGGATTAAAGACCCTTCCACATCCCCTTGATCATAAATTTTGCTCAAGTGACTTCTTCACATCCTCTTTAACAAAACAACTCCTAAGCCCCTGAGCTGGGAGTTGACTTCCTAGATCTCAAAAAACTTGTGGAGCTCCTTCCCCCAGCCCTGGTGCTTTAGCAACATCTCTGATGTCTTCCAGGAAATGTGTCCTGTGTTTTGCTTACCCTAGAAGCAAAAAATTGTTGCTTAAGCAGGTTTCAGGCATCTCAGCCTGTGACCTTTCTGTAACTATTTGAATGAGTGTATTGACTTGTTCTGTGAATTATAAACTCCATTAACTCTTTAGTGACTTGACAATGCTTGGTAGAGAAAGGCTCAGATCCAGAGTATATCTAATGTGCCAAAGTCTCTTCAAGTTTATGGGGATAAGGAGCTTAATCCCCATTGCAGATCTGGTTCAAAATACCTTTTTCAGTGGCAAAGGCTAACAGTGGCTGGTTAGAAATTCAGAATTAGCGACTTAATCACCCAGCACTGTAGATTCTTTTTTAAAATGCTTTCTAATGTTCAGCCTACGAGAGATAGATGTACTGTGCCTTTAATCTTGCCCTGCTAAGATTTTCTTCTTTAAAAAAAAACCCAAAAACACATAACCCAAACCGGCTGCACTCCAGCAAACACCTGTATTGCCACTGAAAGGCCTTTTGCTAATATATTTTTCCCCCTGTTCTTCTTGATCACACCTGTCTAGCTTTGGGCAAAATAAAATATTCACATAGCTGCCAGAAGTAAAGTTCTTTCCTGGCTTGAGCTACTGTGTGTAAAGATCTCCAAAGAAATGTCAGATCACTTTATTGAATCCTACTGAAAACTTGTTTGACAGTAACATGCAGAAAGGATCAGGACCTTTCTGTAATTGCCAGTGGGTTGAAAAGAGCGTTTGTTTTGAAGACTTAAAAACGTTTCTTTCTCTCTCTCTTTTTTTTTTTTTTTTTTTTTTTTTTTTAAATTGTTTGGAAATTTTATTTTTGCAATGATATTTGGATGCATTAAAATCTGGGAAGATCTCTCTGTGCACATTGCTTGTGCATTTGCATGCATGAACACACACCGCCTGCACACGAAGGCATGGGGAGGGCTGGATCTGCAGCTGGATTGCAGCCACCTCTGGGGCAGGAGGCAGAGTCAGCCAGCATCATGCACCGGCTCAGCAGCACTCGCCAAAGTGTAGATTAATATATATAATTTTTCAGGTGCTCTGAGCTTCTCATGGGAGTAAAAAGCACCTTTATGCAGAGGACTTTTGCCCTCATGAAGCCCTGCATGTGAGCAGGTCAGAGCTACTTCAGAGAGGCAAATTCCACTCTCTGCACACAGTGTCTTACAACCCTGTCTTCCTGTGAGTGGAAACAAATACCTATTGTAATGGGGAAAATAATTAGGAGCAGGTGAAAGCATATTTTTAATGATCCTCCGACCAAACTGATATTTAATTTACAATAGGAATATTTGCCTCTCCAAATCCTCACCTGTTGCTCCCAGATGTTAATTACAGTTTGTCACTCCTGTGCCTGCTGTGTAAAATACATGTTCCTCTGAGTGAGACCCAGGGCTAACCCTTGCCTTGGCATCCTGGAGAGCACTTCTTTAATTATTATTTAATTTTTAAAGTAGTAACCTGGGATTGCTAGTATGGTCGAGCTCCATCCTTTGAGATGGAGGAGGCAGCTGGAGCATCACTGGAACACCCATTTCTCTCTGAGTTTCTCATTTAACTTTAATCTGAGCTAGCCTTTTTTCAAGTAGTCTACCAGACCTCAAAATCTGTTTTGTAGAAACACTCAAAACCCAACTCTGGGTCTCTTTTTGCCCCAGAAGCTATTGTTGCTGTTAGTCCAAGAGGAAGTCTCCATCCTCAGAGATGGAAGACTCACTCTGAGATCTGAATTTGCCAAACAGCCCACTGCTTCTCAGGCTTCCTCAAATCCTCAGTTGATGCCACATCCAGGGTTTTTCAGATTCAAACCCTGGTCCCACATTTCTGCTGTCTCCATTCTTCTGTGGTCACTAAACAGCACCATGTGTATCATGGGTTTTGTGGGAACTCTGAAACCACCAGAGGCAGCACTCAGAAAATACACATAGAAATCTCAGCTCCCTTGGTTTGAACTGAAGCCCAGCAGATTCAGTAAGAATTTTATTCATCTCACCTGCTTGAGGAGCCACAAGGTTGATTTGACAGTCTGAGGCAATCGCCTGCATTTCACTTTGTTGCCCATAAAGAAAAATGGGAAGCTCTTGAGGAAAGGTTTTATCTGTGTCAGAGAGGAACTGAGGACACATCAGAGAAATTGATACCTTGTCTAGATGTTCAAGAAGAGGATTGGACTATTCCCGAGGTTTTTATCTCCTAAGAGAGCTTCTCATCTGTCCCAAGGGGACCCATTTTTGGCAGCAACACAGTTATACTTGTGTTCTTGGTGGAGCCAGGGTGACCAAGTGGCTGAATCTGGTTTCTATTGTACACACATTGCACTAATTTTTCCACTGTTAGCTAAACCTTTGGGGACCGAATACAACTTTCTGTGTTGCAAAATTACATAGCCCAAGGCAAAGGGATTTGCCCAAGGACAGAGAAGGAGCCAAACCCACAACAGGACAAATCTGAAGAAGACCTGGTTGAGGCAATAGTTTCAACCTGGAGACGTCAATAGCAGGATGTGTGGTTACTGATGAAGGTGATGTTTTCTGACCAGCTCCTTTAGACATCTTGTTCCACAGGTGAGAGAATGACCAAATGCTTCATTGACTTTGCCAGCAGGAGCCCTACAATTAGCCAACAGCCTAAGCAAAATCCCCTTGTAAAACCAGCATGGTGTCACCCAGGGCTTCATCCTAGGAGGGACTCCATGCAGTGTTAATGTCCAGACACCAGTCAAACAAGCTGATTTAGAACCCATCGTATGTTCACATATGGGGTGATGAAGCATCATGTTGCAGGGATTGAGTGGCAAAGCTCACATGCCCCCAACCTCCCACTCCATGCTAGTGACAAAGGCTGGTTTAGCATTGGCATTCCTCATCTATAGAATTTTTTTTTTTTTTGGAGCTGCAGCTAGGGAAGGGGAGATGGAGGATAACTGAACAAGCTTCTCCTGGTGGTCTGGAACATGGAGTTTTCAACATCCCCCATTAAGACACATCTTTTCCTATGGATTTGGGAGCATTGTGTGAGAGAAAGCCATGTGAATTAGAAGCTGACAAAAGGAATTTCAATGAAATTTCAGAATTTACCCTGAAATTAGGTGGATAGCTTTAGATCTACCCACCTAAAGCTCATGCTAGTTTAACAATCTTGGTAAGGCTGTGGTCCTGTAAACCCTTTTTTGTACCACTCTTGCAAGAGTCTTTATTCAAGGACATTCAGTGTCATTGGAGGAGCTGGGCGTACCTGGTATCAGCCAAAGCACTTGTTTGCTCATTTGTATGGTATCTTCACCTACAAGCAAGAGATTCTAGGATTGCTTGGCTGGTAGAGCTTTCTAAAGAGACCTCCTCCTGCACAGCGTCAGTGCCTGCTGGATCTCATCCACAGAGACACCTGCATTAACACAGACTTCTCCCTATGCTGCCTGGGAGTGCAGACCCAGGGGCGTGCCAATGCATGCAGGATCCCACGCTGACATGCTCTGGTGTGTGCAGACATCTGTGCTCATGCTGGTGGGGTGGCTTTCTGCATGAAGCTCTGTCACCATCTCTTTGCTCCATATAAACTCATGCAGAGCCTCTGCTGTTAAGTCTGACCATTGGAAACCCTTTCTTGGGCTCTTGCTTCCTCCTGACAGCTGTCCATGCATGCACATGGACTTTCTGTGTCCTGTGTTAGGGACTCTCCACTCACAGCCCAGCACACCCACTGGTCCAGCCTTAGAAAGGAGAAATTAAGAAAGCAAGTTTTATTTATTTTTGTGCTACACTAGGGTAGAACTTATGCTCAGATCTCTCCCACCTTACCGAAGCCTGGAATCACCATTCCCTTGAAGAGGGACAGATCTCTCCAGCGGCAAGTCAGATCTAGGGTGGCCTGAATTATCCATTGGGGTCATGTTTCTTTTTCTCCCTGCAGCTGTAGATGAAGTCAAGTGCGAGAAGGGTCTGATCATGGAAATCCACAGACTTCTCCTTAGAGGGGAACCCATGGGATATTCAAGCTGGATTTGCAGGTTGCTCTTTGAAGGTGGGAAACAGTTAGAAAGCAGGACTTGAAATATCCACTCTGCTTTGATGCTGGGGATCCAACATGTGGAAGTTCAAACCAGCACCTCCAGTAGGTCTCTAAACAGAGAGGCATGACCTGCACCAGGTGCTTGGGTGTCCCAAATGCTTCCCATGCAACCCTTCATCTCTGTCTATGTTAGTTTCCCATCAGCAGATCTCCGTTTCATTCTTGAGATTGAAAAGTGTTTTGGCAATGGGATGATGGACTATTCTGCACACCATCAGCGGCCAGTAAAAGGGAGGCTTCATCTCATGACAGCAAACTCCAAGGCTTTGCAGCTTCACCACTCACTAATCACTGCTAAATAAGAAAAGGAGCAGAAAGGCCGCTGAACTCATAACAGGCATGTTTAAATCAAGGAAAGAAAAATCAGAGGCCAAAAATTAGGGTGCTTTGATCCTTGATTTTATGTCAGCAGAGACGAAAGAAGAACACTAAGTCTTTTTACTTTTTACCAGCTGCTTCTTGAAACAAAATAATTGGATAATTAAAAGGCCTTGCCTTATGTCAATTTTATTTAGGTGCCTTGATCCACTGATGGAATGTGTCATTGATAGAAGGTTTAAGAGCTCATTAGAAAAATCCCAGAGATAAACCAAGGGCTCAACCCCTTCAAAGGGCTGTCAGCTGGGAGGGAAGCAGGGATGCTGTCCCAGAGTGGCCCAGCATAATGGTACCACAAGGGAGAAACTGTGCTGGGCAACAGCTGTAGAAAAACAGGTTATGCCTTTAGCACAGCAGGGCTGCAGGTGTTGCAAAACATGCCATGCCCTCCCACACTGTCCCAGCAGCTGATATGGGTCTGAAGGGACAAATTTGCTTTATGTGGTGTCATGGCATTTTTCCTTGGCAAGGTGGTGAAGTTTTGGTGGAGTGAGACTGTGATGTCCCATCTTGAAGCTACCCTCTCACCCCTGCTTCTCACCAGCCATCGCCTGACTTGTCTGACGTTGTCTACTGGGTCTTGGGCAGATCTGAAGACCCTACAGGAAAAAATATGGTGAGCGTACCTTGCCCTTCTCTACCTCCCTTGGTTCCCCAAGCCTCAATACTTCTTCACAAGACTTGATTGCCAGCTACAAATGACTCAGCAAACTTCTGCCTCTTTTGAAAGCACATTTAACACACACGCCTTGTGAGGGGTATGGCCTCTTGTACAGGAACTCTTTCTTGTGCAGATGCATCTCTTTAGAGCCAAGGCTGAGGATGATATACAGTTCTAATCTGGAAAGATGATGCCTTTGCAATGATTAAAACATTTGGAGGAAAGAAGAATTTCCTTTGAAGCATTTCTTCCCCTGATGGATTTTGGGTGAAAGTTTCCAAAGGCCCCTGAGCAGGAACTGATGATCCATCAGAGGTACATCCCTGCCTCTGACTGCCATGTGAGCCTTGTCACCTTTGGAAATAGAGTTCAGGGTGCTGAGTAGGTAGATGCTTTTGAAAAATGAACCTTTATCTTAAATATCTGCATCAATTTGTTAACATTGTTTATATAATTATTGTCCTTGCTGACTCCATTTCCCTGTTCATTCCTTTTGTGACCACAATAAACTGCAGTTCACAGCCAGAGAGAGATGATGTTACGTTACCTCCACTGGACAGGACTGATTTTATGCTGTCAAAAGGGAGGCAGGTAGCTCAAGCCACTCCTTTGGCCCTTTCTAGGGTCAACGGATAGAGATGAAAATCTAGAGATCGGCGCATCCTTCTAAAACAGGTGTCCCAGATAGCTGGGAATGACGTGCTTCTGAAAGTAGCCCGTTAATAGGAGAGAGGCCCCAAATACTTAGGTATGCCCCACATTTAGAGGTTAGAGTGAGCTGAGATGAATTGGATCCTCTTGCAACATGGAAAATTCAGAAGCACTAAATAAACCCCTCTGACCTACAGCCATGCCTGCAAAATCGGGTGGTCTGAGACCTGTCAGTTGGTCTGTCGCTGTGTGTTGTGTACTCCTCTGCTTACAAATAAGTGAAAGAATAAATAACCCACATATCATAGAGTCACAGAATCATAGAATGGTTTGGGCTGGAAGGGACCTTAAAGATCATCCAGTTCCACCCTGCTGCCCCGGGCAGGGACACCTTCCACTAGCCCAGGTTGCCCAAAGCCCTGTCCAACCTGGCCTTGAACCCTTCCAGGGACGGGGCAGCCACAGCTGCTCTGGGAAACCTGTGCCAGTGTCTCACCATCCTCACAGAGAAGAATTTATTCCTTCTATGTGCACATATAACACATAAAGCCATATATAATGTGCATATGGTACACACACACAAAATCAAAATTGTATATGCATGTGATATATATATATGTCTGTCTAAGGTCTGTGTATATAGCTGTCTTTAAATAGCACAAAGAGCAAAGAAATACATACATATATATATCTATATATATCTATATATATAGATATATCTATATATATCTCTCTCTATATATATATATCTCAGAGACAAATGCAGCCTGTGTGGAAAGGATTTATACAGCTTTACAACACAGTTACATGATGTGGCATCATGTAATGTCAGCGTGGAGGGAAGCGTGGAGGGGAAAGGGCTACAATGGGTCTGGGTCCTGACTGCAGAGGAGCAATGGCAGCACAGGCAGCTGCCTGAATTGCTAAAAGTGCCATTAGCAAAACTAACAAGCGGAACCCCATCCCTGGCACTGCTCAGGCTAGCGGTTGGAGCAGGTCTCCGGCATGCCGAGCGCTGTGTGAATCAGAGGAGGCTGTGATCCTCACAGCAGTGGGTGGTAGAAACCACAGCGTGTAAGCAATGCTTTCTGCTTTATTTGATTTGTGACTGATTTATAGGCACTTCTGTGGTGTAATTGGCTTCACTGAGCCCACTGTGGCTTTGCGCTGCCATGACTGAGAGCTGGGCTTGGCTCTAATCTCCCGTTCCCCGACCTCTCCCTGGAACAGTCTGTGCACTGCTCTGACATGTGGAGAGATTATGGGGTTGGCCTAGGAGCTGATTAGTCTGCATGATACCTGCATGATAAATATTTTTATAGATAACTTTCCTGAGCAGATTTTATTAGGCATCCCTCAATAAGCACCAGGGCTTGCTGAAGGAGCAGCCATCAACTTGTAGACTTTTGTCCCAGGACATCTGCCTTGGGGGCTCCACATCATCCTGTGCACCAGTTGTACCTGGTGTGTGGTGCTGTGGGATGAGGAATAGCCATGGGGTGATGCTGCTCCCTGACACAGTGACATCTAGTATGTTGGCTGAAGGGTGTAATCCCACTGGTGAACCCAGTGTCCAGCACCAGACATCATGGGCTCTTCTTGCTTTAGATGCCCATCATCACAGTCAGTTCTCCGTCCCTCTGCTTTCCCTGGAAGGAGATGGTGGGGATGACATCTTACCACATTGCTGAGTCCATGAAAAAGTCCAGGTCAGACCAGGAAAAGGGCCTGACCGTGCTAGGTTCTCTACAAGCAAAACGTGAAGGAGAAATGTTCCATGGGCAAGAGAACGGAAGAGAGTGAGATGGTGCACAGCAGTGTGAGGGGCATCCCCTGCTCCAGAGGCCTTCTCTCTTGTAGACTTACCTAATTTTGGAGGGTTTATCCTTCTGACAGATTTGGTCCTAGAGCTGAATTCCTGTGGAGCTTCTGGGTGTTTATGCGTTAGGTATAAAAATAAGAAGGTTCCCATATAATGCAGTGATAGGACAAAATATTCCTTAATCCAGTTACCACTGAAGGGTTAGAGTTGAGGCTGCTCTAACTGCTATACAGGACTAAAAATCACGCTGAGAAACAGTGGCAGATGAAACGGGAAGGCGAGTTCATGGGGGCCTTGTTCTCAACAGAGATACGTGACTGAATCCGCCATTGGTTAAAGCTCTTTTAAGAAGATGTTGCTGTTTCCATTGGAAACGGAGAGTTGCAGAGGAGTGAGTGAGGTGCGATGGAGTGTTATGTGCATGCATGTACGGAGAGGAGAAGGAAGGAAAATGGGAAGAATACAAAGAAAACCTTCCTTTGACTGATAGGATGAGAAGACTTCTGAGAATCATGGACTTTACAGGCGTAATTCTTTCTCCAGGCAGTTCATGACAAATTCCCATATGATGGCAGCTGTGTGGATGTCTGATTGGACATGGAGTGATTCATGTAATGATGCTTCCATGGTCCTCAGAAGACAGTCTTCCTCCCAATCAGTTTAGGGGTCATTTAGTGCCTCAGTTTAGGGATGGAGAAAGAAGGGCTGAGACTACTCTCCCAGGCCTGTTGCGTAAGAAAAGCCAGAGGAGGACAATGCATGAATTCCTGCTCAACCTAGAATGTACATTTGAATAAAACATTTGGCCTTCTTTTTAAAATCTGTGTGATGTGAATTGTCATCTTCTCTGCTAAATTGTTCCATCAGACAGTCAACTTCAGTGTCAAAATATGTGCCATGTTTGGTGTTTGATTATGGCCAACTTTGATTTTTGTCATTTAAACCTTGTACATTTGTGTGACAGACTGAACATCCATTCAACAGACTATTCACGGCCTCACAAACTATCATCCTTCTGTCCACTGAGTTGGTGGACTGGGCTCCTCTAAGGGTTTCCAACCCTTAGTTGGAAAAGTCCTAAATCCATTCCCAGGACTCTTCTCCAACAAGATCCCTTGGGGATTGTACCTCCTACTATTTCAGAAGCAGTGCCTGCTTTGCAGTCTGTGAGGAACAGTGTGGGATGGGGAGTTTCACACACACCCCTTTCAGCCTGGCTTGGGCTGCAGGAGGATTTAGCGGGTTCATGTCCGTTGGCTCCCTTGGAGGAGCGAATTGAGGCTATTTGACATCTCTCAGCAGCTCTGATAGCCTGCTTTGGACCCTGCCCAGCAACAGCATCTCTTTCCCTCTGTCTGCAGCAGCAACCTAAGTGAATCAGCTGACTCACACAGCCTGGAGTGTGGGATAATGAGGATATCCCATAAATTCAACATTCCCTCCTTTCCAATGCCCGAGATCACCAGACCTTTTAGTAATAAACGCCAATTGCAAGCAGATCAGGTTGCCTGCTGTGATGCCCAAGTCTCTTCCAGTGTTGCTGCTTCCCGGGAGGGGGAATATGACCACATTCTTCACTTCTTCACATCCTCCTTTACATTTGGCCCTCATTTGCTTCCTGTCTGCCTGCACCCAGCTTAACAAGTGAGCCCTTTTCCATTGACCTCATTCTCCATTACATGCTGATCTGGTAGGCCATGTGCTGTCATTTTTTTTTTTTTTTTTTTTGTGTGGTTTTTTTTTTAAGTTCAGGACATAGAGGAAATGTTGACATGTGTATTGATGAACCATTCCCTGTGGGACCTGACTAGGAACACACCCATCTGGCGATGATCCCTTGTTTAGAGTTACGCTTTGAGACCTACGTTAGCCAGTTTTTAATCCCTTTAATGTGTGCCATGTTTGGTACTCCAGTTTCTTAATCAAAATATCATACAGTACCCAAGCAGTTGCCTTGAGGAAAATCTAAGTAAAATTACATCAGCGCTCTTCCCCTTATTAACCACGCTTGTGCTGTTATCAGAAAATACATCAAATTAATTTGACAAGATCTATTTTTCATAAACCCAAGTTGATTGGCAGCAATTATATTACCTTCCTTTGATTCCATAATAAACAAATTTCATATGAGCTATTATTTTTTTTTTTTCCCCCCCTTGGATTAATGGCAGGCTGTCAGTCTAGAACCCACATTGTCCTGTCTCTTTTAAAACACCAGCAGAACATTAATTTTCTTCTGGTCCTCTAGAACTTCCCTGGGGTTCAAAAACTTTTGAATAGACTCCAATCCTTTCTTGCCCAACTCTTTAAAAAAACTCCTGGATGTAAATGATCTGAATCTGCAGATTTATTAATGGCTAGCTGTGGGAGATGCTGATTACCATCTCCCTTGCTTATGGTTAGAGCCATAAGTGTGATCATCAGCAGTGTGTGGTAGAAGTAGCTTGTGCAGCTTTTTCTCAAAATGCAGAACTGAAGTATTTATTGAACACGCAGGGCTTTTCTTGGTTATTATACGTGGTTCCACCATTCCCCTAGAGTAACAAATTAATGCTCTCATCAGGGTTTCTTTTGTTGCTTGTACAAGAAAAGAACCTTCTCTTCAACCTTGACTCTGCTGACTATAAATATTTCTTCAAGTCCTTTATTTCCCTTATTGATTTCTCCACTCCTGAGCTCTAGTTACAACAAAAATGTCTTTCTTTCTCCATCCATTACACTGGTTTTATTTTAATACAATGACTCACTTGTTTTATTCCTTATCTTAAATACCTACTTTTACTTTCCTTCTTAATCTGGTTTAAAGAAAAGCTAGTATGGTTTCTCTCCTTGTTGATAAGGGCTGTAGATTTTAAATCAGTAAGTAGAAACACTCTTGAATAGTTCACATATTGACTCATGTGAAGTCTCCCCTATTGAAGCTACTGCTATTTGACCATTTGGATCTGTTCCTCCTTTATTGTAAGATGAGACCCATAAGGAATTCTTCTCCCTGGGATGCAACACATGATGTACAAATTTACCATCTTTATTTTTCAGAAATGTTAAAGGTCTTCCTCTGGTGCACGGCCCAGTCTATATCACTCAGGTTAGAGCTCCCATGCGCATGCTTCCAGTCTCTCTTATGGAGCAGAAAGGTGCTTGAGGACGTGGTTGTCTTGTTCTTTGTTGAAACGTGGTGGTCACAAGGTCACAACAACTTCTGGTCTGCTCTTCCTTTTTGTGTGGTTGTGAAGGTTTCCCAATTCCTTCCTTTTTGTCTCTCAGTAGCAGACAATTGTCATTGTGGTTATAGACAGTTATCTGATGTTTCTACTGTGTGCACATTCAGAGTTCCCCTTACATCCGCTTGAAGTATTTGCCAGACGCCTTGGCAGTCAAACTAGGCTTCTTAGCACTGGACCTTGTCTTGCAATTTTGTAGTTAAAAGTTTTGTGATTTTGTAGTTAAAGTGGTCTGGTCTGACCTCATAGCTGGCCTTGCTCTGAGCAGGACGTTTTTTTTTGTAGAGATCCCTTCCAAGCTGAATTATGCTATGAGCCTGTGATTTCTTTGGTTAATCTCCTCACTTAAAAATAGAAAACGGTATCTGAAAAACAAAATTTTCAGTTATGACTTAATTTCAACATTCCTTCTTCTAATTAAAACATGTTTCCTAGTAGGCTTTGGCACCAGAGTCAGGTACCTGCATTTAGATGTCAACACCATGTAAGCTGGTGCCTGAGATTTCCCAATAATCAATAGAGATCCGGTCGCTGGAGCGCACAGAGCAATCCAGCCATCCAAACATGTGGGTGAGCTGCACTGGGATCTCTGGGATCTGCTGCTGAGAGGCTCAGCTGAGTTGCTCACATGGTGGATGCTTGGTGCCATGTGGGATTGCAGCCCCCTCAGCAGGACTGACAGACAAGAGTTAGGTGGCACAAGAGCTTCGGGGAGTCTAGTGCCCTCTGCAGCCATAGCCTGAAGGCATCTCACTTGGCATGAGGCACCACAACACAGGCTGCAGCAGACCCCTGACACCAAACACCCATGGAGACAGCCTGCACACGAATCTTGAATTTTAACTCATAAACATGAATGAAACATTGATGAACTCCTGGAGTCTGTTGCTAGAGGAGGTTGTTGAGGCAGATAGTATTGTCAGGTTCAAAAAAAGGACAGACAAAATTGTGGGCAACAAGTCCACCCATAGCTAGGTAGAGGAGCAGGCAGAGGTGCACCCTCCATCAATCCTGTGTGATGGCCGTAGATGCTGAGGTAACATGAGGGCACTGACCACAGAAAGTGGCCTCTCTAGGGTGCATCTCCTATTGCTGTGTCATTTCTTGTGCTTTCTTCTTCTTGTGACATTTCTTAATGTGAAAATGCAGTTTTTCATTTGAGATTACTTTGACACATGTCTATTCCCCGCCCCTCTAACTTTTTGATTCCCCACAAGATTTAAAAAAACTGCTTTACGTATGTCTCTGGACAGCCCTGCAGCTGTCTGCAGGACTCCAGTCCCACTGTGGATGTCTCCCCAGCACTCCCATGCTCTTTGGCTTGAAGCCTGGCTGAGCTAAAGACAGCCAAGGCACCCAGTTCATTTGGGGGTCCAAAGCTGAGACTGGCTTGGATGGTCCCTTCCTCTCTGTGGGAGGTTACCGGCTCTGCAGAGGGATGCCTTACCAGGACTCTGATCTTGCTCCTGAGCCAACACATTTTATAACCCGTTTTTCTTAGTGTAAACTGACATTGGCAGCAGTTTATGTCAATATGTTGGGCCAATCCCCCAAGACTCCAGATAAGAGGCAAACACTACACTCTTCTGCTGCCTACAGCATTGAGAGAGAGGCCAGACTTGATCTAATCTTTGTGTTTGCATTATAAGCATGCCTAGAGGCCTTGCCGTGCTTGGTCCTACATGTCGACCTAACCAGAGACGGTTCCTACCTTGAGTACCTGGCAGCCAAAACAGGTGAGGGAGATGAAAAATGTGAATGGAGTGAAAAGCGCAGAGATCATCTCACCCAGGGTCACTTGGCGGTGGCCAGCAGAATATTTATGTGCCCTGATGACATGTTAAGGGTCTAGAACTCTGTTATATGGCATATGTGTGTTAAAGGGAGAAAGCTGGGGAAGAGGAGGTATCCAGGTGGGTTTTTTCCTCACAGTGTTTGAGAGAGCACCCTTGCACCGTGCAGGGAGTCCCCAACTAGGGAACCCCAGTGCTCTCTAAGCAAGCCCTTGTGGCTTGGCATTATGAATTATGAACGGTCAGCAGCAAATTTGACCTTGACACTGCTCTTGAGGGCACTGGAAGCACCTCAGGGGAATGCATGGTTTACTTAATTAGCTAAATAAGGCCCTGGAAGCCTGGTGTTGAAAGCTCTGCTATTTAATTGCACTATTTTCTCTCACATCGTATCTCCTCACTGTGCATGCCCCACCTGCTTTAGTCATCTTGAGCTAACCGGTGAAGATGGACATTTCCCAGTCACCAAGGTGAGCTGGTGGGAATGGGATAGGAAAGGGCAATGAACTCTTCAGAGTTGCACCCACGTTTCAAGTCTAACCACACTGTGGTGACACGGGGTGTAACTTTTTTTTTTTCCTGAATAATTGCTCTTACTGAGAAAACTAATGGGAGGTGTCTGGTGTAAAGGGCAGTTGGCTGGAAGTTGAGGCTGGAAGGATGCCGTGATGCACCCAGCCTTGCAGGGAAGTTTGCAGGCTGGATGCAGAAGGCGTGATCCCAGCTGGGACTGGAGTCCAGCAGAGGGCACTTGCTGAATGCAACAGGCTGCAGAGCCCGTCCTTGGGCCACAGTTTAATTACAGACTTTGGCATATAACAATCTTGTCTAGAGACTATGGTGTGCTGGTTTTGGCTGGGATAAACATATGGTTACTCAGTGTATCAGTTTCATAAACTTGCCTGCCTGCCCTCTGTGACTCAGTTAATAATAATTAAATGATTCTTTAACAATGCTGGGTAGATTTCCAGCTATTTTTCAATATGCATTAATAATCCTTACTGCTGGTGAACTTCCAAAATTCCTGGGGTCTGGGTTGCTGAAGTATAACCACATCGATGGGTCTGATTCTCTGTTCCCCTCGGCAGTCATTTACTGGTATTTAAAATGTAAAGTAGGTGTAAGTGAGTGGAGAATGCTGATATTGGTAGTATTTTTCCCTTAATAGTGATCAGGTTTATGAACCTGGTCCAACACCCCTTGGTGCTGCAGAAGCGGCAGGCTTCAGTAGGCTTTGGAGGGGACTAGGCATGGCTGTGCAAGGCGAGAGGCAGTGAGGCACGGGATATTATCCAAAGCTCCTCCAAAGGCCTCAACTTGCTGACTCTGTGCAATTAGGCAAGCGTCTTCTGAGAACAGGCTTCTCTAGTGCTGTGCCCTATCATGAGGGAAAACGTTCAGATGCAAAATTTCCTGCAGTAGCTAGGGCCATCTGTCTCCTCTCTTATCCGGACCCTGAGAGTATAAATATTCAGAGAAAACCTTACAGGGGATTTGTCTTCAGCTGATCTTTACAAATTCAACAACACATTGTTGCAGTTTTTGGGCAATTGCAGACTCTGAGCCATAAGATTCACGAATAAAACAATAAAACAATAAATTCCTAGACTCCTAGAACTGGGAGGTAACAACACAACTGATCATCTGGTCTGATCCCTGGCATCAGACAAGACAGAGGGCCCCACCCAGTGATTCCAGGGGCAAAATTTAAATACCAAGCTAATATATCTTTTTGAGAAGAAAAGGATGGCCTTGATTTAATGAGTTTATCTCATTAGCTAATAATTTAATTCTACTCCAGGTTGAACATATAATGCTTTATTTCTAGCACTGGCTGATCTAGTCAGTCACGTGTTTTATTTTAGATATCTGTTTTAGGATGGAGAGAATTCACTCCATAGCTCCAAAGATTTTGCTGGCAAGAGCATAAAGGCAGCTGCATGAGGTTAGCTCGGACAGACTTACACCACATTGAGCCACGTGAAAGAAATCCAGTATAGGAGCTTTATCTTTTAGCTCTTGGATCATGTAATGCTCAGTTCTGTTTGTTAGATTATAGACACATCTGCCATTAGACAACCTTGTCCTATACTGGAGTGCCACATTTTGTAAGGAATCTACAGATATCTGGGAAAGTTTAATGGTTACACACAAACTCTGGCTAGATACCTGGCTTAGTTATCCATCTCTGCCCCTCTATAGGCACCAAGGGTCAGCTCCTCAAAGGAAATGCAGTCAACTTTTTCATGCATATGGCAACCAACAGGTACAAGAGGTGTACCCTGCTACTTTAGGAAAAGTCACTATTTGGCAGTTAAAGTCAGCAGGTGTTAGTCCTCTAAATTATAACTAAGACATCCTTGAAGCCCTTGTTGATTGATAAGCAACAGTACAAAATCTTAAAGGACTCTGAAGTAATCTTCCTTGCAAAGAAAGTTGCAGCCCTCAGATGGCAGGGAGGGTTCTTATAATCTGCTTCTTCATAGAGGAGGACTATCAGACACTGCTAGAGTTATGAAGAAGTCCTGTTCTGGGATCAATATTGTCAAAATGCTCTGTAATTCATGTTGTGCTCGTTGCAGGACAATTTACCCCTCCAAAGTACTTCAGAGCCTCAGAGTCAGTGGGAACTAAAGATGAGATTCAGCTTATCTGCTTTAGGGTGAGATAAGTTGTACTCCACTGATGGTGCTAACCAGATCTCCATGGCCTATAAATGGAGTCCATGAGGACTACCTCAGAACCAGGTGGCTTTATTTCACATGTTTGCGCTTGGCCAGATGACGCCTATGTGATGTCTTCTCCACCTTCTGTCTGAAAAGTATTTTCTAAATTTGCAAATCCTCTATTAAGGCTGAAGTTCTCCTCAAGTGAAGGAGTATTACCCGCCACCCATCCTTCTCCAGGGATGGAAACTACCCGAGAGACCATGTGTAGAACAGGATGGAAAAATGGATCTGGCTCCCTTTGGCAAATAATGATTGTGTGCTGAAAGGTCTCATCAGACTCTGCCTGGGGAGTCTCAACTTCATGCTCGATACTGTTTTTTTTTCTCCTGATGTCATGAACAGACAGCTCTGACTTCTCCACGCTGTTGAGATTGCTTGCCCTCAGTTATAATTTCCTGGTGTCCCACCTGTGAAGTGCTGGCTTGGAACCCGCAGTGACCTATCTGGCTTCCTGAACTTCAAGTGAAAGGAAGAACTTGGATCCAACCTGAGCCCTGCTGTACTGACATACAGGGTCATAGCTTGAGCCACGCGGTGCATTCAAGGTCCCTTTCTGACATAGCTAAAAGAGATAAAGCGACTGCCAGTGGGACTCATTCTTGATGAGCTTCACATTTCTCCTCTGCTTTCACATCTACCAAGCTGTTGAGCAACATCTGTCTGCTCTCCTCCATATTTCATTTTCTAGGCTATCTGGCTCAGTGATGGACCAAACTGGGCTTACAGTTTTCTGTGTCCCAGGCTCTTCAGTGCATCTGCTCTTCAATGCCAAGAAACTGCCCGATGCCCATGTGAAGCACAGAGGATCACTCGTCCTACTTGCCATCTCTTGAAATAATTTTTAATAATGCTTGGTCTAAATTTTATGTCTTTCCATTGAAATGAGTGGGCTTTGGATCAGGTCCAGAAGGGTGGCCGTGTCCCGCTGGAAACCCAGGAGAACAAGGTTTGGGTGTGTGTGCTTAAATGCACTGTTTTTAAAGAGAACATGTGATTCTGCTTCTGATATGTTTGGTAACAGGCTGATACTGAGGTTGGAGGCCAGACTGCTCATGTAGCTCGATTTGGAAACTGCCCCCAGACAAAGATGTGGATGTACATCCCACCTTCCTTGTGTATTTCTATCCTTTGTTTGCTTGTGCTTTGAAGCTACATCTTAGCACTCTGGGATCCAGCCAGACATTAGGAGGTGATGAATCAGCACCCAAACTAAATTCTAAAAGGCCAGATGCTCAGCTGGTGTGAAATGTCAGCTTCCTACGGGAGTCAGTGGAAATGGGCTGAGTTGTATCAGCTGAGGGATTGGCTGTAGGGGTTTTAGGTGAATTATCCTCTATTTTCTCAAGACATTAACAGGCTGAAGCAGGTAGATTATCCTTGGTATATGATGCCTGGCTGCAGAGAACACCTTTCACCTTGATGTTAGATATTTAATACACCCAAGCCTTGGCTTTGCAGGCTAACACACTAAAGGGGATCTGAAAGAATCATCCTTCATTATCAGAGTCATCCCATTATTGAAATAGCTCCAATGATTCTTCAGAATTACAAAGCCTAATTTGCCCTCTGAGCAAAAATGATATTAACACCAATGACATGCTCAGCCCTTTTTCCACCTGCAAATGTTTTGGGTAATCATTGCAGGTGCTTCTTTATAAAATAAAGCAACTGCCTTTAAATATTTCAATTATTTTTATTAGATTCCACTGTTTTGCAAACCTCATTGGCTGCTAGCCAGTCCTCAACCTATTCCCCTGACTCTGAGTGGCTTAATATTGAAAAGGATTCGCCTTGCCCTTAGACTGGATGTGTTTGTACAAGTGAACTGTTGATAAAAACAGATGTGCAAACCCCAGATTTCTTGCATGTTTGTTCTATGTGAGTCCTGAAAAAAGACATATACTCCCCAACAGATAGTGTGGTATAAGGGCTACTATATAAATGTGATGCTGTTTGGTTGCTTCTGCAACAGGTTTAAAGGTATGATTAAAGTTTGATTCCATGGATCTCCTTGGATTGTCCTGTTTGCTTGATGCTGACTTTGTCAAAAGAAGGGATCAGATGGAAGAACTGGGCTGGTCCCAGAGGGTTGTGTTGCTTAGGGTCTGTCACCAAGCCTATACCAAACCTGCCACTGTCTCCAGTAAGAACTCTGTGTGGTCTTACTGCCTATGATAGATGTCTTTTCCTGGTTAGTAGCTGGAGATTAGGTGAGATGGGCTTAGGGCTGGTTGTATGGCAATTCTTACATAAAACACAGCTCACGAGGCTGCAGAAGATTGTATTATCATGGCTCCATTTTCTAAGGCAGACCAAATATCTCCCTTGTTGGACTCTCTGACAGCAGTTCCTATTCCCTGTCTGTTGCCTGAGCCTCTTCAAGTGTCACCAGCAGGATGAGATATGGTGCAAGAAAACCCCTCTGCCTCCCTTTAGGGCTCCAGTGGCCTGGGGCTGACTTGCCAGACTGGCTCCAGGCCTGGTGTTGGGGTTCATGCCTGGCCCATCTGGCCCATCCCAAGTGAGGTGAGACAACCATCGCCTCGCCTTGTTCTGCCAACACTTTCCCCCTTCACCCAGCTGCTAATTGCAGTTCATAAGGAGATGCTTGCTAACACCTTTCACCACCTTTACCTTCTTGCTGGGAAATTGAAGGACTTTATTGGCCCAGGAACAGACATTCAGACTTCAAAAGAAATCCTGTTTGTCTTTGGAGGAGAGGGATCCTGTTTGGGGCTCAGAAAGTGCATGCAGCACATTGCTTGCAGATCCTGCATGGGTCCACCAGGACATGGAGGGACTTAATCAGTAGGACTGCTAACCTGTTGGTGGATTTAGCTGAAAGTGGCCAATAAGCTTAAAAAGTTAATGGGAGAAAGGAGGGGATGATTTACATGGTGTAAAATCTCAGCTAGTGGCCTGCTGAGAGCCAATATTTTTGGATGCATCTGTCCAGGTAGACAGAGCCAGAGGTGCAGGATGTATCTGCTCCAACATCAGGTTTCACAGCTATCAGTGTCAGTGCTGGGCAGGTGGAGGGTGGTGCACACAAATGCTGTTTTTGGTTCACTGGCTTCCCAAATTGTTCAGAGAACCAAAAACCGTCAAAACCATTTTGCTTTGAGGTGAGTGGAATGCTGTATTTGACTTTAAAAATATCCATTTTGTGTTGCTTCTAAGCTCTCTCTGGATTTTTTTTTTTTAAATTATTTTTAAAGGCACGAACAACCAAGTGAAAAAAAAATCAAGATATTTGACTTTTTTGAGATGTTCCCCCCTCCTCAAAGCCCTTTTGTTTGAATCAGCATGAATTCTCCCTCAAAACCATCTCTGATGAATCAAAACTGTGTTGCCTCACCAATCACTTCTCCCATTTCACAGATTGAGTAGATCCACCAGAGAAGTGGAGACTTGAAGGACTGACCCACTCCTCACCACTGCAGTGTCTGCATCCTCACACCTGCTTAGTGAAGAAGGATGAATTATTTCCACTGCTCAAAGGGCAGGATGGGTAACACAGAGGTTACCTGTCCTTCAACTGGGAGCTGAGACCTCCTGTGAGGTCCAGGCTGAGCAGCAAGGCTTCTCCTTCTCTCAGCCCATATGCCTTTGGCCTGTGATTTGTGTCCCTGAAATGGATGGGTTTTTTTCCCTAATGCCCTGGATGTTGTCTGTAAAGGGGAGGTATTTTCTTGGCGTGTGAAGTAGCTGGTGGCAATGAGGATTAGCTTGGGATGAGCTCTGCACAGCCTCATTGAAATGGAGGTTGCATTCACAGCTGGGAGTTGGGGAGTAGAGACAGACCCTGGTGAAGGTGTGATGTCTCTGAGGGTGTGTGTTGGGGCATGCTGAGCTGTGGGCATGCACCCAGAGCTGTTCCTGTGGGACCTCAGTGGGGCACCCGTCTTTACAGAGTCAGGCTTAGCCTCCCTCCATCTGAGTGACTCTGCTTGCCACACTGCAGCATTTTCTGTGCACAGCCCAGGACTCTTTTTCTACAGAAGCTATGTCAAAGGCATTTGGACATCTAAAGCCCTTAGGCAAAAAACCCCCAAGAGATCCAGCTTTGGCTTTGTCTGAGTAGCACCTCATGATGAAGGAAGTGCAAAATAGCAATACTTGTCTGTTCTCTGGCATGACCCAAACGATGTCCATGGTCTGGGCCCAGTTAAAAGAGGTTTTAGCCCTACCTGCCACTCACCCCAGTGGAGCTTGGAGTGAGTGTGGAACAGCTTTTGGACAGCTAGATAACAGCAGCATGTACCTTGACATCAACCTGGGAGCCACCTCATTCATGCAACCCATAGTGGAGACTCCCATCGCTGGCAGCTCTCCTTCCACCCTCCTCACCCTGTAGTCCTTCAGCAAGAGCTCTTAGAAGATACCAGGAAATAACCCTCGTTATACAAATGGGAAAAACAGAGGCACAGGGCAGTGACATCATCTTCCTCTTGTTTTCCTGGGTATAGGACCAACCCTATGACCAAACCTCCCAAATCCTATTTGTCTGCTCCGTTGTCACACTGTGTCATGGGATACCCACAACATCTGTGTGATGCTATGCCCAGGAGCACCTTTGCTGTAGGCAATGGATAACCTTTTTATTCAAAATACGATTAATGCAGCTGGTTGACCAAAGCACCAAACCACTTCTCAAGCAACAGTCACAGCTTTTCATCCTTGTTGAGCAGCAGACAATGTTAATGTGTTAAAGGCTGTTCCAGTTCATGAATGGCAGCTTACTGCTTCTGGCTGGGCTAATCCAATGGCTGTCAGCATTGCCTTGAAATACAGCTTTCTTCCCCAATTTACAGGCACAACTCCTTATGCAGTCCAGCCCTAATATAAACCACAACCTTTTTTTTTTTTTTTTTTTTTTTTTACCCCCTTCATGAAGTAAAAACGCCTATCGAGAATTTCCATTTAAATCTAATCAGCTACTACATGGGCCGATCGTTTTTGCTTGGAAATGCACAGGACATGTCCATACAGCTCTACAGCACTCTACTCCTCCCTACACCCTCTCCACCCCCGCTTCCCACCTCCCCTCCTCCCCAAACTATGACTCATCTTAAGGCAGAAGGTTAATTTAGGTTAATTATCTTCCTGGTTAGCAGTGCATACATGTCCTGAGCAGCAATAAAGGTTTGACACCCCTCCTGCTGCTGCAAATCAATTTTCTTCCTCATTTACTGTAAATGGAAATGAGCCAGGTTCTCTGGCATCAAAGTAAACATTTGTCTGCATGAAACTCAACTTGTGAACCTGGTAATTTCAGATTTGCTTATAACATGCGCATTTGCCAAGAAAAAAGAAAAGCAGCTGTTTGATGTCTCCAAAAACTAGAATTAGCAGTGCAGATCAAACATCAGTTCGCCTGTTGCTTTAATAATGGAAGGATCCAGTTGCATTAAGCACAAGGATATCATTACACTATGTACGGTACTTACATATAAGCTAGCCCCTAATTCCCCTACTTAACAGCTAATGCATATTATTATTATTTACTCTTTCAGTTAGAGGCTCGACCGTGATCCGAGTCTTGTGGTGTTAGGTGCTCTACAGACATGCACAAAAGGAGAGTCCCTGTCCCGAAGAGCTCCAAGTCTAAATAGACCAGAATACAACAAAGGAAGTGTTACTGCCCTGAGGGAGGAGGAGTGTGAAGGGGCATGCAAATACCCCAAAGCAAGTTTACAGCAGAAGCAAGAATAAGACGCTTGTGGTTAAGCGTCCTAATCTAGTCAGCTGCCACTCCTGAAGGTGGATATCTTTAAAAGGCGGAGGTGAGTTCCCCTAACTTTAGCCCCTTGAAAATTAGGCTTTTCATCTGAGCTGATTGTGCAGGCTGTCTCCATAGTCAATGGAGACAGGTCAGCACCTTCGGAGGATGATTCACTGCATCCTCTATCCTCCTTTCCCACCGACCACAGAGTCTGAGACCAGATTAATTTGTCTGAAATGACAGTTCAGAGCCCTCTGAGATGCCTTGAAATATCTACAACAGCCAAAAATGTTGGCAGCCATGGCACACGTACCAGAGAGACCACACTGGTGAACCTGGTGGATGCCAGGAGGGATCCAAAGGCGTCTCAAGTGAGCTGAGCCCTGGATGACCAGATGAGACTAAACATTTCAGTAGAGGAGGTGAATCCCGAACCCAGTTCCCAATCCTAAGAGCAGGGCTGTAGGATATAGGGTATTTTTCCCTCAGGGGCAAGTATACCTTTCTATGAGTTATAGGTAGAAGGTGATAATGAGAAGGTATGAGAAGACCTTCTTCTCACTAATGAACACCAGAATTGCTCACTAGAGATACAAGCTCTGTTCAAAGGCATTCTGTGCCACCTTGGCATTGTCTTTGTACAGTGGGAATGATGATCCCTGCTTTCACCGCAGACACTGACAAAAGCCTCTGTTCGGGTTTAACATAGTGCTCTGAGAACCTTGAGGAAAAGAGGCTACAGAAATGCAAATTATTCCTGCAAAGTACAACACCAACTAAATATCTCTGCTGCGTGAGCATAGACTCAAGACACTGCTTCAACCTTGGTCAGAGGGGACAAATGTCCCTATCCTTGTCTTTTCTCCCATCGATGAGAGTGCCAGAGGAAGATTTCAAATGTATTTCTCATCTGAGTGAATGTCTTCACCTCTTAGATTAGCAGGATATGTCAAATGGCCAATTCTGTCTCTTCTAACCTCAGCTATTCTATGAGTTGAAAACAAGAATTTTTAGAAGATGTCCTGATCAAAACCGGTCCTGACATCATGGGACCAGTACTTAAATTTCATAGTGAACAGGGGAAATTATTTATTGTGATACATATTCATACTTAGGAAGGAGGGACTGAAGCAATGAAAAGGAAAATTTGCTTGAAAGGCTTCCAGATGGTTGGTTTTCTTTGTAAGCAGTAAATGGTAACTGGTAAATATCACTAAGAAGGGCCACTGAAAATCTGATGGAGGCAAACCCTGGGCACTTGCCAGATATGCAACATGGGAATTAGTTCTGTTTTCTCTGTTTTGAACAATTTGTAATTCAAGGGTGATTTTTTTCTCTAGCTTGCTAACACCCCAGACTTGGCCTTATAAAATTTTCTTTTATTCCCCCGAGCAACCTGACCTTTGATAGTGCAAGACCCATAAGTTTCTGTCCCTTCTGTACCTGGACCTTGCATTGTGTCAGTCTGGTCTGAGTGGGTTTGGTAGCTTTCTGCAGGAACTGATGCTCCTCCCATTTTGTAGCCCACTAAAGATGAGATCTTTCCCACATCTCAAGAGTTGTACAAGAAATATGTTCAGTTTGGCTGAACAGTGCCCCACGTAAATGATGCCTCCAGGTAGGTGGCCAATGGAGTTCTGCTTAACCTGTAAGCAGAGAAACGGGCCATTAAACTTAAAATTAACTTTATCCTAAAATGTAAAAACTGAAGTCAAGAATTATTATCATTTGTATAAGGCTGTTTTTATGGGCTGTGAATTGTCGGACTTCAAACCTTGAACTGCTCCAGGAAAGCTGAACTTTCATAGAACTTTCCTTTCATCCCATTTGGAAAGAAAAAGCTCATATTCCTTCTCTATTTTCCTTCAACCCATTTATGAGTTTAGCTGAACATTCTTAGAGATTGGGACTGCAGCACTAGATACTCTAAAGAAGGATATGATTAGCGGACAAAGTGATGTCACAGAAACGAAAAGTTTCTGAGAAGGGAAATTAATTACACAAATCTATAATTCATCACAATGAATCATATTTCCTCTCTGACAACGAGAAGCATGAAAACCCCCTTTCATGCTGTATTGCAGCAGCTCAACGACTGTGATAAGAACAAGCCAATTAGGAACCTCCTTGAAGGGATGTTATATTTAAGGTAGAGTCAATTTTGCTTGGGGCAGAGAGATGGAGTAGATTTCTCCAGGTTCCTTCAAGCAGGATTGTCTGTGCCTCTGTAAATGTTAAGAGCTCTAAGAAGAACACAAAAAACATATGCTTACATTATGTCTGGACTATTTAGGTCAAGAATTAAAATATAGTTGGTAGGTTTTCATAATTTTATATATAGCTGTTTTTTCTTGATGAGGATGGAGCTGTCAGGTCACATACTGCAGCCCATACTGCTGGCTATTTTGTTGAGATTGCGAAGAAAAAATGCAAATGTGTTCGACTTGTCAGCTTAATGAAATGGTGATCGCTGCAGTAAAAGCTTGAAGAGAGTTAAAACTGTAATAGGAAAAGAGCAGCATTTCTACCTTGTCCTAAGTCACATGCACTTAGATACAACACCATGTAATTTCATTGCCTTCCTGAGGTTTTCCTTGACTTTCCTATAGAACAAGAAAAAATAAACACACAGGTTGGGTTGACATAACTCCTTACCTTCACTGGTCTTCACAACTGAACTCTCCCTCTCCTTAGCCCTAGTTTCTCCTGCTGATAGTGATCCCTGACATTTTATACAAGTGGAACTGAATCTTCTGTGTCCTACCTGCACTCTTTTCTAAGATGCAAGAGTGCTATCTGGGTAAACATAATAAACCTGCCCAAGAAGAAGAGGAGCCACAGGAGACAACTATGCCAGAGCCTCCATGTCAAAGCAGACTATCAGAGCTGAGCAAGCAGCTACCTTCATTGAAGGTGGCAGTTGATGTTTTTTTGTCATGTTGGGACACTTACTCTCAGCCCATTAAACAAGATCCCAGTGCTTAATTTACTGTTCACTCCATTGGTGGCATCTTTGCATCCAGCCAAAGCTTTCATTTCACTCAGGTTTCACTAAGCCATTTCCTTGAAAGAGCTATATGGGAGATAGAGGTGACTCTTTTTTTCAGTTCCATGCTTGGTTTCCCTATCCAGTGATCACCTCTGTAAACTTTCTGAAACCCGAAAATGAGAAGAATTGCTGAGAAATATTGTCTTGATATTGAAACTCAACTGAGTGAGCAGATGATGGACAAAGGTACCATCACTAGGCAAAGAGGTCCATGAACCACAGGTGACTTGAAGCTGAGAGGGCACATGTTTATGTTGCCATTTTAAACCTTTTTTTTTTTTTTTTTTTTCATAGTAGTGTGTCAGTCCTTAATGAAATGAAATCTCCACAGTGCTCGGCTTAGTGCAGGAACATAAACTCCACATTTGTGCATGGGCTGTTCTTTGGTCATGCAGCCAACTGGCACAACTCGACTTGCATCAAAACTTACTTTCCCCTGAGAAAGTTGCAGCTGCATTCACACTGCCCTCTTTGGTCTGCTGAACTGAGCCAGCCACTGTATGGGATCAGTCAGTGCCAGGGGACATGCTAAAAGTTCAGCTGATCACGATTATTCTCAAGTTCATGCCTTGTTTGGTTTGCTAGTTTGCCAGCCAAAGACAGGCAGTTCCTACCTTAAAGAGCTGGTGATGAAGATGGTGGAGAGTGGGATGAAGGAAGCAATATTACCCCTGAGTACAGCTGGGACTGGGACATGTAGATGTCCTGTGAGTTGTCAGGGCATTGATTTCAGACTCTGACTCATATGGCAGTGTTGTCCACCCTATTCAGGTGAAAACAGTGAAAATTAGAAAAGAACGAACTGCACTTTCCTTGGGGTCTCAAAGCTTCCACGATGACACTTCAACTGATTTCTTCTCATCCACAAAAGGTTGTCACAATCACAGGATTCAGGGAGATGAAGCCTGCGCAAAGAAAACACTAAGACATAGAGTCTAAATTTATATCTTCTGCTTGGACAACTCTGCTTCAGTGTAATGGATCCCAAACTTCCTCACTCTGTCCTCTTAGTGTTGCAATCTATGCTCCCACATTTCTAGGTTTCTAGTCCTCTTTCTACAATGCCTTGGTTAGGGTTTATCTGCCCAAGCATAACCATCTAAAATAAATCAGTTAAACTGCTCTCTAATGGTGCTTACTTCTCCCTGTTGACCCTGGAAGGATTCTTGTGCGAGTAGCTCACATCTGAAGTGAGTTGAGATTAATCCCATCCCTGCTGCCTGCACTCTGCTGGCTTGTGCTAGCTCGAATATTAGACTTGTTCAGCTCTGTATGATTACATTATTCCCAAGCACCTGGAATACACAGATCATCCTAGTACTAGAAAATTAAATATATTCCTTAGCTCAAGAAATCAGACTCTAGTTGGTACAAGCAGAGCATTCTCCCCTGGGTTATGTCATGTGCAGATCTGGTGGCACTGATGTCCCTTGTGCATGTACAGCAAATCAGCAAACACAGCTGAGTAATTGACTTCAATTGACTTTTTTTTTTTTTTTTTTTTTTTTTTTTTTTTTTTTTTTTCCTGCTGAGAAGGCAAGTTTTGCTTCAGGATTACTTATGCAAACAGCTCTCTCTCTACACGGCTATAAACACTAATTTGGAGACCCACACCAAGCCAAACAATTGTTTATGAGATGTTTATGAGATGGAGGCCAAATAGGTGTTTATGAGGCAGTGGTAGTGCCAAAAAGTCAAATAGCACCTCTAAGCGATGACTGGCACAGTACCATCTCTTCAGGCTCAGCTACAGAGAAGAACTTATTGAATTCACTGGTGCTTCTGATCCAACACTCTTTGCAATTAACCCAGCGGTGGAATGGATGGGGAAGAAATGAACCCTCCTCAGTTCTGGCAGCTGGGAGCAAGACACTCTTTGCAAAAAACACAGGAAAACTGGTGTGAGTAGAAGAGAGTGTTACTCAAACCATGACTCCATGTCCATGGTGTCCCTTCCTCATTGCTCTGCACAGCCTGAAAGCACAACTTCTCAACTGGCCTTATAGTTTGGACTCATGTAGGAGCTGCAGTGTTGTTTCAGACCTTCCCTTCACTGATATATATATGTACTGATTATCCTCTTGTATTTTGAGGCCTCCTGTGCTTCCAACATCTATTTTAAGTATGGTATGATTCTGGGCTGTTTACCTGCACAGGCGTCGTATTATTCATTGTCCTGTGGAGATCCTACAAGGCTCTTGGACGCAGAAATGACATGACTGAAATCCATCAGAGGCTTTATGGGAGAAATACCTTTTATCAGTAGCTGCGTTTCATGAAAAATCTGCATGTTTTGGGCAGACACATGCCTAACCTTTGTTCTTAAACCCTCTGCTGAGTGAGCAGTTCTGCTTATAGTTTTCAGCCTCCTGTTTTCCAGACCAGCAAGTCCATTCTAAGCTTCCTTAAAGCTAATTTTTATCTAAGTACCTTAACATTTTCCTCTCTTGACTCTGAATCTTTTGCAGCTTGTCTATGTCTTTCTTAAAATTGAGTGTCCAAAAATAGACCGATATGGGAGAGGGAACTGATCTGACCTCTGTACTCAGCACTGGTGAGGCAATTACTGGGTTCAGTTTTGGGCTCCTCACCCCAAAAAGGCCATTGAATGACTCGAGCATGGCCAGAGAAGGGCAACCGCGCTGGTGCAGGGTCTGGAGCACAGGTCTGCTGGGGAGCGGCTGAGGGAACTGGGGGGGTTCAGTCTGGAGAAGAGGAGGCTGAGGGGAGACCTCCTGGCCCTCTGCAACTCCCTGACAGGAGGGGGCAGAGAGGGGGGATGAGTCTCTTGAGCCAAGGACCCAGCGCCAGGCCCAGAGGGAATGGCCTCAAGCTGCCCAGGGCAGGGTCAGGCTGGCTCTGAGGAAGGATTTCTTTGCAGAAGGGGCTGTTGGGCGTTGGAATGGGCTGCCCAGGGCAGGGGGGGAGTCCCCATCCCTGGAGGGGTTGAAGAGTCGGGCTGACCCAGCGCTGAGGGATCTGGGGGAGTTGGGAACAGTCGGGGGGAGGTTCATGGTTGGATTATATGATCTTCAAGGTCTTTTCCAACCTAGATTATTCTGTGAACTCTGTCCACTTATACATGTGCTTTCTCAGGAAATAATGTTTAGGTAAGGAACTCCTCTCTCTTCTATTTGTTCTTGCTTCCAGCCTCTGTAGTTCCCCAGTGCCTTTGTATTCCCTGTGAGTATCTCATGGTATCTCACAAATTACATTATAGGAGAATCACTTCAGGAAAAGTCTCAGTGGACAGAGTCTCTGTCCCTTTCCTTACAAATCCAAACACCTGACTTGCTTGGTTTTGTGGATCAGAGGTCTGAGGTCTGCACTGTGGTCTTTGGGGCAAGTGAAATCCTGTCTGGAAGGTCCCTGGTACAAACTACTCTGGCTGACATGCAAGTAAAGATTCCAGTTGCTAAAGAAAGAACCTTATTTTAATTTGCTGTGTAAGTTAAGGCTCTGATAAGTGAGTTACTATGTTCAAACTTCCCAAAATTAGGAATGGTAGATCCTGGTACAGGTGCTGGAGGTGGTGGGTGGTAGAGGATTGATGGGGAGGATGAAGAAATGTTTCACAGCCTGAGGGGATACTCTGTCATCAGGAGGAGGCTGCAGGACATAGGAGCCTGTCTGAGTCCTGGACAGAGATCCTGCTGCAAACAGGAGTGTCACCCGCTCCAGAGGCAGAGCCCTCTTCTTCCATCCTCTGTCCTCACCAGCACCAACCCTGTGCAGCGTGCTCACTAAAAACCAACAAGGTCACAACTTAACGCACATCTGTGGAGCATAGTACAGATCCTAGCTATCCCATGTAATTTAATTCTATAAGAGGGTCAGATATTATCATAAGAATAGATGATGGAAATAAGAATTTTTATAAGAATCATCAATTTAAAAATGAGCATAGGAAAGAAGAGTTACTGGCTACTGCTCTGTAATAATAATGCAGCTCATGCAACTGCAGTAAGAAACTTCCTTTATATTAACTGAACATGCAGATGTCAGCAACATCGCATTACCCCTGGCTGTTTAGATGCTGGATGTTTATTTACACAGCAAAAAGCCACGTAGGAAGGTGTTTTGTCTGTATTAGTGAAACTGTGTGGCCTTATTTGGAAGAAAGACATTAACAAGATAAACACAGCTGGTGTTGTGGCACAAGAACATGGGACTGGGGAAAAAAAGACAAAGATGACGAGCCAGCATCTTCTCAACCCTTGGTTAGAGTCATAATTCACCTCAAAGACACAAGAACAAAACCCTAATCGTTCCCTCCCACTACACTAAGATCTGAAAGCCTAGATATTGTGGTGTACATGGCAGGAAATCCTCTGTCAGGTGGTGAGATGGAGCTTGTGTTGGGCTGCAGGTATGTGGAAGTGAGCAGAGGGTGTGTGCGAGGTTGGAGCCTCCATCACTGCCCTCCGTGCTGCAGCTCATCTGCAATTACAGGCTCAGTGTGCCCTTAATAAAACAGAGGTTGGCTCATTATTCACATAATCACCTGGAAAGTGTATTTCTCAGGCTTGTTCTTTGCTGTATCAAAGCCTTGTTTCTATATCTCTCCCTTTTTGTCTGTTCCCTCCTCCCCTTCTTGCCCCTGTAAAGCCACCAGGGATGGCTTGCAGTGTAGCCCTTGCCTGTGATTAACGTGCTGACCTAGCAATTATTCACATCTGGATGGGTCTTTGTTCTACTTTGAAGTCTCTCAATGACTTCTCTTTCCCCGCGTCTTCATTTTCCTCTCCGCGCCCCCCATCCCACCTCCTCCCTCTCCACCTTGTCTATTACTCCTCAGAAGTGCCAGTCGGCCCAAAATGAAATACAGGGACGGACCAGAAATTCCTCCTTAATGGGTCCAGGTGAGCTTGGAGTGGGAACAGGAAGGTTCAGACCTTGAAGATGACCTTTCCAAAGTGGGTAAGTCAATAACAGTGTGCAATCTTCCCTAGCCCCTTGTTTATAATTGACAAGGTAGAGATGGACTGGAGGCTCTTTCTTCTCTCCAAGTGTGTGAGATCTTTTAATCTTAACCCCCACTCCCCCCCCAAAAAAAAAAAAAAAGGAGAGGGAGAGGGAAAAAGACAGAGCAAAGTACTGGTTGATGGAAGAGATAGGGTAACTGGTTCACCGCAGAGTGAGGCTGGGGAGCTGCTGAGGTCCTTCTGCAGTGGGAGAAGTGCCGGTTGAGCAGCATCTCCTCTCACAAGTGTGGGGCTTGGGGGAGTGGGAAGTCCCTTTGCTTTGAGGAGATTAACTTTCGAGACGAAGTAAAACACAAGGCGATAGTCTTTCAAAATTGCCTTCCAGCCGTGACAGGCAATGGTTAGATTAATTAGATTACGAATGCTCTTTTATATTTGGCAGATGGGTTGGGACAAGGTGGGGCGGGGGGCTGGGAGAGAAATACTTGTTTCTTTTTTTTCCAGTACTGCTATTTTCTAATGCAACACAGGTGTTTCTGGTGTGCTGCGAAGCCTGGTGGTCAGCAAAAGTCCTCCCAGGGGTCTGAGTGGACTTTGGAAAGCTGGACTGGGATAAGCACTGCTGTAGGAGGTCGTGCAGAAAAACTGTCCAGGTCCCAAAAGAAGCAGAAACAATACATATGGAATGTAATATGTGAGAGGTAACATGACCAACAGTAGATTTTTCTCCTTTATGTAGAAGGTGTAGGTGAAATGATTATGGGAAAATACAAAGTTTTGGTACCCAAGCTATTACATCCAAGGAACCTGTGTCCATTTCCAGAAAAGAGTTTGACTGAAAGGTCAGGCTTATGTTTACATAATTTTTTATGTCCATCTAATCTTGAGAATTCCTTTTTTTCCAAGGCTGTCTGGAAGTAAGGAGGGGAAGTACTCTGCACTTTGTTCCTATGGGAACAACGGGGACAGGAGAATGCACAGGCTGAGGATACATCTAGGATAGAGCAAGGAAAATGTGGGGTGAAGCCACAAATTAACAAATGTCTTACAGAGGAGACCTGTTGTTTCTGAAGCTTTCATAACGAGTATTTTTTCCCATCTTTGGACATCAAAACTTTTAATGCCAAATAAGACAGCTTAGTCTCTTTGAATATCCAGCTGATAGAAGTAGACCTCTCTAAGGATGCTTGTCTGACCTTTAGATGAGATGAAATACCTAGATTCATTCTCCCCACTTGCCTGTGAACGAGGCCAATATGACCAATTGTCACTATTAAATCCAGAATTACAGCAAAACAGCCACAGATTTTTGTAATTAATTTCCAACCTCTGACAAATTTGAAGATCTTCCCCTCCAAAACACGTTGTCCTTTGGACATGAGCTTTGACCTGTGAGGAGTTTTTCTTATCTTGGTTAACCTTCCAAGATGTAGGCTGTCCACTGATGCTGCTATGGAGCTCTAAGGTCATGAGGTGGTCTCCAGTCTCGGTCCATGATACCCAGCATCCTTGGTCAAGATAATAGAAGGGTAGAAATACAAATACCAAAAGATTTTGTTTGGAGAACTGAACCTCATGGATGGATGGTCCTTCTATTGTAGGCTTTGGACAGAGCAGCTGACCCTCTCACACACATGGATTTGTTTCAGACTCAACTAGGACATCCCTATCCCAAAGTGGTGTTCAGGACCAGACCAGACGAATTGTACGAACTAACCGCGAGCATGTCTGGAGGAGTGAATCAGTTGATCGTGACTGAGTAGATTACTCTGCTTTTTTTTTTTATTTTTTTTTCTGAGCTCTCTATTTTTAATTTTAAACCAGTATGCTGGTATCCTGTGATTATACAGCCCACTTTGTTGACTTTATATCTTAATTATGCAGGGATTATTGCAGAATTAAAAAGTGCATTTATAAGGCTTTTAAAAGGAATCTATTCTCTGCCAGTGGCCCTGGAGATGAACCAATCTAGTGACTTTTATGTCCCTTCCAACCAATACAAAAAGCCTCTTTTCTCTTCAGCTTCCAAACCTGTCTGTAAATAACCTGTCTTGTTATAACCCCCCTGACCCTCCCTCCTGCCCCCCACACTCCTACCACTCGGTTTTCTTCCTGTAATAGGTCTGAAAAGGTTGAAAGGTGCTGAACTCTTGTGTGGGGAATTCAGCTCTAAAGACCCTGAACTTTTAGATTCCCTGAGGGGTGCAGAGGAGGGAAGGAGGAGGAAGGGGGGGTGTCTTGTGCTATAGCACAGTGACCTAAATGATACATCTCATGTACATGTCATGTCAAATGTCATCTCTAGGGCTGGAATTACTCTGAATAACCTGTCTGGTCAGTGGAAGTGACTGAAAATACTTAGCTGCAAGTCATCGCTTTGAGAAAGCCTTGCATTTTATACTTCCTTCTTTAATTCTTTATGGGTTGGGGATTTTTTTTCCTCTCCTGTACAGGATCCAACAACGGGCTTTTGCTCCAGCAGATTGCAGAACTGTTTGATGAGTAGCAAACAGCAGCTGCAAAACAGGAAGGAAACAGTGAACCCCATTGCTAGGTGCTTTCTTGAGGTCAGAAGTGAGAAACTGTGCCTAGGAACAATAGCTGAGAGCAGCAGCTCGAGCAGTTTCATTTGACTGGGCTCAGCAAGGAGGAAGGCACTCAGCTGGGACCCTTCATAAAAGTCTTGCAAAGCTGAGCAGCAGTACCAATGTTATGGCCATTGTCCATTGGGGTGCCGGTTTCATCCCCCAACCCACCTCCTCTCTCACCTCTTCCTTCTGTTGCAAAGCCTCTCACCACCTTCCCTGGGGAAGTGCCTGTGGATTTTCCAAAGGAGGGTGTCAAAAGATGTCTTCATTGCAACCTCCCTCGGAAGCAAGTGCTGCCAGCTCAAGGGCTCTTCAATCTGCTGGGGAAGCACCTGAAAACAAGCAGTGGAATATGAAAACCCGGATTAATTCAAAGTAGAAATAAGGCAGAGTTGCCCCAAGATAGTCTTTCAGCCTGCCTGTTTGTCCCCAGCAGCTTGGGAAAGCCTTGTTTGCCAGGATAAATGTCCAACTTTTAAACAGGTGGTGCTTGGGATGCCATTAAAAACAGGGAGGGAGAAGATGCTGAAGAAAAGCCTGGGATCACAGCCTGATGCATGGGGAATCCTTTGGCCTGTGCTGTGTTGGAGAGCAGACTAAATGTTTGTTACAGCACCTTGGTTCCTCTATGAACTGCAGTTTCCTTTATCTTACACATTACTGCATGCTGAGCATTCCTCTGCACCCATCACCAGCAAATAAATCAATGCAAAGCAAGAATTGGTATGTGCCCAGTATGGTCTGGTCTTGTAGAGGGTATCAGGACTACTGAAATAGCAATAAATACAGAGCTGAGTGTTTCAGCCTTAGCAGTGACTTCTGTACCTTTCTGATGGGAGATGCAGGTCTCCATCTCAGCAAAATTTTGTCCCGATGTTTGGGTGGCGTTATGTGGTAGGATTATTGCTTCTTTTTTTTTTTTTTTTTTTTTTTTTTTTTTTTTTTTTTTCTGGCTGATGGGAACTTAACACTTAGAACTCAGGTATGTGAACTTCAGCTCAAGAGCTTAAACCGCACCAGAGCGAGAAAGTGGCCAACAGCTGGAATGGCTTTGCCAACAGTCTTGTGGACTGAGAGGGTTTTTTTCCTGTGTCAGTTTTCTGGGGGGCAAACAAACCCTTGCTAAACAGCTGTCTGATCACTACTCCAAGAGAAGACCTTTCCTAACTTAGTGCTGCCTTTTGCCCTTTTACCAGGCAGGGTACAATTCATACTTGGGGTTTCAAGCAGGAGCAAGAGGGTACATTAAGCCTTCCCAGCAACTCCTGTCTAAAAAGTTGGATTTTTTTAATGCACACGTCTATACAGTGATGGAATTTCCTTGGCTTTTTGACAAATGCTTTGAACTTCCAGCTGTTCTTGGGAAAAGAAGGAACATCAAAGACATGTCTGCAAAGGCCATTCATGTACCTGAGCTCTGTTCTTCTCCTGGAGTGCCTCTACGAAATTGGGCAGGAGGGCTGAGGAGGGTGAGAGTCTGAATTTAGTAATGAGAGATAAAAATACATCACAGAGACCCTACCAAAAAAGCCAAAGGCACCCATGCACCTTCATATAGTGTAATATCAATTCACATATTAAGAAGGCAATGTTTCTGGACAAAGCTGCACAAAGCTACTTATGGGTTCTTTACCCCCTTGGAGCTGGGATGCCAGGTTCATCCTGGACTTGACTGATTTTTGTCTGAAACAATAATTTAGGGGGATAGGAAAAAACCACACTCTCTCCTGAACTTTTTCTGTGGCACATGGTATTTTTCGGCCTTCCTGTGTTTGATTGAAATTCAGTGTACAGGCCATCACACCAGAAAACTTCAGTCTTTTTTTGGTTCTTCAATTCCAGTACATTTATGAAGTGCTAAAAAAAATAGCGATTTTTAGTGCTTGAAAAAGTTTAGCAAACAAACAAACAAACAAAAGCTATTAAATACAAGACACTTGCTTGGCAAAGCATTCTTGGGCCAATTTAGCACCTCTTCATCCTAACAAACAGGACTGAATCACACATTTATAAGTAAGTGTTTTTTAAGGATTTTGCAGAAATGTGAGGAATAATTTGATTTAATACATGGTGAAACAAGTGAATAGGGAATACAAAGATGAATTAATAAGACAAGAAATTATTATAGCATGGTCCATGTATTCATTTAAGTATTCAAGCCATAATAATAGCTGTGTCATATCCAAAATGGCTACAGACACTGAGTTAGACAGACACATTCATAGAGCATTTTAAGCTGGAAGAGCTGTTAGGAGGTCCCTGTCCAACTTCCTGCTCAAAGCAGGACCGGTCCCCAAGTTAGAGCCAACCTTGACATTAGATCCACTTGCTTAGGGGAAATGTTGATGTCTCCAGGTAGAAGGGTGTTGCACCCTGAAACACCTCCCTGGTGCAGGGTGCACTCAACAGTGTGGGTTCCCAGTCCTTTGAGTCTATAAACACAAACTAGCAGTAAGAGAGCGACAATATGGTGCGGGCACAGACCCCTCTGCATGCAAGAGTTGTGGTCTTGGTCGATGAAGATCATACAGGAAAGATGGGAACCATCAGGAGAAGCCTTGGCGACAGCAGCAGGACAAAGCAGAGGCATTGCATGATCCTGTGGATGGTGCGGTAGGCAAGGCTTGTCATGAAGGGAGGTCTGCATGTCCTCCTGGGCCAGCTCACCTCCACTTTTTCCAGCTCATGTCCAAGGTGGTCCCCAGGGTGACGATGGTGTTGGTTGTTGCAGCCCAGTACAAGATTTCCATAGCCATAAAACTGGCTCCCTCTGTAAAACAAGAAGGCTGGTTTTAGATCCGTAAGACTAAAGTATATTCATGTTTGGACTCCTAAATTTTATCTCCCTTGTGATCATCAAGGTTAGCCATTAGTTGTTGGAAAAGAAAGGGAGGGGGAGAGAGAGAAAGAAAGCAAGAAGTCAAGACAGAAGAAAAAATAACACCTAGAAAGGTGACTTAAGGACCATGGGGCTTTGCAAACAGCTGCAAGATGCTCAGAAAACCTCAAGAGATGGCAATGTGGTAGAAATCCAGCTGCAGGGTGGAACAGGGCTAGTGTGGTTACTCTTGGGAATTCAGGAGAATTTCCCCTTTTCTGTGATAAACTGGCCTTTTTATTGAACTTCACTGAAGATACTTTTCCATCTATCACTATTCTTCAAGGCCCTACATCTCTGTCCTGGTTGCCTCCCAGCCATGATTAGAGAGACACTGGACTGTGCAAGGTCCTTTACTAGGTCCTTCCACAAGTGCTTGAACTGTCTTATAAAAATTAGTGTTTCAAAATACCAAACAGCAACCATTTAATTGCCGGAGAGACAAGCAAAGGATGGCTCTGAGGTTGGAGCACTACTTGTGGGTGAGCAAGAGAGGAGAAGAGACTACCATGCCACAGATTTCTTGGATGACCTTGGGTGAGTCACCTTCAGTTGGTGTCTTGGTTTTAAAAATTGGAAGTAGTATTGCTTCCTCAGCTTGGGAAGGTTGAATGAGGATGACCAGGTGAGGCTGTAAAGCTCAGACAGGGAGGGTGGGAGGCTTATGAAGGGGCTTGGAGCCAGCAAGGAGACACCATGCCTGGTGGGTCTCTGTATGAAGACAGTGTTTCTCTGCAGGGAGCTCGCCATGGCTCCAGAGCCTTTGGTACTTGTGTTTTTTGGGAGAAGACAAAGTTATTTAGGCAGCCAGGAGAGCAGAAGTGTGTGATTTATCATGGGGAAAATCCACAACTTCTCCCACTGTTGCTTAAATAATTGATAAGGCTGTTGTGGCATAAGGTAGGAATGACTTAGAAAGCACCATCTATTTTATTTTATTTTTTTTTAAATCTGAACTTCAGTAAATGCTTCCTGCATGTTGTGACTGGAGAGAGGAACTGCCCTTTTTTCACCTTTGGTTGCTTTGGTTTTCTCCTTTTTTTTTTTTTTTCCCTCTTAAGTTTTCTGAGGGAAAAAGAAAAAAAAAAAAGAGAGTTGCTTAGTTGCTTGCAGACGATCAATAGAAACAAAACCAGGGGATTTGAGAGTGAAAGGATCTGACTGTAGAGATGAATTGCTTTCCAGTTCCAGAGCTGAAGTGACTGGGGAAGGGGAAAGGAGGGGCAAATGTGGGGCTTATTGGGAGAGGGAGGTGTTTGGGGATCTGGAGTGAGAGTTGCTAATATTGGGTTGAGACCCTCCACCTAAATATCTGAGAACCACTTTAGTGTCTCTTGCCTCTCTTTCCTGTGCTCTTGTGTCCAATTTCAGGGAGGGGAGCTCTCAGTGAAGCCAGGTGATGCTTCCTGGAACGAGGTTCTTGAGGAAAGCTTGGGGTGTGTTGAATTATTTTGCTCCTTTTCATAAGGAAATCGGAGATAGAACAATTGAAAATGAGGGGGAAGAGCAACAACCACTGTGTGAATATTGGAAAAGACTCAAAGAAAAAAAAAAAAGGAAAAAAACCCAAACACACACACATCCCCCCCACGTTAAATACTCTGACCTGAGAAGGGTTTGAGGACAGGAACAGAGAGTAAAGGATGAGAGAGAGGTTGGCGATCCAGCCACTTGCCACTTAGAAACCCTTTCCAAAGCTCCAGCGACTTCTGTGGTGTGGGAAGGATCTGCAGATCATCAAGGACAACCTTGACCTCTCTCCGGAAGAGAAAACCAGGGGTGCATTTTTGTACTTGGGAGCCACAAGCATATCTTATGCTAAAGAGCATTCAGTTTTGAAGAAAAGTTTGAGGTTCAGTTAAATTTAGGGGACAGGGGATGGGGAAAGGGATGGAAGAACAGTGTCTAAGTTACTTGGGGATGCCTGGGTCTTCTCACTGAGCATAGGGAGGGCCTAGGTGGATCCACTAGGTTGGAAGGTAGATGCTGGATATGACCTCCTACCTTCTGTGCAAATGGGAGTGATTCAGCTGCAAACTTGATGCCTTAGGGTGAAACATAGAGGATGTTCTTCATTCAGCAGAAATCCACTCCCAAAACAAGTAAAAGAGCAATAAAAAGGGCACTGTGAAAACTGAAAGTAACGTTCTTAATCAAGTAAATGAGTGGAAAGAAAATGGCCCTGAACTAATGGAGACAAAGTCAGTTCCATTTTTTCCCCTGCTTTTAAACCTCTATTTAAAAATATATATTATTTAAAACAGTTTATTTCTAATAACAAAAATGGCATTGAGTCATGTTGACGATCAGAAACCATACCTCTTCCTTTAGAAATGCTGAATGAAACATGTCCATTTTCCTCTGACCATGCACAGATAGATCTTTTCCCCTACAAAACAAAATGAATAAAAATAAATAAAAAAAACCCCATCAGTTAAACTGTCACAATCTTGCAGTGCATTTCAGGACCAGAGATATGAGGGAGGAAAAAAAAAAAAAACCTCAAGAAAAGTAACTTTGTCAGGCTCTTCTTTTCAATTTAAGAATTACTGGTGCCTGTCCTGAGCCTGCCTGCAAAAAATCAAGAGCAATTTTGCTACAAAACTTGTGAGTTTGGGTTTGCTTTATCTGGGGACATACATCTGGGCTGCCGCAGCCAGCTGCTGCCGCCCAAACAGACCCTTCTTGGACATCCCTAGCCCCTGCATGATGTTGTGATGCTCACCAACATCAAAGGCCAAATTATTCAACCTGGAGTGTGACATGTGGGAGGAACGTCCCCAGCTTGGGAAAACAGTTCAAATAGCTCCCGCCACAGCAGTAGGGACATATAGATATGCAGGAACGCCATCCCTCCGGGCTGTTCGCCTTGGCAGGGGGAGAGTGGCGTTATGGCCAGGAGGTTTTGTGCACGGGATGCATCGGAGGGAGCTGATTGCCCTGACAGCCGCCCCCAACCCTTTTATATGGTCATTAGGAGACCTGAATGGGGGAGGCTTTGGGGACTTCTCACGCCTCCAGCTCAATCCAGCAAGCAGCCCCTCTCTCAAGTACCTGCTAACAGGTCGACTTGCCTTTGGTCTCAGTCAGGTCCCAGCGGAGACGGGGCACCATTTCCTAAGCTAATAGGTGTGATTTTTTTTTTTTTTTTTTTTTTTTTTTTTAGGTCTTTTCAAGGCAGGCTATAAACCTCTTGTTTTCTTCCCCCTTCTCTGGATTTGTTTCTCTGCTTCCTCCCCACCCCCCAGGTGGTGTTAAAAGTCAACAAGCCCCTTTATCTCAGGGCTGGCCTCGGATGCTGGAGCAAATCCACATTTCCGAGGAGGTGGTAGTCCCACACCCTTTGGATCTTTCCAGGTCCTCACTGGGACTTTCCCCACCTTTTGCAAACGATATCCAGGCTTGGGGCAGGGTCCCCATTAGACAGACTGCAGTTAGACAGGGTTGACAATCCCCATTTCCCTTCAGTTTACAGTGGTGCACCTCAAGAAGTGCTGTATGATGAACTGCAGAGATGCTGAGCTGATGCTGATGCCTGGCTGTGAGCAGAGCCAGGGACCGGCAGCTGTGTTCTCCCCTCCTGCCTTGGGTTGCTGTTGAACCACTGGATGTTGAAATGGAGGGACCCCACTTTGCCTTGTAGCTCCTGACTTACCAGCCAAGCACATGGGTGTAAATCAGGGCAGCAAAACGGATGCCTTAAGAGCCTGGTTGGCAGTCTGGCATGGGGCTGATTCTGCTCTTAGTCTGCTTATTCCCACTGGTGCAAAGTGGCTGTGAGTAGTTTTCCCAGTGCAGCAGGAGCAATGAGGGATCAGCCCTGGTTTTGAAGCTGATTCAGTGATTTTGACTCAGATCATGGGTGTTGCTCCCCCCAATGACCTTTTCTTTTTTAAAAATTTGAATGGCCCAGATCTAGAACATCCTTTTCTCCTCTCTCAGACTGCTGACATCAAAGTGATATCCTTTAGTGTCACCTTTTCCCTGTAAGAATTGCTGGATGATATTGAGAGAAAGTCGTCATTCGCTAAGCAGCTCTGCGAAGACCTTCTCCTTCAGCGGAGGTCATTTGGGCTGTGCTCTCTAAAGACACAGTTTCAAGGCTGTGGCTGCTGGAAAGCAGTAGGGCTGCTCTGCCTCTTCCCTCCTCCACATGATAGAGAGATGTAACTCTTAGATCCTATTGAGTCCTTATCCTGGCCATGGGAGAGAAGGGTCTGCTGGTCCATGCACCAAGTAAATGCCTTGCTTTCTCCAACCACCACAGTAGAAAACATATTTATTGGGGGGTCCTCAGGTCACTGAGTGGAGGTTCACTTCAGAAGAGTACAGGTGAGCCATCAGTTTGTGTACTATGCAGTTCATCCAGTGTCTTCTTCTAGCAAGTCTCCCTGCCTCAGTTTCCCCACTGGCAAAACAGGGATGGTGAGGCACAGCTCTGAGCTGAACTTTGAGAGCTGCAATGCAGCCTTGCTTCAAAGAGCTTTAAGTTCTCTCCCCTACTTCATTATGCTGTCTTTTTTAGCCCAGTGCAGGACAGGAATCAGGCCTCAAGACATTTTCTATTTCTCATTGCAGACTTGACTTTTAACTCTTCCATATGCAGTTTCTAACACTGTGAGGGATACGGGCAGGATGGTATCCAGAGGTCTCTTCCAACCACCATCTCCACGACTCTCTCACCTCTTCCCCTCTTGACAGCACCATTCATCCTCCTTGCCCTGGTGCAGCAACAGGCTGAAAGCCCCTTGAAGGGGTAAGCAGGGTAAAAAATTCCCTCTGTGCTGCTCAAAAATCTCTTCTAAAAAGGTCCTCCTGAGGGACACCTGCAGACATTTCCTATAGAAAGCCTTAGAACTTATAGAAAAGGGGTAGTCCAACAGTGGTGAAGAATATCCTATTATCAGGGAACTCTAAAGGGGTGCTTTCTGACCAGGGTAAGACAGCAAGGGATAGGCTTAGACAAAAGCTTGGCAGTGTCACTCCTTCTCTAACCGCACTGGCTTCCCCAGAAGAGAAACAGGCACTTTACTCTTGCCCTTGGCTTCCCTCAACTATGTAGACTGGAAGACTCTCCAAATGGCTTAGATGCCTCCTGTTGAGGGCAATGCAAGATAATAGTTTTGTGAACATGAAACAGGGGACACTGTCAATTAAAAACCTTGGAAAAATGAGGATGAACCCTTAACAGGGTCTCTAAACTTCCATGTCCAGCAGAGATGAACCATCTTTCTCAACTGCTGCCTGGAGAGCAGTAGATTCCTCTCTCTTGCATTTTTTGGTCCTGGGACTGAGTTTTGGTCACCACTGCAGAGGTGGTGGGGACGGATGGGGACCTGGGGGGTTCTTCAGGAAGTGCAGCCCAGGATGCGGCATGCAGGGGGTTAATTATATTAGTGTGAATACCTGAGGAATTAATAATGATTTGCTGCTCATCAGGCAGCCTTCCTTGAGAAATGTAATGCAAGAAAAAACATGTTAGGAAATGCCAGAAAAATGCAGCAAAAAAAAAGAAATTGTGGGTGTGTGTGGAGAGGGGTGGTGTGAAGAAACTGTATGGGACCTCAGCTAGGCTGGGTCCAGAAGTCACACAAGAAGTCTGATTTCCAGGTGGACGGAGCCAGACAGCACCCCTAGGGCCTGACACTGCCCTTTGTTCAGCTACACCAGACTCCTAGAGACTGAAGAGTTGTGGGGACTTTCATGCAGGGCACGATCTGGCTTGCTGTGGTGCTGCAGCTCCATAAAAGGAGCTTGGAGAAAGCATCTGTCCTTGCTGGGAAGGAGAGGCACAACTCTGGTATGACAAGCATTTGTGCTGAGGATGGATTACCTTGATTCCTATCAGAGTGAGAGCAAGGGATGCAAGACCAATGCAAGCCATGCACAGCCATCGTGTAACATCCCCAGCTGAGGAACTCCTTGCTGCAGGACACTGCTGTGCTATCGTAAAGAAGAAAGTAAAAAAAAATATTAAAGTGGTTTAGAGGAGTGATAAAAGCATCTGAGGGTATGCTTGGACCTCTGAGGGCTTAAAAATGCTCATGTTTCAGGGTATAGGGAGGTGAAGGAGGAGTGTTTAACAACTAGCCCTAGTTTTGCATATCAGGGATAAATGTAGACAGCCTTCTTGGCATGGGAGCATCTCTAAAGCTTGAATGTCTCTATTACTATAGGGCTGTCCTTGGAGAGATGACAGTGCTGTGAACCCCACTGCATGGAGAAGGGACCTGAGGTGCAGAGAGGTGGCTGAGAGATTTGGCATGACACATGAAGACAGCTCGCATCTGTCCCAGGCCTGAAGCACATCTCCACAACAACCCCCCTATTCCCTCTCGGGGCACTCATCCAATTTCCTGTCATGATGCCCTGCCAGGGAAATTTGGTGTCAGAAGGTGGTGATTATTGGGTAATATGAGACATTTCTGCTTGGTGTCCTGTCCCCTGAGGAGGCTGGACATAGTCCCCCATTTCTTTTCTTCGGAGGATGAAACTCATTGGTACCCTGTGGTACATCAGTCCCACATTGCCCCCCTAGTGCTTGTGGGTTCCCGCTACCACCTTTCACTGAGATGGGGCTGGTGTTAGCTTGAGATCTGCTTGCTAACGGGTATTTTGGCAGCAAAAGACAAGAGACTTGTCACTTCCTCATGGGCACCATGTGATAGCAGGGACATCCAGAAATCACAAGGGTTGTTTTATTTTTCCTCCCTTTTTAGAGTCTTTTGGAGCACCTACCCTAATTATTAGGCAAGCCAGCAATGTTAACACAATCTGCTGCCTGTCTCCTGCTTTCTCTCCTATCCTGTTCCCCCCTGAAGTGCAAGATCTGTCTTCGGCGGGTTGGAAATGCCCAGCCTGGATGTCAGCTCCTCTATCACACAGCTGGAACAGCCATTTTCGGTGTCAAGGTATATTTTTCGATAGCCAAGATGCTGCTCCCAACTTCCTTGTCTGTCACCCGCTTGGAGGAAGCCGCCTTGCATATTTGATTCGGAGACAGTCTGTTGATGGAGTGATGCTGCTTTTTCACCAGGCTAGAACCTCTTGCTACTGCCAAACAGCCGATGAGCTGCTCAGCCATCTCTTGCTCTCCCTTTTGCTAGGTGTGATTTTTGTCTTGATACCAGAGAGTTCTTGGAGCACGGGGCATGTCTAAGAAGAAATTTGCAGTTGTACTGTGTCCAAAATACATGTAATAGAAAGAAAATATCTGGTTCCCAGATGTTTATTTCCTCAATATTGGTGAATATCAGAATTAATTTAATTAACATCCAAGAACCTGCACTGGCCTTAGAATGAAGAGATTGGACCCTGTCCCTCAGATTTGCAGAGCTGATATAATCCTTCCTATATCACTTTTCCTGAAACTGCCATCCCTGTGAGGAAAGCAGAAAGGAAAAAAAAAAGTCAGGACAATTTGTGTCCATTTACAGATCTGTGGTTCAACAGCCCAGCTCATTCTCTCCTTTCTAATTGCTGCTTTCTTCTCTTCTTGGGCTCCTTTGTTTCTCTCCTCAAGGAGCCACAGCTTCCAGATGTTTTAGAGTCATTCCTCCATGTGCTGCAATGCTAATTATTTCTTCTGCCCTAATTCAGTTTTACATATCACTCTCAGCCACACAGGCCATGTAGCACACACAAGCACGCTCTCTGCATTCACATGATAAAACCTCCCCACAGACACATGCAGGACAACACAAAGCCACGGGATCCTGACACCGGAGAGCAAACCATAGTTTCTGTTGTGCTGCCATCGCTTCATAATCATGCCATCTTCATTAGAGGGTTTCCAAGGCTAGAAATCTGGTGCAGCCATGTACCAAATTTGCCCCACTAATACTTTGAAATTATGAAGATAGCACTGATAATAATGCCTAAGACTCCCTTTCTCGATGTTCATTGTGGCCTATCCACAGCATTCAAAATATGTTAAGTGGAAACTACTCAAAAGACTTTCCAGTTAATGAATGAATTGTGAAAAGCTCTCTCTTCCAGAAATGACCAATATTAGAATTGGTGCTGATGTCATGTAACAGCTTCCATTCAGAAAGCCTATTGAAAACAGGCCAAATTCCTCAGAACTGTTAAAACTCTTCTAATTTCTCTTCTTTGTGTATGTGGAGGTTTTGTTTGTTTATTTCCCTCTTGCAGGGAGTAAATTTGAATTTAACTTGTATGTTGCGTTGCTGCTTCTTTTGTGTTGCATTTAATATATTCAGAGCATTTTGGGAGCCTGAGGTTTGGAGGCAGTGGAGAGTGAGATTGTTTCCATTGATGAATGTGGCTCTCAGAAAAGAAATTAAAAAGTTGGGGAAAATAAATTCTAAGAGTGCCAGCATGGACAAGGAAATGGAGGATTTTTTTTCCTCGCATTTTTCCCAGGTAAAATCAGCAAAAAGTCTCTCCTTCCTCATTTTATTTTTAAATGGCATCTGCTTTAATAAAAATAATTGCAATGATGTCAAGAAAAAAAAAAACCTAGGTAGGGGTTAAGGTACATAAGTCCCAAGGAAAGATTAATCAGAAGAATGCATGGAGACATACAGCTCCCATCCAAAAATATACTGGAAAATTAATATAGAGAGGCTTGTGCAGAGCTCTCCATGTACAACATTGGGTCTTGTATATTTGGGTAGTGTTTTGCAACCTGAGGGCTGTCTATGAGGATGCGTGTGGGATGGGGATGCATTGATGTAGCATGTTTTCTGAGATATAAAGAAAGAGATATTTCTTCCAGATCACTTATTCCATCTCCCCTCCTCAATACTTGCTTCTTTTCAAAGTGACATTTCTAATTTCATCTTTTAGAGCCTGAAATGAGCAATGTGTTATGAGGAGGAGGTTTTCTCCTGGCTGAAGGATGTGATAATGCTGAGGACTCCTTGCTGAGGACCCTTGTCTCTCCTAAAGAAGGATTTAGTATTTTTTGACAGGGGAAAAAAAAAAAAAAAAAAAAAGCAGCAGCTGTAGGAGGGCTTGTCCCTGGGCAAGGAAAGGCCTATGTGATCTAATCAGGTTTTACCATCCTGAGTTGCTGAGGTTTGATATGGTTAAAAGACACACGGTGCACCTGCACCCAGAGTCAACCTTGGGAACCTTTGCAGTGGTCTTTGAGAATGTGTTGCCAAATCCAGGTTTGCCTTTCAAAATGAAAGAGCGGGGTCCCTAAAAGGGATCACAAAGATGTTTTATTTTTCTCTCCCCTCCCTAAAAAATACACATATAGAGAGTGCATCTGTCACCTGCCCAAGGGGTGCATCTGGGGAATGTAAGAACTGGGGAGAGGTTATGCCTAGAGATGTCCCAGATGAGGGTCAAACGTTTGTTTTTCCCACTTAATGCTGGAGACCTGTCACCGCTCCTACGTGAATTCCTGGAGACAAAGCGAGCTGCCCCCCAGCCGATGAAAGGCTCCCGTCCTGCTGGGTCTTCGGGGAGATAACCCTGACAAAACCCCTGCAAGCCTCCGCTGAGCGCCTACAGCCCTCCCCCACGGGGGAACCGGAGGATTGTATCCTCCGAGTTTGCAATTTGTGTGTGTGGCACCATTAAGAATTGATATGCTCGATATGAATGGCGATACCCCCCCCAAAAAAAAAAAAAAACAAAAAAAACAAACCAAAACCAACCCAACATTGTTGAAAAAGTCCCCTACTCAGCCTGGGAGGGAAAGTTTGTGTATCAATCTAGTTTTATAATAGTGTAATTTAGTGTCTAGGCCCGGGCTCTGGTGGTGATATTGTACTGCAATGAATGAAACAGAGGACTCCAGGCTGAGCAAGAGCTCGAGGACCCGGCTGGCTCTATTCAGGCCAAACTAATCGGCTTCAGCTCAGCTCTCCGCCAAAGCTCCCCTCTCAGTAGTGGGTTTTTCTCTGGGTTTTTGTTACTGTTTCTTAAAGAGCTCAGCTGGCTGCTGAGGCTGAAAAGAATCAAATTATTAAAGATTTTGTGGAAAATCCAGTGAGAATGGGCCCATGCAAGAATAATAGCATTGTGCCACCATGGGCCATTCCCAGCTTCCAGTCGGGAGAAATTGTCAACTCTGTCTTTGTTTTCTTAACCCTTTCAATGGAAACAAAATAATATTTAGCTCAGCACAAAATACCTTCTTTTTAATTTCTAATCCTTTCGGATTCTTTTTTTTTTTTTTTTTTTTTTTTTTTTTTCCTTTCCCCCTTCTCCTCCTCCTCTTCCTTCCTCCCTCCCTCTCTTTTTCTCTCTCCTCCTGTCTCTCTTTTTGTTGGCTGTCTTCTGAAATACATTTATATACTTCATACATTCCCCTTTTTCTTGACAGTTGGCCAGAGGGGCATCTGTTTTCAGGAAAGACATTTCTTTTTTAAACAGGATGTAAAATGGGTGATTAAATCCTTTATTAACAGTCACCACCAGGAAAGGGAAGAGGAAAGGGAAATGTTTTCTTTCAAGCTTCTATTTTTAACATTTTTATTAGCTGTTAATAAATCATTAGTATGTTGTTCAATGGGCTGGCTATATAATGTCTCATGTTTTTAAATGTCTATACATCCTAAATTTAGAAAAGTATTTAATTGGGGCATTGTAATGTCATTAAAGAACAAAAAGGAAGTGTCTGCCTGTCTGTCTGTCCATCCTCAATCCATCAGGGTAGATACAGACAAGCAATTTAATCACTCTGCTCCTCTTTTATTTAGGGACGAAGCAACTTTCCACTTGTGAGCTATATCTCTTCTCAGCTCTTTCTCCACTGCGTGTGCTGGTCCTAAATGCATTGAGGAGCAGCATTGTCTCAGTGATGGAAGGAAAAGGCCCCCAGCTGTGGCATGGACATTGAACCCAGCTGGGCTGCAGGTCTCTCCAGGTTGCAGAGCAACTAGGTGCAAGGAGCTTGGCTGCACCCCATCTTTCCAGGGGAGACAAAAGCCTGTGGCCACAGCTCCTTTGTGTGAGGAAGGCAAAACTGCTGCCGCCTTTTCAAGGCTTTCTCAGGAACGGAGAAGAAGAAGAAGAAGGGATGAAAAAAAAAAAAAAAGAGAATTGTCCAAACAAGCCCCCTCCATACCAACTGTTTGGCATCAGGGATGGGGTGACAAAGCATGATGCAGGATCTGCTCCTGGTGTAAAATTGAAGCCAGCAGAGTTAGGCGGAGGTAAACCGGATGAGCCCATAACCCGTCAAGTTATAAGGTTGATAGCAAGCCCGGTATTAGAGTATGGGGGTGAAAATTAAGGGACAAAAGGGACAAAATCTCCCATTGTGGGAGATGTCTCTAATCAGGATATTCTCCCTCAATTTTGCTCCGCTCTAACCTATTGACAACAGAACTAGGTCATCTTGGTGAATAGGGTAGATTTTCTGCTGCCTCAGTGTCTTTAAGGCTGGAAGGGATTGTGTGTTCGGTGTTACAAACAGACCTTCTGTCTTTATTTCCCGACCAGCAGCGCGCCGCTTAACAAGGAGAACTGGACCAGACATTTTTCCTGTAACAAATGGAGGGTCCCATCCAAGCTGTCCTTGCCAGTTGGCTTTCAGACAGGGGAAGCTTATTCATGTTTTTAGACCTCAGCCAAGTTCAGTCAGGAAGCCTGAGATGTTTTAAACTGGGGGAAAGGAGGGGGTATCCAGAGCTCCCTTGCCAGCTAGGAAGAGGGAGGCATTGCATTATCTCGGTATTTTCTTGAGTTGGGTCTTTTTTTTTGTGCACTCCCAGGGATAGAGTTGTCTCTCTATATCCCTGGAATAATGCTGGCTTGGGAGGGAGGTGCACAAGGACTTTTTTTTTGTTTTTCTGGCATTCCTTCAGAGGACAAGTCCACCCCTGCTTGCTTGAATCACCTACAACTGTGTGAGAAGAATGGAGGATGTGCGCTGAGGTTGCTAGTGGTGAGGGATCTCACAGGTGAGTCACTGCCCGTGTAGGTGGATATTACATTACAGCCCAACACTAAAACGTCTTGTGAGAAGCTCTTGGTTACTTTCCTCTGCAGAAGATGTTTATTCTCCAAGTCACCCTAGGATGTTTCCTCTTCAAACGTCTGCTTCGGGGAAGGACAGAGCATCATCATGCTGAGATCACGGGGCAATATCACAGAAAAACACTTGCACCACCTTTGTGTAATGTTGCTCCTGGCCCTTTCCAAGTGTAAAAACAACCTCAGATCTCTCGGTGTAGATGATAACAATATTCCCTCCTAAGGAACAGCATTACCCTCTCCTAGGGATCCCATAGACATTAGCTCATGGCCTTACACCCATTTTCCTAGGTAGCCAAACTTCATCTCCATTAATGTGAATGAGTGGCTGATGTCCTGCATCCTCCTCTGCCCATTTTCAGGCATTGTGCAGAAATGTGACCTATACCTCACTGAACAGCCACCTCCTGTGGATATGCAGGAGAGAGCACCCTGCACTGTCCACTAGATGCCCCATGACTTTCCCCACTGTGATCCCCTGCTGCTGACACCACAGCCACCCCTCAGCAACACCTTTTGGGACATCTGACATCAGGATGAAGGGGGAACACCTGGATAGGGCTAAAGAGGGATGACTGACAGTGTTTGGTGGAGCAAAACCTTCTCAAGGACATGTCTCATCCTGGTAACACTCAGCATTCTTTCTTCTTCACAATCTTGGAGATAGGATGAAGAGGGTCAGCAGGAGAAGAGATTCTTCTCAAAGTGCCCTGTTTCTCGTGGTTATCTCTAACTGTCCTCTGTCAGCTCTTGGAGACAAGTTTTGGGGCCCAGGGGGCTTTTGGCCTGATCCATCAGAGCTGTTCTCAAGCTGTAGGATGCTCATATGACTGCTACAGCCAGTGCTGAATATAATGTGTCCTAAACTTGGCTATATGCCTGGATTAGAAATTAAAGGCAAATAAGGCAACCTAAGGTCTGGAACTGCATCAAAGGGAAATCCAGGCTAAATGGGAAGGATCCAATTTCACAGTTAAGTTTGTTAAATAGGTGGGTGGTTGTTGCCGGTGGTGCGCACGTCCCTTTATTAACAATTTAAAAATGAAAGGTCCCTGCCTGGAGATAACTGGAGGATCAGACCTTTTTCTGGCTCCCTTGCCATAAGTAATCCTTACTCATGCAAGATTCCTGCTAAAACAGACGGAGCTACTCGCATGCACACTCGCATGCACAAGGACTATCCTGGATAAACAGAATGTAATGGCAAGGATGATGGGAAAATGCAAGGACAGTAAGCCATGCTTGGCAGACCCAGCACAGCAGAAAACAATCCAACAAATTGAGCTCTTTCTTTTTCACTTATGAGTAGTCTGCAAGCAAACAATTCCCAGCCATAAATTATTCAGCTGTTTGTTCATGCAAACATGTTTTTAATTTTGGATAGCTTCTGAATTTTGCTGTAATGAATTATAACTTCAGTGTGTGCCCCTTTCACAGACCCTCTGACTGCTTTCCCTGAAGTGCACACTGGTTAAGGATGACAATTTGCAGAAGAGAGTTTGACAAATGATTTTTTTTTTTTTTTTTTTTTTTTTGTGCAAATCCGAATGTCCTCATTACTGGGTAATCGCTAAAGCGAGAGTTTGTAGAGCTTCCACTGACTCTGTTGTGATGCATATTTCGCCTAGAGATTGCTCTTTGCAATGTAGAAAAAGGCTGCGTATAACGTTAGAAAAAGTTTAGTAGTTTCAGTCAAAGTCTCTTGCATATATTTGTTTGCAGTGTTCACTGGACATGAATTATAAGAGGTGTCTCCTCTACTTACATCATCATATCATGATTATATTTTGTATATACCTTTGTGTGTAATGTTGAATTATTACTACCTTTTGGCTGATTTTTTTTCTTGCTTATGGTAATTTATGATTACACTGCAGACTTTTTATATCTGGACTTCTCGTGTTCCCATTCTCAACCATGGGATAAATTATTTGAAAAGAAACAAACCCTCTTCCCTGGGTTTTTAGTACTCAGAACCAGGTTTGAGAAAAATCCCAACAGAGACTCAGAAATCAGAAAATAAATTACATGAATCCAGCACGAACTATTTCTAAGATGTCATTATTTTATACAGGTCTCATAATTTTAGCAGGGAAATGACAGGAGAGGTTGGGCTGCTTGGCAAGGGCTGTGCTGTGGTATGCTACATGAAATGGTCCTGGAAACAAAAGGAGGTAATTAAAATACGTTTGCCAGAAAAGAGCCTAGATTTCTTATGCAATGTGCAATACTCTTTACAGAGCAGAGCTTTTCCTTTCTGTGCTCCTCTCAGCTCCATGGTTTTATCATCTCTCAGTCAGAGGCAAGCAAGACAATAGACATTCTTTGAGAAATTCACTACAGGGGATGCGAAACTAAGGTCTGTGGTGCCAGTTTTACATCTCCTTAGGACTTGTCTTCTTGGAAAATGTGACCAGAATAACTATTTTAGAATTAGCTTTCTATGGTGTCACTGTTCCAGAGGAAAGAGATTTTATTCCAGATGAATTACCCTGTTTAGGAAAGCACTTGTTATTTTGCAACTAAAACGCGTATGTGTAGAACAGCACATGGCAGTGTACAGAGATATCTGATATAAGGAGGGTCAGAGATGCAATATGGCCACATTAATGCCATGCTCAGATCATGCTCTTATTTGCAGCATCACATAGTTACGTGCACCCAGCAAAAATAGGATATTTCTCATTAAAATGTAGTTGCCTGAAATACATTGTCCAGTGTGAGCTGGCCAGCTTGTCTTTCTACAAGTCATGGGGTGAGAGGATCCTCCAGAAGGATGTTGGTCTCAGCTGTCTTATCTATCTTAGGGCAGGCAAACTGATTTGTGTAAACATTTGCCTCTCTGCTGATTAGAAAGGAAGCCAAAATTCAGAGCTTAATCTATATTTGCAAGAGTGTTGATGAAACAAATCCTTCTTTGGGTGACTTCTCAGACAGAGGGTGGAACTCATCCTTATATTTCAGATCAGGGTGCGCATTGCTTTTTCAGGGATGAACACACCTAAGATAAAAGATGTTGCAGTCCCTGCGATAAAGGTTTAAGATACCAGCAGATCGCCTGTAGACAAAATCTTTGCACCCGAGTTTGGTTGTATATCTGGGCTTCCTAGAAGTCACCACCTTCTCATGGATTTCCCCACACCATTACCCTTTGCCAAGCAGTGTCTTTTGTGTGGCTCAGCTCCCATTGCCTGCATATTTTGTGTTGGATTTGTGTTTAAGTAGATCAGTTGGCCCCTGGCTCCAGCTGGGAAACTGGCCTCCGCTGCTTGGTAGTGACCTGCCTGTGGAAACATCCATCCTATTTGTGGTGAAGGTGGTGCTTCTCTTTTGTTAACCATGTGTGACCCATGGAGAATGATGAAAAAAAAATAACACATCATGGTCAGACAACATCAGAAAGCATCTCTGAGTCACAGGCCTTCCCCAGTGGAGAGATGCCTGCATGGTTTCTACCACTTTGATGAAAAATGACAAATCTTAGCAGCTTTTGTGGGGGGAGAGTAGAGTGGGGGATGTTCTCCTCTAGTTAAGTATTGCTAGTGAAATTCATCAGGCCCTAGACCTTGCGGTGAAAGGTGCTCTATAAATGCAGGGAAAAATCAACACTACAAAGGATATAGGTCACTCAGAGTTTGTGGGGAGGGTGAATATCTTTTGTTAGGCCATCTGATACAACTGGAGTAGAGAGATGTGCTTCCAGTTACACAAGATCTTATTTTTATCTAGATTAGTCAAAATTAGGAGAGATCAGACAAATGAAGTAGGTAGATTAGACTGTGCCCTGTGGTGGTAAATGGTTTTCAGCCTCCTAGTCATGACATAGGCTGAGACTTATCTCATCAAGGTATGCTCAGAATGAACCTTGGGGGCCTTTTCCAGCTACAATCACTTGTAGGGGCCTTATGTGAAAGACAGTTCCTCAGGATGTCAACTGACAGCTCTGGAGAGCATGGACTGCAAGGTCAGTGTGTTGCAAGGCCAATTCCCTAATCAATACATAGATGGAATGTTTATCCTTGTTGCTGAAAGATGTCTTACAAGGGTTAGGTTGAACAACTGGCCCTTGGGATAAGGGGACTCAGTCCCTGTGATGCAATTCCTTGTGCAACATTGGGAAATTTGATGTGGGACTCATCTCACATTATCTATCAAAAACTAATGTCTAATCCAAGCTAGTCTTTCACCTTCTACAGTTAATTAGAGAGACACCAGAGACTTGATACATAAATTTGAGAGAACCAAAGTCAGGTGAAATGACTCAACTTTTGGTTTCTTTGTGCTTCTGCTCCTCATTTGTAAAATAAACACAAGTGCACTCCATTATAGAGAAGATGTGGACAGAAATATGTGAAAGACCATGAACTGTTTGCTGTGGTCACAAAGTGGGAAGGGAAGTGTAGATTAATTATCCTGATATCTGTTATCTTCTGCTTTGATGGACAGTGGGTGAAGGCATGCAGTTCAGAGAAGACAACCGATAGACTAAACCTCATCTCTATTTCTCTATGCTCAGTAACCAAAACCAAATATCACCACTGGGAGGCATCACTGGTAGGAAAGAGTTTCAGTTGCACTCATGAGTCTGGCCTACAGTGGGTGAAAAAAACCAACCGGGTCGTGGCAAGAGGAAGTGCTCCAAGTTGCCTGAAGCAAAATTGACTTGGGGAATTTTTGTTGGTGTTGATTCGCTAGCAAAAGAAATAGCGGTGGAAAAGCAAGGAGAACGGTTGTCAGGGTTTTACTGTTGATGCCTAGTATGACCTCACGAGTAGGTCAGTCCATCATTGTGCTGTCAGTTTTTGGCCTCCTGAACCCGACTGAAGTGCTGATCTAAAACCCTTGTCCAACACAAATGACCAAAGAATGTATGTCACTATGGAACCGCTTTCAGTGATGGGCACTTTACAGCCCACAACAGCTAGTACAGAGTTGCGTACCTTAGCCAATCCCATAGCAAAATAGGGGTAGTGACAGTCAGCCAGCTCTGTGCTGTACTTCAGGTCTTGGGGTGCCAAGAACCATGGGAAAACAATGTAATGTGGGGAAACAGTGCAGAATGTAGCTCATTTTGGTCATTTTTTTTCCTTGCCTTTTATTTCATCCCATGAGTAAACAATTCCAGAACAAATTCCTATGCTGGTGACTTTTCTGGTTTAGTCTGGAGGGATTAGCAACCAGTGAAGATGTGTCCTCTCCAGCAGTGCCTCAAGTCTAACACCTAAAGATCTTGAGAAGGTTTCTACACTAGTCATGCAAAGGAAGATTAGAAGGAATTATTGCCAGTCCCTCTGTAGGATTACTTTCCAGATGCTGGTTTAAATGCTGTAACTCTCCTCTTCAGCCAGCTTTTGCTTTGGAGGACTTCAGGGGTTAACCAACACTCTGCTCCACCTGAACCTCTGCTGTCGATCGCAGAAGAAGGGCTTCTTATGAAGCCTGGTGGGAGAAAAACTTCTTTTTTGCCAATGTTTTGTTTAGAAAAGGAGAAATCAAGACCTGATTGACAACCACCCTTTGTATGTCCTCTGAGGTGAAATGAGAGAGGGCAGAGAGAGGGCTGGGATAAGAGATATGGGCTTGACTGGAATTCATAAGATTTTCTTTGTATTCCGTTTCTCTGTCACCCAACTCTGAGATATTTTTATTCTTCTATAAATAGGTTTCTCATTACTTACCCTTCCTACCTATTTTTAACCTCTATGGGGCACAGAATGCTTATCATTATGTACATGCACTGTAGCCAACTTTTTGGTTGTGCCATAACAGAAAAAAACAAAATAAAATATTGAGACCATTGTGGCAGGAAGACTCCTTAGCACCAACTACTTTGAACACCTTTTGCTGGCCTAAAACTATGCAACGTATCTCTGAGATTTGAGTCTTTTTATGTTTGTATAGCCCCTAGCACAATGCAGACATTATAATTGTGTCATTCAGGCTCTATTTGACCATAATAGCTGAACACTGTGACTGTGGCATTGTAGCGTAGGGAACATTATTCACCTGCCGACCATTGTCCCCTACCGGGACAATGCTTATGCAACTGCTCATGTGCATTACTCAGGGTATTGACTGTTGAGATCAAGTGGTAGGCAATAGAAATTTTACAGCAAAAGGAACTGTATATGTTGGTTACAAGAGGCTGCTCATACAAATGTTACAGACCTAGACTTGCCCTCCCTGTTCAAATCTACAGTCATTTTACCATTGTCTCAGTGGAGTAAGAGGTGAGAACTACATCCAGTTCATTTTAGTTCTGTCAGCAGTTTCCAGTGAAACGCAACACTTGAGGCCTCAAGGAGAGATCTCTTGTCTCAAGAGACACGGTTTTGGCACATTTGTTGCCCCAGTGAAGAGATAGCAGATTTATTATTGAAGTGGGAGATGTGGAGGTGTGCAACACTGCTTCAAGTGAACTGAATGGCACAGTGTCTCTGAAGATACCTGTTCTTCTTGAGCCACCTCCCAGCAAAGACGTGTCCCAAGAGGATGTGTTTGCTTGCAGAAAATTATTCAGCCACGAGATGTCTCTCCATGCTCCCTGGTGAACGAGGAAGACAAAACTGGAACTCGGGTCATAGGGAAAAATGCTCATTTTCAGCTTCTAACTCTTTATTAAACATCTGCTGCCTGGAGTTGGCTTTAACACGATCTCAAGAGATACTCTGCTTCAGGGGTAGATCTTGATGCATCTCCTTGGGTTGAGGAGACTGGAATAAATATTGTCTGGAGCTCTCTAAATCTAAGGGGTTTATCTGCCCATGGCTGTACATGACAGTACTGTTGAAAGAAGGTCACTTAGGTCAGAGGAACTTCATGGAAGAGATGGCCTTTAACGAAGGTGTTTCAAAATGGAGAATGTCTAAGATGGAGTGGAGTAGTCAAAGAAGAACATCCAACCATGAATTCAGAGTATGGAGAACAAGTCTGTAGAGGACTCACTTCCAACATGCATTGTTTCTCCAAACGGCTGATTCTCAATCTCTTCATCCTTCAGACACCCTATATGAAATGATGTGGAGTCTGAAGCAACATTTATCTCCTGATTATTTTGAGAAGTTTACAGTTAGAGATCATTATGTCAGCCTGACGTTCCAAACAAAAGGGGAAACTGCACATTTCTGACACTAAGAGCTCATAGACCTGGAATAATAAGTAATGCAGCTTCCTCTGTCCTGACATATTGTGACAGACTTCAGTTCCCAGTGGGATAGAGGATTTTATTCTGCTTAGTAGTCAGTCTACAGCAGGTTAGGAATTAAATGCTCCACAACATTTTCTCTCTTTTTCTGCAATACATTAAGGCTTCTCTTTAGAAACTGCAGTATCATTTGAGTTTGCGGCACTTGTAGAGTTACAGCCCCTTAAATTTACCCTTCAAAGTCACCCCCAATTCAGATTTACAACCAGCTCCTGAATCTGACAGGAAACTGTTCTCTGGTGGAAGTGAAAAGACAACAGCTCTTAAGACTTTGTCTCTGAAAGAGGACTGCACTCACCATTGCTGGCATTCTCTGAAAGACTCCATGCTAAGGAAGGCTTAACAAGATGAGTGCTAGGTTTGAACTACCTGGATTCCTTGTAACCATAGAGTCAAAATCCAGCTGACTGAACTCAAACTTTTTTCACTTCTTCAGCAGCTAAGGAGAGTCTGTTCAGATTATTCCCATTAAAAATATATTTTTTTCATGGTCTGGACAGATATTAAGGCAATTTTTTGGTCAGATCAAAATTTATTTTAGTGTCTTCAGCTACAAGTTTCTCCCTAGTTAAAAGTGGCCTTTTCATCTCGTTTGATTGTCAAGAGTTTTTCCTTCTTACGGAAATCCTTGTAGTCTTCACAGGGAGAATTGTTGTTGGGTCAGGAGTTCGCATGTAAACCAGAGGGGTTTAAAAGAAATTTTGGTGCTAAGATTTAGTTAGCCTGTACAAACCTGTTTTGAAACATATGTGCATTTTCTTTAGCATTTAATATCTTTTTTTTGGGTACTTTTTCTATGTTCTACCTCACAGTTGAGATTCCTGCAAATTTGAGGTGAGGTTTGCAGTTTTGGGAGGGTTTCATCAACCCTATTTTACATTTACAAACAAAGTTAGATGCCCAGGTCCAAGTTAGTCAGCCCAGGCTTGCTTTGTAGTCAAGGGAGAAGAGAGTTTTCCCTAGGGGGAGATTCATCTCTTAAAACAGACACTCAAGGCTGGTCATGCAAGTCACTTGCTGAATATGTCCCATTCTCTCTCTTGGCTATAAAGATTTGCCAGACTCTTAATCTTTTTAAAGTTAGGTGAAACGACCACTGTCTTCAGGGTTGGGTTTTTTTTTAGACAGTGAAAAAAAAAAAAAAAGAACCTTTTTCTTGAAAGTCATCCTCCCCAAAGAGTAAAAAGAATATTAGTCTCTCCCAAGTCTGTTTCACGGACATTTGCATGTCAATGAACACACGATCAGCTGTGCTGGATCAGACAGCAAGTTGTGTTGGCCCTGTCTCTGAGAAAGGCCAAGAGTAGGTGCCTGGGGAAGAGCAGGACAAACACAGGGGGATACTTCCGCTGGAGTATGCCCAACTCCCAGCAATCGCTGGCTGGGATTTCTGATTGAGGAGTTGTATCTTTGAGTGTAAAAACTCCTCATTTTAATTCAGCAAATTTTGCCTAGTTGCTCTTTAAACTCAGGTAAATTTCAATAGCCACAGCTCCCCACAACAGAAATTTCTACTGCCAAACTATGTCCGATGAGAAGAAACACTCTTTTTTGTTGTTTTCAACCTGCTAATTCCAGTAGATGTCTCCTAGTTTTATTATTATGAGAAATGGTGGATATTTGTTCTATATTCACCTCTCAGCCCCGTTGTCTCCCCAGGCCTGGCTGCTCCAAGGATTTCTTTTGCAAATCAGGCCAGCTTGCACCCTATAGCCTCTGCTTACAGAGCAGTTCCCACCTTCTTTATGCCAGTGAGGCATAAACCACATGCTTGGTGAGCTAGCAGAACTTTTTTATTGCTTTGTACTAATTCCAAGCCAGAAGTGAAAAAAGTAATTTCCTTGACATGACGTATTTGATTAATGATGCTAAAAGGTGGACCTCACTCTTCCCTAGTTAAGCCAGACATTGTTACTGTTACTAACTTGATGTTATTTTTGTATTCATATGACTTGTAAGACATCTGCTTGATATGTACAGCTTTGTGGCCTCCTTCGGTATGGTTGTTGTGTCTACAGGCAAATTGGCTCAGGCAGCCTTCGGTAATGCCTAGAAGCTGTTTTTCTTTATTGGCATCACTGATGGATGTAAACAGGGTTAGGTAGAAACAGATCACTTGGAGTGGAAGTTCTTTAGGACAGGGTCCACCACCTTGTTCTGTACTTGTATATCATCTAGCACTTGGGGTGGTCTTCAGCACCAGAGACCCCATCACAAGCCAAGGAGTATGATTATGACAGATTATCATAATAACAATGACATCTGGATCTCATTGTGTTCCTCCAAAATATCCTAATTAAAGCGGATGAAAAAAAATTCAACAAATTTGTGCAGCCAGCCTTTCGGTTGTTTTATTCTGTATGAATTTGCAGTGTCTACTGCCTTTTAATGTATAACCTTCTTCTCCCCAGCAGGAACAACATCTGCTGCTAAGACAAGGTGTGTCAGGCAGTCCCTGCCAGCCTGTAACAGCAGCTGGGCAGACAGGGAATTTACTCAGAACTCTTGAGGACCACTCAATTGTCATTCATTAACAACTCTAAAGGTTAGCTCCTTGACAGCCTTCCATGTGCCAAACTCTTTCCTGGTGAACTCCATTCTTGGGGGATGGTGTTCTCACTCCTCGGTTGAACCAATAACAAGTGTGATTACTGATTTAGTTGCTAATATCAGCCAAAGTCCTTCCCTTACCCACTTCAGGGCTATTTATTTGTCCTGCCCTCTCCATTTTATTGAGACACACTACTGTCCCAACTGACACTGTATAAAGCATGCATGAGAGAAATCTCCTGCAAAGTCTGGTCTTCTGTTCTGGTCTGGGTTAGCAATGTGGAAGACAAAACCATCTGCTGGGTGTTTGAAGGGGCTGTGCCTCATCACAGTCTACGTGCAAAGGGATAAATCTTTGTCAAAAACCTCACCCATCTTCAATCACATTGACTAGCCAAATGCTACTGTGCAGTCTCTTCTGTGAACTTGAGTTTAAAGAGTGGGTGGGATCCAAGTTAATTCTTCATTTTTGAGAGCACTTGGAATTCAGGTGTATTGCTTGTGAGGGAGTGTTATGAGGAACAGAGAGGGAGCAGCAATTTCAGAGGGAGCATTTTTCCTCTGGAAAGCAGCAGTTTGTTGAAACCAGAATTCCAGTGAGGTTGCTCAAGACTAGACTGGAGCTATCAGTCACTCAGAAACATCTGGTGATTCAGCCAGGATATTGACTGTAGGTTCAAGTCTCTGTCTGACAGGGAGGGGAGGCACTTGGATTTCCATATGTTGCCAGTTGTCCTTGCTCTGTGGCTGTTGTGGGATACTTTTCTCACCGAAGCAATCCTGTTTTGCATAAAGACCTTGATATTCCCAGGATGAAAGATACTGCGTGCATAACCCAACAGCATTGATTAGGACAGAAAAAACAGGTTCAAGATTCTCCTCGGATGCCTGCATGAAAGAAATTCTCGCTATAACAAGCTGGCAGCCCACCACTACCGCCACTGTTCCCCACACACACCAGTGCTGCAGAATTGAGAATGACCATGGCCTCACCTATCATGGGAAAGAATATCATAGTGCAGCTTTATTTCTCAGAACTCAGGTGCCTGGTGAGACACACTTAACACAGCCCTGTTGTACTCTGACAAAAGAGCAGATGAAAATTAGGGTGTTGGGATGTGCACGAACAGGGAGATTCAAACAAGGGTTCAAAGGTTCAGGTCCAGAGCACAGATATATTTTAGATCACTGTTAAAGTCTATTTAACCTTGTTGTCCTTTCACGAAACCAACTTGCAGAGAAATTGAGCTGACCTCACCTTAACACTAGCACCAAGTTCATTAGTTAACACTTCACCTGTTGACACTGGCAGGCAAATCCCAGACCGGATTGTAGCCCTGTGGAATGCAAATCTGGCTATGTGCCTCCAAATGACTCTATGATGGGGAAAAAAAATCCACACCTGCAAATAAAAGAGATCAGTAAGCAAATTCCAAAGCCAGGCTGGGTAGCAATGAGATGGTAAAGCTTTCAAATTATATTGGATCACAGCTTATTTCTTTATGGCCATGGTTAGCTGCTGGTCAGGAATTGCTTTCAGCTGTTTTTTGCAGCTTCAAAGGATGCAGTATTGGACTGATTGCTCAAGCGGGATTCAACTTGCAGATTAAAACGTCTAAATTTAGGCAGCAATATGTAGTGTTCTGCCTACATGTTCTCGGGGAGCCTAAGCTCCCTTTACAACCAGTGGAGATGAAATTTTCAATGTGCTTGTCTAAACACTGGTGTCTGATACCATCTACGGTATCTTAGTGTAATTCCTCTGGGTGTTCCCCTGCCAATCCAGAAGAACACGGATCTCCTAAAAGTTCTGTAGCGTTTTATGTGCCAGGGTGATATGATATTGCAGATGCACTGTGATATAAGGCAACATTCAGACCTTATGGTGAAAGGAATCCCCCTTCAGACTTCACTAACAATAATGGGAACTTGAAAGCCAGACCTCAAATTCAGACAAATTGGGCTCAATTCACTTGACTAAAGTGTCTAGTGCCTCTTTAACATGTCTTAGGGTATCTGAGACATCCTCCTGGAGCTGCTAGACATGGCACAGACCTGCGGGAGAGCTACCGTGGCTCTGGAACAGCACCTGGAAGACAGGCGGAATACTCCAGATCAAAATGCCCAGAGGGCATCAATATGCCTTTTTGTGGTTCTGTGGGCACCTACGTTTGTGTGTTTGAATCTGTGAGTTGAATCCCACTCCTCGTAATCAGTGAAGCCTGTGTGGCAAGTCTGCAAGTCTGTGGAGGCTTTGGATGCCTTGTTCACATGTAGATTTGTCTGACTATGGGTGGATTGTTTCCACCAGGCTGGTGCACAAGGTCTCTGGGAGGGCTCAGGAGCTTTGGGCTGCATGTACAGACCAGTTTGCACGTGCTATGGGTCTGGCACATCCCAAACTGTTTTGAGTTACAGTTTGTATGTGACTGGGCAGCCTGTGCATGGAGAGCAGACAGGAGAGATGATGTAGAACTACCAGCAATGTGGCATGTGAACCTGGCTTTGGAGTAGTGTATTGAGTACTGATTTTTTTACTGGTAACCAAAACCTTTGACCAGGTTCAGTGCACTGTTTCTCAAAGAAACATGGAGCTCTCAACTCTGCTGATTGCAAGGAAGTCAGGGGCCTAATTACCTCTCTGCAATCAAGACCTGTGTGCACATTAGTCCTTAAATTACACTGGGGAATGAGGCTAGACTCTTGGATCTGTGTATTGAATAGTTGCCACTTGGTAGTGGAACAGTTTTAGGTGACTTCTGTGATGTAGGTTGTCATGAGAAAAGCCCATTTCCATGGTTAAATGTGACCATAGTTAGACTATGTTGCCTACCCACAGAGGAGAAAAGGACTGTTCTGCAAAAGACAGGACTGCTACAATTTCCCTGTTGACAAGGAGTCAAGGTCATGGGGCAGCAATGAGTTATCAACACCAGATTTTCTTCTTTAATTCATAAAAGGGTCTGTAAGGGTTAATAGCATAATGTATAATGTAAGAGCGACCAACATGTCTATTCATTTCTTAGTTTTTCCTATTTAAGCCAAAAAAAAAAAAAAAAAAGGCTCTTGCTCAAACCTGGTGAAGGAGGCAACACAGCTTAACAAATAAGCTTATCTCAAGTGCTCTTTAATAAGAATGTTTATCATTTATTTCTGGAAAATATGCTAAGTCCGGTATGCTGAAAGCTCTCTGTGGTGTTTGACCTGTGTCATGCAGAGCAGGGTGTGGGTGTGTGTTTGTGGGGGGGATATTTTGTCTGGGGAATCACAGTATGCTACTTGCCTCCCAGTCCCTTCTCATAGGAAAGGTGTTGTTTTTTTTGTGGTTTTTTTTTTGTTTGTTTGTTTGGGTTTTTTTTGTTTGTTTTGTTATAGACATGCTTGTTTAGAGTCTTTGTAGAAAAACTTATGTCTCTGGAAGGTGATTTCTACCAACTAAGGTCTATGTTTCAAATAAGTGGAATAAATCTCTGGATGCACTCAAATCTCCCCATTGGCTATAAAAGAGTTGTCAAGGATGAGCTCAGAGGAGATACCTGGTCTATGAGGGACAAAAATGGGTGGCGTGAATCTCTCCGAAGTGAATGACCAAGGCCATTGGATCTGATCTGTTTCTGTTTGTATGAGTGGAGTGAGAGGTGAACAAGCACAGAGCCCTGAGAAAGGCTGTTAGAGGGTCTCTTTTGGGAGCAGATTTCTCTGTACACAGTCCATGCTAGCCATGGTAGGGTCCAATGAAAGGCACAATGTGAGTTCCCCCCTCTCGCCCATCAGCAGTGTGTCCCCCTAATATAGGGACTGTATCCCAATGCTCAGTCCCTGCAATCTATTCACTTTTCCAGCATGATTACAGCCTTGGTAGTTGCATGACTGTGCCCATCAGGTTCCCAACCTAATGTACTAGTTGAAGAAGAAAATGGCAGGAAATGGCAGAAGCAACATGAAATTTCTTAAAGCCTTCCAGGGTCATTGTGCAAAGCAATGTCTTGCCCATGTCAGGCTTTTCTTGCTCCAGAGAAAGAATATTTATAGTGGTCACAGGCTGAGCTGGTAGTATCTTACCATGTACCAACTCAACCATGAGTAGCCTGTGTGGTTGGTCTTTGTCCTCCCCACATCTGAAGCAAGATGCATGTCTTTTGGCCACCTTTCCTCACACGGAGCTGGACTCTTGAAGGGAAACCGGGTCCCTGTCCTAGTGATGCTTAGCTGAGAAATGGGCTTGTGGCAGTTTAAGTGTACATGTTTTACTCATAATTGTATTGTCACCTACCACAGCAGCTGGGCATGGGTTAAATGGTGTCAGGTGGCATCTCTTCTTCCAAAGCACACAAATTCCAGCCTACAAGAGGAAGACATATTTGTTCCCTACTTCTCCCCAGTTGTATTTCAGCCAGTAATATGAAATATCATCCCATCAAAACTGTGGAATAGTGGAAAAAATACCCAAACACAAGTTAAAATGAATGCTTTTTTTTTTTTTTTTAATTTTCATTATAAAGTTAACACATCTATCAAACTTAACTGGTAACAAAAAACAGTTACAAGACATCGCTAGTGTGCTGTCAGTAGAAAATAGGGTAGAAGCCAATGAGGTCACAAGCACAACAGCAGAGCAACAACACTGTCCCGATGAGTTATTTCCGCAAATATATACTCTTACTAATATATACATTTATTCATAAAATAAATAATCATAAAAAATCATCAGACTTAACAAAATACTGAGAAAAAAAGGTGACAATCCTACTTTGTACAATAGCTTTGGAATTTCAGGTTGTATCATACATGCAATCTGTACAAAGGGGTGCTCAGGTGGGGTGAGGGCAGGGGCAGGCTGGGGAAGGGTTACAGACAGTGATGTAGCTTTGAAGATGGTGATGTAATCAGTCAGACAGTCTGTGGGAAGGGAAAGCAATAGTGAAAAAACCCACCCACAAGAAGATACTTGTCCTTGACTGCTGGACAAGCATGTTTTGTACCATGGGGAATCCCCTGGGGTGCTACAGGTCTGTGTTTTATGTCTTCCACACTGCTGGTGGGCTTGTCAGATAGTCCAAAGCTATGACAGGTCTTGTTCAGGCAGGTTTTGTCCTGGGAGTGACAGAAAGCGATGCTATAAGAAACAGATTGAGTGAGTCTCCACCGACATTAAGAGGTGTAAGGCTGAGTTGCAGTTAGTCAGGGACAGGCAAACAGTGGGGCAACCAGATCTGGAGGAATGCACCAGTGGGAACCAGGGTCTTAGTGGGGACGATTTCACCACATGCAGGAAGATTTTGGAGGTTTTGGGAGCCTACCTTGGAAAGACTCTGGCCTTTTGTACTTTCCAAGTGGTAGCAGAGGGTGGCAAGTGCATGTTGGGAAGGAGCTCTGACAAGATGGTGCCTTCCCTCGAAAACATGGGTGATACATGTCTGCTTGCTAACCTATGTCTGTAGCAGACATGCCCTCAAGATTTTTGATGGAGTGGAATGAATGATAAGAAATAAATAAATACTAATAAATAATAAGAAGAAACTTGGAAAAGAAAGGAAAATGAGGAAAGCATCTTCTCACACCTTCCCCACTCTCCGCTTCCATGCGGGGCTGTCCAAGACCTCCCTCGGTCCACAGAACATGTGTGAGAAAAGCAAGGTCTATAGAGACAGAGGAGGAGACCAAGTCACATGGAAGAAGACCCTTGTGACCGTTGTACTTCAAGGAGCTTTCTCTATCTGTATGGTATTCACATAACAGCAGGATTATGTCTGTAGGTGACTTGTCCATTTCATTATGTGCTCACCAACAGGAAGAGCGGAGGTGCTCCCTTGGGGTCAAACCCATTACATACCAGTCAGTAATGTGGATTCAAATATTTATCCTTACAGAATAGGTCCTCCCTCTGCTCCCTTCAATACACTTGTAAATCTGGCGTTATGGAAATGATGCCTCCTGATTGATATCATTTAAAGTGAGATCAGAATTAAGCCCATACACAGTTTTCCATCTTAAAGTCTCTGAAAACATGAGAGTTAGCCATTTGGAGTGGGATCAAGCCCATAGATTAAGACACACACTTGTAGATGTCCACAAGCATGTGTCTCCATCTGAGTTAAACATCTGAACACTCATATCTGATGGAAATCTAGTCAGCACAGTCAGTGAAGTCCAGAGAGTGGTTCAGCTTGCCCTACAGTGGGCACTTACACGTGGTCAGATGAATTGCTCTCTAGCCTCCACTGCTTGTTGACCAGGAGCTCAACTCATTTGCTCACGCACAGGCATCTGCTGCCATCTGAGATGCCCTGGGGTTTCTGAAGCATCTGCACGGAGCTTGCAGATATGCCATGGGACTTAAGCAAAGTTCCCACTCTTCCAAAGTAGCTTCTAGAAGCCAGTGAGGTACCCTAGAGCATCCCAAATGGTTTTAGACACTTGTCTCCAATAATTCAGTTCATCCCTAGATGCTATGTTTAGGGCAAAGGGTTTGCTTGTTTGTGCTTAGGAAAATCTCCCCCTCCAAGGTGGAGATGCACCAAAGATACCCCTGGAAACTGCGGCAAAGTGGTGGAAGAATGACTTGCCCAAGTCCATGAAGACACTGGAAGTGTCAGAAATAAGGACTAAACATTCCTTTCTCAAAATGGAGGCCACAGGAACCTCCGTTTCCCACCAAATGGAATTACCTGCACCCCACAGCGGTTAACAGAGGCTTGAGGCAGGAAGGTCCCGTCCCTTTGCTAAGTAGTGGTGAACTGCAGGTTAGTAGCTTTTGTTGGAGCACACAAGAGAGGGCAGGAAATGTGAGCATGGGGAGGTTAACCCATGAAGAAAACAATTCAGCAAAAAACAAGCCAGATCCCACTGCTGCTGCCCAGAGAGAGGGAAAAATCTAGAAAAGAGATTCTCCCATTTAAGAAGTCCCTACTATAACAGCCAAGATTTAGCTTGAAGGGAGGTAGAAAATAGGAGACATTTAGCTATGAAGAAGAGATGAGATGTCCTCCTGGCCAGCCCACCTTCTCTTCCATCATCTAACGCTCTCTCTATGGTTTCTCGTCCAAACAGCTTCTTGGGCACATGACTGACAGATCTGAGCAAATATCCCACTCACTCGCTACACCACTGACTGCAGAGCATTGCCTTCTCAGCAGCCCCAGCTCTGGAGCAGGTCTCTGGAAGAGCCAGGAGTCATTTTCCTACAGGCAGCCTGTTAACCAGGTGCAGTGGTTGGTGTCTGCAGGGCAGTTTGATTTGGTGTCTTTTCATGGCCCTGTTTTGTCTTCCCAAAGCAATATCATTAAGGCATCAAGGGAAGCCTGGAGTAACTTCCATAGTGCACAACCTAGGACTGGATGCACAACTCTTAGCTCCTGCAGAGTGCTCCTGCTGTAACCCTGAATATCCCCATGAACATCAAACCCCATATTTCCAGCACTGGAACCTCTCTTTGAAGCTAAGAAAGTGACCCAAAGCTCACAATGTTTCTCCTGTATTTGAATTTAAGGATAAGAATAAGACAAGCATATGAACACACATGATGAAGGTATTATAATCCATGGACATCTCTGTGGTAATATATCTGAATGAACTGAAAACACCGAAAATATTTTAGATTGAGTGGCAGAAGAAATTGCTCTCTGACCTTTGACAGAATACAGATATTCTGCAATGCTCAGCTAAGACTATAGCACTTCTGTCTGCAGGGCTGAAGTGTGTGACTTAGAGATTTCCGTACCATGTTGCATTTTGTGGTGTGGTTGTCTCTGCAGCCCCTCCTCCCAAGATTAAGTCGTATCTGCTTTAGTTCTGCACATGAAGCCCCTCATAAGGAGTGAAAACAATTCTGGAGACTTCAAAATGCTTTGGAGAAGACTGTCAGTGCTGAGCATGACAGTCAGAAGAGATACATCAGGGGTCAAGTAATAGAAAATGTCATGCATTTCTCTCCCCATGCTTTTCTTTTCTCTGAGAAAGAGAAGTTCCCAAATTCTAAAACTAAACCAAAACAAGAAAAAAAAACAAAAAACAAAACAAAAAACCCCTCCTAAACTTTCCATTTCTTTCATAGAAAGAAAAGAGATGAGTCCAAGTTCACCCCTTGTAGGTAACTCCACTGATTTTAATAGGCTTGTTGTGGAACTGATTTGGCCCGTCAAACCCATCTGTTCAGCTAAAGGAAAGGTTGGATAGCAGCATGTGAGAGGATGGGATTGATGGGATTATGTTCCCTTTTTAGTTTTATTTTTTTACATCTGTGTTACTTGGTTGGATGATACCTTCTCCCTTTTCACTGGTACTGCCAGACCCATCCCTGATACAAACCATGTGCCTGAGGACAAACCTCATCAGAAATGAAGACTGAAGGGAAGAGCACCGTGGATCATAGAGGCTGAGTTGGCCAGCTCCTATTTGTGCGAAATGATCTTTTCCTTTTGACTATAGACTGAGGTGGAGGGGAAACTTTGACAGAAAACCATTTCCAGACAAGTGCACAACTCAACTGTCTACACGCAGGCATCTCATGTCATCTTGGAAACACTAGTCTGACATATCTACCCAGGTTCAAGACTTGTGAGAGCCCTGTGTCACTGAAGCAACAGCTGGATCCCAAAAGGATATTGCAGGGCACCTAAAACATCACCAGATTCTTCTACTATTGAGTGAAGCCCTAAGTCCCTTCTGTAAGGAAGGCCCTACTGTGTTCACAGCATGGGAGAACCTGAGGCAGAAGAAAGCTCTGGATTGTATTTAGACCATCTCCTTAACGAGGCTCAATGTAGGCATGATGATGTATAGGGAGGGATGGCACCTCACTCATCATTGGCTCAATCTTTCACACCAATACAGTGGCAACCTTGACTTGAGACATCAAGTGTAGGCAGTGGAGTGGGCACTTAATTTTCCAAAGACATTTCCATGTGTATGAGGGAGTGATGGCCCAAGTCCCTTCTCCAAAGCCTGGGGTCAGACACAGGCCTAGCATGTGCATTCAGAATGCTCCCAGACCCTTAGCAGGGTCTCACTCTCCCCTCTTTATGGGTGGGCAGAGGCAGACCCAGGATAGGACCCTCAGATGTACTTGGGGTGATTAACAGAATTCGCGCAGGCATTTTTCATTGACTTTAGTAGCAGCTGCTCAACCCCTTACATTATATCATCACATCAACACTAATTACATAATCGAACCAAACAAGTATGCATAGGCTTCATTAAAAATCCCTTGAATGGGGTGGAAGTCCCCAGCCACTGAGATGTTTCAAGCCTGACCCCAGATTTGAATGAAGGGGTACACTTCCAGCCCATGTCAGCTGATTGTAGCTTCACCTCCTTGACGCATGGTGGACTTCACATCATCAGACTGTATTCATCTAAGAACTCATCATCTAGTACGAGCTCATCAGCTAAAGTCAGAGGAAAAACAGGGGTAAACCCAGAGGGCAATTTAACAAACATAGCTTAGATACCATTCTAAGCTATAACGTATCACCTTCTGGACCTGTTTGTTTCTTGCCATTGATCCTAGCAGAAAACTAGATAAATAGCTTAGACTAGATGGCATGGTCAGATGAAATAAATTCCACTGTTGCAGTCAAAATCTGTATGTTCATCTTAAGAGGCAATTGCTCAACAAATGCCTAGTTTGTCGTTTGTTTGTGGGTTTGTTTTTTGGTTTTTTTTTTTTTGTCCCCCATGCTTCCCAAAGAGATTCACCTGATAGTGATGTTGGGCTTGATTCTGGTTCAAAAGCAGAAACGGTGGATGCTGGAAGGCTGTGGATGGGCTGGGGTCAGTGTCCAGCTCCCTGGCACGGAAGCCAAATTCTTCAACCCATTTCTTCACTGGTATGGTATAAATGAAGGAGTTGAAACTGCATTGCTTAAAAACATTAGGGTAAAATTAGTTGTGGGTGTGACCCTGCTGAAGTCAATGGATTGTCAGGGACTGTGACCTGCAATGATTTGCATCTTCACTGCTGGAGCACCATTCACTGACAGAAGTACCTCGTGGGAGGTGTCTAACATCTTGCTGTGACTGCTAGCACTGCATCATATTAAGTAAATCAGACATATCTTCCCTTGTCCCATCTTTACCAATTCATCAATTCCACCACATATGTGGTTTTCTTCAGTGTCTGCTTTCTTGACAACTTGTATTTGAATATTGGCTATTGTGGTAATTTCCCCCTGCAGTGGCTTCCTTCTCTATTTGCCATAATGATCAGATTTTCCTTTTCTCCCAGACTATTACAAAAATCAGTCATGCATCCATTGATCGGTCCATCTTTCTCTCAGTTTTTGGTGGTCTGTTTCTTTCTACCAGTTGGTGTGTCGCCATCCACTGGGTGAAAAATTTACATGTAAGATATGATTGATTGGTTTTTCTCCCCTCTTTTTGTCTCTCTTGATCTCTTCCTCTCCCCTTCTCTCCCTTCTGCATCTCCGCTCTCATTTCTTTGCAGCTTTCTTTGCAGAGCATTGATAGAAGTGCCTCCATGAATAAACAAAGGTTGCTTGTGCCCTTGAGCACAGCCCTGAGACAAATGGGTGATGCATAAACTGCACCAGCCTAGGAGTAGTCCCAGGAGACACCATGACTCAGAGTCAACCCTTGGAGGCATCATTTCTTCCTGTTTTCTCTCTGATGGGTTTAAGCTCTGTTTGTTCCCTGCCTCTTCTTTGTACTCCTTCCTTTGGTTCCTGGGAATAAGCTGAAATGCAGGGACAGAAGAGCACTCTGATTTCTCTACACAGACATGCAGGTGTGAACTAGCCAACAGCCATGATCACATTGCCATGAAAAGACTCTTATGGCTCACTGGGACTTAGATCATACCCCATTTCCCTTCTTGTATTGAAGAGGAAGAAAAAAAAAAAAAAGCCAATTCATTGTCCTTTTCCTAAGACAGGAGCCCAAAGGTATGGGCAAGGCAAAGAGGACGTAGGACAAGTGCATCTGAGGCTAAATGGGCTACAACTCCGTGCTTGATTCACCATTTGTACCAGGAATAACTCAAGCAGAGGTACAGTGCTGTAAATACTGAGGTGACGGGCTGAGATTCACAACAGGTATCCATGTGGCTGAAAGAAGCTCTGATGCTCATGGAGGTGGTGAGAGCTGTTTCTGTAAACTGGCAATCCTGATCTGAAATCAGAGGTTGAGCAGCATGCAGAGACGGGTAGTCAGAGGTGAACAGCAGAGCTGGGCCAGTGCTGCAAATTCAGGATTTAACTCATGTCCAAACTTGCCCAAACTCTGGGCTGGTTCAGAGTCTGGGTTTTGTGCATTTTAATCTGTGACACTTTTAGGAAAGAGAATGGCTGTAGAAATTAGGTGTAGAACAAAATTTGACTTAAGTCTGAAACTGTTCCATCTTGTAGGGGGTGATGGTAGTGGGTTGGTTCACCATCATGGAAATGAACAGGTGACAAGCAGTCCTCCAGAGTCACGATCCTGACAGATGTGTGGTCTAAGGCTTTTGCTAAGTGCCCAGGGGGAAGCCTGCATGACGTGCAGAGAGCGGATGGACTAAGTGCACTTTCCACCGTTGGTGACAGCATTCTCTAACGAGGTGGGAGGGGTAAATACATTCCTTTTTCTCTTTGACGGGAACAAGCTGGGATGCTGAGGAGCTGGATGTGCCAGTTGCAAGTGTCCAACCCCAGGAGACTCACTCTCCACCACGTGTTTTCAAGGAAGACTCATTGGCTGAGCCACATACCAGGCCACAGTTGGAGCAACATCTCTATTCGTGGGACTGTCTCCTTCTCAATGACTACACCAAGTCCTCTCCACATGTCTGGCCCTGAACTTTTCTGTACCGTGCACATCATCTGTGTGCCAACAGGGCATCAGCAGTTTTCTGTCTTTCTCTCCCTCTCCTTCTCCCTCCCTCCCTCCCTCTCTATAAGTGTCACGGGATTCTGTGTCAAACCTGGCAGAAACTACTATGCTAAAAAGTTCATGCATAGAGCCTGTCCACTCTACAGCTCTATTATACATTTGTAGACATCTCTGGTTCCAGGGCAAAAGCAAAGGAGTATTTGCATTATTAAAAAAAAATATTAATTTATCTGCTTTTATTTATTTTGCTGCTGTTGTTGCTCATATTATACAGAGTCTGGCCATTTGGGCATGTAGATAGATCTCAGAAAGCTTCGTGCTGCTGTCCAACACAACCTCTGCCTGGCTGAGGGAAAAGGAGATACTTAGGAAGATGCAAGTCTTTCAAAGGACACTTAATCACACGAGTCACTTCCAGCGGGTGAGAGCAGAGTAAATGCATGCTTTTGCTAATGCTCTTCTTTCCAGCTCTATGTTGTTCACTGGTTGAAAAACTGCTCTCTCCTACAGGAGACATTGTTGGGGCATAAGTTGTGTGACTGCCAGGTGTACCACGGGATAGCCCAGAAGTCATTAGACCTATTCTATCCAACCGGTTTTAGCCTTTTTTTTTAAGTTTTTATTATTTTAATATCAAAAATGTAGACTTCTCTCATGTCTGCAACCTCAGAGCAAGTAGGCTCAAATCTGTTTCTCCACTTGGAGCCCAGTGAAGGGTTTTGCCTGCTTTATTTGCACGTGTGGACATCGTAGACTCGTATGCACTCCTGGCAGCGGACATAGCAGCACCAGTGGAAGATACAGTGGCACTTCTCTTTCCGTTTCTCAGTCCTTGTGTTGTGCCCACGGCCGCAGCACAAAAGGTCACAACCATCAATCCCATGGGAAGTGACATTACAGATCCTGTCACGTGTCCCAAAGGAACCTGTCTCAGGGTTGGGCTCACAAAAGTTTGGTGAGTTCTCATAGTAAACTAGGTCCTTCTCAGTTGGAGCCTTGAAGAAGTTGTATTTGGGCCTTAGGGTCTCAACCCAGCCACGGGATTCTCGATGTTTTTCCACCACCATTTCAGAAGCACTGTCATACTTGTCCTTGAGGTAGTCACCGATGACCCTGAAGTCTGGCTGAGACCACCAGCAGGTCTTCACTTCGCAGCTGCCTGAGAGGCCATGGCATTTGCACTTAAGATGCATGAGTTCAATAATAGACTGAAAAAGAGGAGAGGAAAGGCAAAGAAGAAGGAAGACATTAGCCTATATTCAAAACACATATTGCATTCTGCTATTTAGCCAGGATTTCCTACAGAATTGTAGTGTTTTCATAGATATATTTACACACTTGTGAACAAAAACTCCCTCATCTTCCAGTTAATGCCCTGCACAGATGCTGTGTCTAAGGCAGATAAAAGCTCTGTAACTTCATTGTTTTCCGTGACTATCTCTGATTCCCACTCCAACTTTAAGTATCTAGCAAGTGCTTTCACTAAAGGCTGAAGAGATTTTTGTGCATACTAACTTTTATCAATGTTCATGTGTGAATATTGCATTACTGTCACTCAAGAACACAGTTCAGACACATCTAGGCCGAGAAGCAACGAACACACAAACCTACTAAAACAACGTCTTCATAAATGAAATGTGCATTTATTCCACTGGCAATTAAAGAAATATGAATAATCCTAACCATCTAGCACAGAATTCCATCTTTTACATATATTTCATGTTTACTTTAAGCAAAAAGGTTCTAGCCTTGCTGCAGCTATGTACAGAAACCTGAAAAGTAATGTGTTTTTATTTTTAAGCCAGGCTTATGATTTTTATAAAGCCATTTAAAAGAACAAGAATAGGAGCCCAACTTTTGATTTTGAAAAGCTCAGACCTCAATATGAAACACTGTCCCGGAATAAACAGAAAGGTGATTATTGATCCCAGATGTTTGCTATTCGCTTTTACCTCTTATGAAATTAGTCTAAAGGTTTCTAGAGGTGTTGCCCTCCAGTATTCTGAGGTGGGAGACAGCCTTATGCAACTTACTTGATAATCTGCTTTTCAGACTGATCAGCAAATTTCCAGGTACATGAACAGACTAGTGCCAGCCTGAGTCCAAAAGATTTGCCATGAATCAGCACCTTGGTGTTCACCAGGTGCTTTCCTGTGTTATTTACAGAGTATCACCCGCCGCAAAGGAGGTTGTAATTAGCGATCAGAGAGAACCACAAAATGTTTGGTTCATATAATCATGCCGAACTTAATCAAAGCTTCTGGCGTAGTAGTCGTAGGGTTTGAGTTCATATGGGAACTAGTATGAAACATTGTCTATGGCTCAGGTTTAGCTGGAAACACTTGAGTATGGAGGCCTGGAAAAGCTGTCCCATGAGTGCTGGAACAGTGACAATGGAAAACACTAGTGCTTTATAAAACAGGAGGATTTCATTTAATGGTGTGACATCTTGTTCTCTAATCTTTGACATTTGTGAAACGTATGAAAATAACTCAGTGTCAAGTAACAAGACTTAGAGTAAAAAGACCTCTGCAGGCCTGTGATCACAGGGATGCTGGCTCAAAACTGTTTTTCCAAGGAATCTCACTTTAAGGTAAATCCCTCCTTTCCACTCTGCCCCACTTCTCCACAGTCCTGTTTGTGTCATTATTTATCCCAGCAACTGCCACCAGCAATGCATGATACCTTGGGGTACCTGGGATAATTTGGGCCAGTGCTGGAGGAAACCACATTATTGCTTGTACTCATCTACACTGAAGACAATTTTTCGTTTCTGGTGATATTCCATTTTGAAAGGTTGTATTCCCTATTTCAGACCAGCTCTCCTGCGGTGTGAGGTGGGATAACTCCACCTGAGAAGCTGAGACCGAAGTCCTAGCCTGCCTGAGGACAGTTGTTTCCTAGAAGAGTACTACTGTGGTGGCTTTGCTATAGATCACTGCAGTCCTATGTTCTGCTAGACATGTGTAAGGCCTTCTGCTGAGGGAACAAGACCATAATAATTTCTTCTGGTTACACTGAGATATCTTTTTTTTCCACTGAGGAATAAGCTATCTCAAGTTTACTACATAAGAAAAAATTCTGTTATCTCAGAAAATCTGCAGCATGGTCCCCATCAGCAAGAGCTTTGTGGCTCAGTTCCACTAATTGCTTCCCATAGATTGCATTCTTCTGGTACTGAGGGGCTGTTCTTGAGATGAAAAAGAGAATGACCTCTTACTAGGGTTGTTCCACCTTATGGAAAAGTTTCACTGTGTATGAGACAGTCACTGTGATGAGGACAACATTTTGTGCTTTCTGTTCCCTTATACATTTTGGTCAATGACTGAACTGAAAACTACATCAGCTGGCTTTGGGGCATGGTCCAAGTTTAATCAGGAGGTACCAGTCACATTCCCTTTTATTTTCTTTAAATATTCCCTGGGAAATAGAACAGTGTTGAGAAGATGGGTGGTGGGAAGTACTCTCCTGCTCTTCCCTGCTCTCAAGCCTACAGAGCAAGGTGGTGATCCCAGGGAAATGGACAGTTACACTCAAAGTAGGACTCAGATGCCTAAACACATGCATCTAATGTAATTTGTGAGCTCCAGGGGTGTCTAAGACATCAGTCCCAAGATGGCAGAGGACCTGCAGGAGCCACACAGTCTTTCCCAGTAACAGCCCAAGGACAGACTGGTTACTTCAGGGTATGTCAGTTTATATTAAAATGCAATTGCTTAAGTAGCTGAATCCTCTACATAAACCCTGGTCCACCTCTCTTAACTGCAGATGTCTCCAGTGTAGACATCTCTGGCTGTACAGCTCACCTTCTTCCTACAGCCAATGGAGGTGAACAGGCACAGTTAGAGCATCATTCACTGAGCTATTTCAAATGATTCCTTCAAGCTTGGATGAAATCCCACCCTAGACCTTTCTGTCTTGATCCATTCTCTGTAAAAGATGTCTGGACAAGTGACTGCAAGGTACACATCTGTATCCCGGTGGGCGAATTTATTTGTAGCTTTCATAGATCAGGTACATTGATCACCTCCCTGACAAGAACTCTCATAAGGCAGGTATCATCATTTCGTGATGTAAAACTGCCCAGATTTATGTTTTGTTATTCCCCTCAGTTCCCTCCCACTGTTTATTATGGCAGGTAAGAGAAAATTAAAGACAGATTGAGAAAGGTGAAACTAAATGTCCTTACGGTCCTTCCAGCTTCGTTGTTGTGCCTGTTCATGGCTGACCGAGCATCTGGTCTGTTCTCTCGGGCATCCGCAAACTCCCGAGACACCATGCTCCCAAACTCCACGTCCTCGCTGCAGCCCCCCCATTTCCAGCCTTCCCCAGGAGAGCCTTTGTGACGGGTGTCACAGCCGCAGATGGTGGCCGAGCCCTCAGCACAGGATCTGGTCACTGCGAAAGCCACTCCAGCAGAGGCAATGGCATGGACAAAGGCTGATTCCCTGGTAGCTGTGAAAGAGAGAAATCAATGAATAGTGGCCAGTGAAGGGTCCACGCATGGCATTGATCAGCCCTGTGAACACCTTCTCTCGAAGGCATGGCAGAAGACCAAGAGAATCTCCTCTTCCCTGTGGTCTGTCTTAGACCTTCTCCAAAGATGTTTTCTTATACTAGGAAATAAGCTTCTGTGTAGACAGGACCAGGTTTGATTCAAGGCCACTGAGGTCAGCCAGGAAGTTTTGACTAAGGTCATCCTCAGGCCTTAGGATAGGGTCACGGCAAAACAAAAAGCAGTGCAAACCTGAGTTTCAGGGGGCATATAGAATATACTATGTGGTATTTTGCAGGCAATGCACCGCACAGCTGCACCCTGAGCTGCTGTCTTGGCTTCAGATGCACGGAACTTGGGTTATGTTTCCATAACACGGAAAATGCAGGTCTACACTTAACGACAGCCTCCACCCTTAGTGGTGGGACCAGCAACAGGTAAAGCACATCCTCCTTCTCAACTGAGAGAGCTGCTGATGGCTGGAAGGTAGGAAAATGCCAGGATGGCCAGATACTCCCTAATCCTCACTATGTAAACTAAGCATCCTGTGTCCACGTTCTTTTTCCTGGGCTGACTAGCTCACTTAGAGACAGGGCTCAGTATATGGCATCTTGTATCTATCCAAAGTTTTGCTCACTTATCTAATTAAGGCCCCTGCCAAGGGGACTGGAAATGAACTTTTGTTTTCTGCCCATTGCCTCAGGGTGCTGGGTGGAATCAGACAAAAGATGTCATGGTTAGGGACTGAGGAGCCTGACTCCCTGTGACGACCTTCCTTCACAGCCTTTCCTCCTAGCTGGAGATGGGTGGGGAAGGGCACCTCAGCATTATGCTGGCTTTCCTGGATGACAGTTTTTTTTTTTTCTACACTGTGTCAAAATGAAAACCAAACATTTCAAACTGCTTTGCAAATGGGGAATATACCAAAATACCAGGTTGTAATCCTCCCCCTCGGTTTTGGTCTCATTATATTTCTCCACTCACTAGAAATGACCCTAGAGTTCAACACCACACCTCAGAAAACACCACTGCAATACTTTTTGACTTCAGAAAAATGTCATTTTTGTCAGGAACACGGCTATTCTCAAACCCTTGAAGCAATGCAAAGATGGCACAATGATTCTCATAACTGTCCTCCCTTAACATCCTATACCACTCCCCACAAGAGCTCACCTTGTGCCTGTAGACCAGTTAGTCAAGAATGCTTGTTGTCTCTGACACCTTTCAGATGACTAGCTAGGACAGTGTTGAAATATGAATGGATCCATAAAGGCAGAAGGTCAGGTTTTCAGTTGGTGCAACTTCCCCAGCTTCTCCCGAGCTTTGCATCAGCTGATGAGGTGCCTACTCAAAACCACTCAAACCTTCTCTGCACCATATTTTGCTGATCTGAGATTTCCCAGGGCATTTTGGCTTAAACTTTAGATGCTTCCAGGCTTTACTAATGCAAAGAGAGTTTAATATGCCGAACAAAAAAGCCAACATGTTCTTGGGGAGAAATCAAAGCTGCATGCTTGCAGAGCAGTCCCAGCTGGATTGAATGAAGGCTTAAGCAAGAACTTGTGCAGCACTGCTAAACTTTGGGAAGACTACCAAAGACAACAATATGCAAATCAAATAATGTGCATGAACTTACAAGCTGAAGATATGAGCAATGTCCTGGAACGTGTTGTCAATGCGCATCGTGAGGTTAGTAAGTCGCTGAGGGATAGAACCAAAAAAGGAAAATGCAGGAACCCTCAGTTCCACAATGTGATTTTGAAAAAACCCTTATTCAGCATCTGTCCGGACTGAGGGATCTCAGCTTCCTGCAAACGGTGACCATGTAGTTTCTGAGCAGTGTGAAAGCTCGGCTTCTGAGCTTGAACAGGTGAGTTCAGTTCTAACAGGACTGGGAACTTGATACCTTGCACTTGCCTAAGCCCAGGTGAGATCCAGAAACCAAATTTTGGGGGTGAGGATCTTTGTATGATCTCTCCAAGGACATTGATGACCAGACCTAGGGTCTGTGAAAGGCAAAGGCTTCTCATAGAAGCCAGTTAGATAAGTTGGTGGGATGAATGCCATTACCCTCTGGCAGAGAGGTACTGCCTGACCAGAGGATAGCTAACACACCTTCCACCTCCTCCTGTTGTGGCCTCATCTTAAAACCTTTCGAGATGCTGCTATGCCACGGACAGGAGAGGAAGATGATAATAATTCTTCCTCTTCTTTTTCTTCTCTGTCTTCTCCCTTCTGTCTGACAGCTGTAATGGCTAGAGCACATTGCTGGATAGGTTAGCTCTCACGTCTTGGGAACCACCCCTTCCTCTGCTCAGGAGGAGAGACCTGATCCAGGCCTTTGGCTAGTTGGGAAGGTGCTGTAGGTGCTGAACTGATGTTTGCAAATGCCATGTAAAGCCCCTGTGCCTTGCCATGCTGGGACGGAAAACAAAACAACTACAGCCATGGTGTTTGCACAGAAAACCTTCTCCTGAGCGGGCATGAGAGCGATGGCCTTGGCTTAGGAGTCCACAGGTCATGGATCCCACCTGGGCTCCATCAGGAGCCATTATCTCAGAACAGAGGTGCTTCTCTGTGCATACAGGTGCAGAGCTCACCGAACCACGAGGGAGCTCGAGGCAACACAGCCAGAGGGTCTGCAGAATTTGCGCGTTTGCCAGGGCTTGGTCGTAGCTAAACAAAGGTCTTACAGGACAGCTTTGGTTGCAGATTGCCAACCCTAAATCCCAGATCCGTTACCTACCTAAACTCTTTGCTGTTGCTAGATCTTGCAGAAAGCCTACAGCTCCAGGAGGGTGTTGATAGGATTTGCCTTAAGAAACACCGATTATACTCAGCTCGTCTCTTCCCAGAAAGATCCCAGTGCCTTTTACAGCCTGTATAGGCTGTAATCACTCCCCTGCTTTTGAAATGCAGCCACCCCTGGGGTGGAGTGCAGCCACCACTTAACAGCACACAACAGGAAGCAAATAGCATTGTATCTGATTGTAACTACCTGGGGAATGTAGGCAGGCAGAGCAAAGAACCTGAGATCTGGCCCCGGGGCACTGAGGTTAGGAGTTTGTCTCTTGAGAAAGTTGCAGCTGATCTCTTAATGACTCCACGAAATTAGGGCACTGGGTTTACATCTCCTACCCCTAACTTAAGGCACCGGGTTCAATATTGACGCAGATGGAAGAGCTCCGTCGCGTGAATCACGTCCTGCCACCTCCTGGAGTTGCTAGAGGGCTGTCCTCCCGTTGCTCAGCACTCCCGACCCCGCGGAGCTCTGAAGAGCTCCTCAGGTAGCCGGAGGCGGTGTGGCTGCAGGAATGGAGAAGGAGTGTATAGAGATACAGATAAACAGAAGGAAAGCATGCACTTGTAATGGAAATGAGGGGTTATTAAGGTGCCATATAAAAATGCAAGAGACTTAGCAAAGATAACAGGAAAGTGCAGTGTATTTGTCAGGTCGCCTCATTCCTCTCTGGGTGGTTCTGGTAGCAGGAGACAAGCAGCTCGTTAGGACTTGAAGAGAGTTTCTGGAAAGTCATCTGGCAAGAGAAGGTTAATAGGGACTAATACCTCACAGGGATGTTGACTTAAGAGCATTTTAACCACTTTGTTTTCAGTGCAGCACAAGGTCACCAAAGCTCTGGCTTCAGCTTCTTTAATTCCTGCCTGCTCCCGAATTTCCCCGTAGGGCTTAGAGACTTGGGTGGCTGGTGCTTCAAGGTACTCTGTTCTGGACCCTTTTGTGGGGGCTGGCTGCCGGTGGAGAAGGTGCTGAGACTTACAGAGGGCCTTTAGGGATGTTTTGGAGGCACCCCCTAATGCAGAGCTCTCCGAGTCACTGGTCACTTCTGGAAATTGTTTCTGAAGGAGCCTGGCCTATGAAGCTGAGAGCCTGAATATCCTGTGCAGAACACCCCTGACCACCCCGTCTAAGCGTCAGACACATCTTGGGATGCAAAGACACATGGCTGAGCTGTATCAATATGAGAATTCAGAGGCCTGAGCATGAGGTGACGTACAATTTGATTTCCTACTGCAGGCCATTTTTAAATTAATTTGGGCAAATCCTTTAGTCACTCTGTGCTCCTGCTGCCTTATCCATATATGTGGGGACAATCCTGCTTATCTCCTCCTCAGGAGCCTGCAATGCTAAATTCAGCGATGTCTTCAGAATTGTGGTTAGAAGGTGTTGGAACTGAACACAGGGTCATCAAGTTATGGGATGAGGACGGCAAATGAATAACCGCATGAATATATGAAACCAGCTCTCAAGTGTTCTTTTGTCCAGATAGTGACTTATTTTCCCTGAATCTTCTCCTCAATGACTACATGATTATCCCCAGGTCAGGTAGCTGATAGATATGAGGGAGGAAGGAAGGAAGGAAGGAAGGAAGGAAGGAAGGAAGGAAGGAAGGAAGGAAGGAAGGAAGGAAGGAAGGAAGGAAGGACGGACTACAGTGATGTAGAAAGATGAACATAATGGTTTATTTTGGTCTTAAAAAGCTACAGTCCCTTTTTACCACTTTTGTACCATGGTATTGAGCCCTCTTGTTCCCACTCTTGACACCTAAATCTTTCCTTCGTCCTTGCACAGTGGCCTGGTGGGAACAACAGCTTCCTGGGACAGGGCAACACAACTCACCTTCAGATGTGTTGGGAGCTGAAGTTGCAAGTCTTATGTCCTGGACCACAGCTTGAAGAACTAGTGGGTATTTTAGAAACGGGTTTCCACTGATTGGTTTTTAAGAGAAAGCAGTGTGATCTGTGTACTCTTAGAGAGAAGGAAGGAAAGGAAGGAAAGGAAGGAAGGAAGGAAGGAAGGAAGGAAGGAACGAACGAACGAACGAACGAACGAAGGAACGAAGGAAGATGTCTTGCTTGAGGCGGTTCTGATCTATACATCGTCTGAGGAAGGAAGCAGACCTCAGCAGCTGGAGAACAGATAGCTAAGCAGTAGAGATGGACTCTGCTCTAAGGGCTTTCCACTCAGCATGCCACTTTTCTAGATGGTCCTCCTGAAGTGTGGGAACTCCTTTGCAAACAAAACCTTGATGTCTCCAGAACAGCTACTGACTCTGCTCTGTGGTGATACACCTCCCATGCCAACAATCCTTTACTGCCCAGGACCCTGTCACCATCCTTTTCTGAAATACAGCCCTTGGAGTTAAACGCTGACTTAATGCCTTTTTGGGCTGGATAATGTATAAACAACAAGGAAAAGAATAAAATTGTCCTGTATTGCTCTGAAGTTAGAGGTTCCCACATCTTAGCCACTCCTCCCAGCCATCATTAGCATGTTTACTCTTGAATAGAGGATCCTACTCCCCATTCCATACCAGGAAAGACACGGTAATGGTGTGGCTGCAAGGTGTTTCTGACACTACAGACTTCCTGAGTGCTCTTGGGAGAGTCACTTAGGACGCAGGGTAAAATGGAGAAAATAAAGCAGGACTGTGGGAAGAAGACATGCTGTTTTCTCTGAGCTTTGTTTTTCAAAGCTAAAAGGCAAGAGAAAGCTACTTGTTGTCTCAGCTGCTTCAGACACACAGACACCGATCTCTGAGGGGTGGAAGGTGTAAAGTCCTTCCAACACTTGTCTAGTAGGGCATGTACCCAGGGAGTGTGAAAAAGGGTTTCAATTCCCTCCTTGGCTCGAGGGGATACAAACCCACAGCTGTCATGTTAGGATTTGCACAACAGTTGACACTACACTGACTCTGGATTAAAAAAAAAATAAAATCTAAATAAAACCCAAGAACAAAGAAACTGGAAATAAAACTGGGGGCAGACTAGTACTTCTGGTATTTGGAGCCAGCACAGCCCTGACTCTTACACTGGGGGCCTGTCCTAACAGCCCAGTTTCCCCATGATTACTATCGTTGGGGTTCTTCTTGCAGGTTAGACATCATGGGGATTGCAGGGGAGGAATGCCTTGTCCAATGGAGGAAGATGGTGAGGAATTGGTGAAGTGAGCTTTGAGAATTTTGGAAGCCCAGTCTTTGACTCGGGTGAGGTAAATTTTATTTTCACCTGTAGCATAAAGAGGACTACTGAGCTGCTATCAGCCTACTGTGGTCTCCTTCTTGAATCCATCAAGAGGGTCACATTACTTAGATGTGTCAGGAGATCTGTGCTGTTCCCAGGTGGGGAGGGTCAACCATGAACACCTCCATGGTGGAAACTCAACCAGAAGAGTTTGAAAGAAAGGCCAGTGTTGCACCACTTTGGATGAAAAAGAAGGATGCCAGAAAGATTAATACCAAATGCTCCTCACCATGGAATGCAGGACCTGAAGCACTGATGGTGTAAAAGTCAGTGCTTGCTCCTTATTTGCAAGTACCCTGAAGCCAAAGCTGGAGGAAAGGCTGAGCTCTGAAGGGTACCTCTCAGAGTTACTTCGAGCCAAAGCCTCATCAGTTGTTGATTGTGACCCCCCCCAGGAGAAGAGGGTTTCTTTAGGCTCACACTGACAGCCTTGCAGGCACAACTGCTTTCGGAATAGCAGAAGTGAAATCTGATGGGACTGGTGAGTCAGAGCTCACAGAAGCTGCAAAAACATATGCAGGCATCACTACTGGCTTACGCTAACATGAATGGCCTGCCTGCCCTGAAATCTGTGTTCAGGGTAAGCAAGGACCACCTGCAGCAATGCAGCCTTTCTTGTCCTAGATACCAGCAGAAGGTACTCCAGTACCTCAGCCCAGTTGGCCTCTGTGCTAAACTTGCCAACCACCAGACCCCTCAGAGCCAAGAACTGAGGGTTCAGGACATGGGGGTGATGCCCCCCACCTTATGATGCTCTTTGCACTAAAAGGGGCTTATAAGTAAGATGGGGACAGACATTTCAGTAGGGCTTGTTGTGATAAGATGAGGGATAATGGTTTTAGACTAAAAGAGGGTAGATTCAGACTAGGTACAAGGAAGACATTTTTTACTATGAGGGTGGTGAGACACTGGAACAGGTTGTCCAGAGAGGTAGAAGATGCCCCATCCCTGGAAATATTCAAGGTCACGTTGGACGGGGCTCTGAGAAACCTGATGTAGCTGAATATGCCCTTGCTCATTGCAGGAGGGTGGGACTAGGTGTCCTTTAGAGGTCCCTTCCTACCCAAACCACTCTATGATTCTATGGTTCTGAAAAATGAAGGGTCACATCTCATAGCACAGGGCATATTTCTCCCCAGAGAAAGGAGGAGGGAATGTGGGGAAAAAAATGTTAAAAGATTTTGTGGGTTTTTTTATGATCACAAAGAAGGAAATTGTTTGCCAATCAGAACTATTAAATATTGGCACGGCACCAGGTGAAGACAGAGAACAGGGAACCCCTTGGCACACGCCAAGCTGACAAATCCATTTACGGTGCAGAGACAGTGCCCAACTGCTGGAGGGGAGAAAGCATTGTTCCCATCATAGAGGAGGAGGAGGATCACAGAGGTGTCACGGCTGCTGAGAGCCTGACATCGCTCGTGGGGAAAACACTGGGAACGTTGGAAACAAAATATTGGCTCTCGCAGCCTTGGAGGCAGGAGAGCTTCAGTTTCACCACATTCCTCTCGATTGTAGCAATAGAGGATCCCATCTCAGATAAACCAACTGAAAGGGTTTTACATAAGCTGTCTGGCTCAGCCTCAAGCTTCCTTCAGCTCGTCTCTGAAGAGGCCCTTGTTTCCGGTGTTCATATTTCCCCTGACCCATCCTCACCGCCCTCAACATGTTGATCTCCTGCAACAGCATCTTTTGGCCTGACGCCGAAGGCTCCCCAGTTACCCCCTTACTCCTTAAAAGGGGATTCTTGTACCATGTTTGCTGTTTGCTTTCAAAGATGCACCTTCTACCCATCAGGAAAGGTGGAGAAGAGCAAGAGGTAGCCTTGGATACTCTCAACACAAGGATTATAAAAGGAGGGGACAAGTCAGGCTTCCTGGTGGGAGGGTGAATCATTCCACAGAGCACATTCCTAAACTCGACAATGTGTATTCCTACTAGGCATATTGGAAAATGCTTTCCAAAGTCCAAACTTCAGGAAGAGATCCTGAGCTTCTTTAAAGTTTTTATTTCTTTACTTGATGTCACTCCCAAGTCTAAACACCAAGCAGCCAAGTGTCCTGACCCTGATTTTCTTCTCAATCACAGTGGCATCAGTCAGGGAGTCCTTGTTACTCTGAGAAAACTCTAGAGACTTTTGTAACATCAGAGCCTGGTGACTGCCTTACATTACAGAGGAGAGGAGCAAAAGGGAGGATTTTTCTCCTCACCCAGTACTGCATGATGCCTTACTACTCTAGGAATGATGCTTGTGCTTGGATCACTCATTTTCCATATGGCCTTCTGTAAGAACACCAGTACCTCAGGCTGCCTCTGTGCTGACCTCCGCAGACATGGCTACTTTCTTATCAGCACCTCATCTGGGCTTATATTCATTATAGGTCTTGGCAGTAGCCCCAGAATTTTCTAAAGACATGTCCCAAGCTATATAATCTTGTCCAGAAGGTCATGACTGCATGGGATCCTTTGGAAAAGAGTGGAGCCTAAATGATTGCCTGGGATCCCTTGGATGCTGAAGGATCACTTAGTCCATTCCTCAAAGATCTGTTTGTAAGACTACAGTCTCGGTGTAGATTCGAAGACTGACCTGAACCGTTTGGAGACTTACACCAATGAAACCCAGAAGTCTGGTGCCGTTGTCTGCTGTGTAAGCTTCTCTCAGGTCCCCTAGTCTTTAGCAGCATTTCCCAAGTGGGTTTATCTCCAAGTCTGAGGAAGCCTGTTTTGCTGAAACAGCAGTTCTGGGGGGCTGCAGGTAATTGAGGCTTTCAGGTCTAACCCTGGAATGGGATTTGGGTGGCTCCAAGAGCAGATGCAGCAGTGGGAGAAATGCAGCTTCAGAGCACCCACACTGCAGCAGGTGATACCAGCCAGAAGCTGTCCCCGTGGATCCGTGCTGGGCTCTGCATGACACAACAGCCTATGCCGTTCGTCACAGAGAGCCACGGCAACTCCATGCCCAGCTGATTCTGCCCTGTTTCTCACCAAAATCCAGCTCCGGGGTTTGTTTGACTTTTTTATCCTTTTAAAAATCAGGCCCCTAAATGCAAAGATTTATGCAAATGCAAAGCATAATAACAAGAAGTTAACCACACTTTTGCATATCTTAAAGGAAAGGTTAGGTTTGGGTCCCATCTGTGTTTTGAACGAAGTTCTGATTGAGTTCTTGTTTCCTCTGAACCAGCATGCTAGTGTCAACACATCCCTGGGAAGATGAAAGGCCCTAAAAAGACATTTGATCAGATTAGCTGTGATTCAGATCATTGGAGGGAAATTATTAAATGGGCAATTCCTGCCAGGGAACATGAAGGCGATACAGATAAGAGAGAATGTTGGATTGAAGGAGATTGGATTAACAGTTTGCAAAATCCTGAAGGGCAAGTTCCCCTAAAACATCTGAAAGATGTTTTTTATTTTTATTTTCTTTCTTTCTTTTTTTTTTTTTTTAAAAAAAAAACCCCTCTTTTTTAATGCTGGTTGCTTATGATTATTGTTGCACCCAGCGCAACAGAGCTGCAACCTCCAGCGTGGTGCCTGCACTTCCAAACCTTTCATGCTCTACCTGAAACAGGTAGAGCCAGATTGTCAGACACTGGAGCAGCCCCGGAGCCTTGTGCGGGGGTCTGGGAGCAGGGCCATTGCTCCCTGCCACCCTCCCAGCCCTTGTGTGAGCAGAGGGTGGGTTGAGGGCTGGCATGCTCTTGCTAATTAGCTAATGTCAAAATAACCCCAGGTGATCGCAGGTAAACAGACCCCCAAGATAGGCAAATCAGCTGGACAGTCTGGTATCAGTAACTCAAGTCTGATACCTGCAAAGCAAACATCCCTCTATCTCTCTCTCTATCGCCTTATCTCTCTGTCGATCTAATCATTACCATGTATGTCTCCCTACCTACCCTGCTTAATGCAAGCACGTTTTATCTGTCTTTCTGTTGGCTTGGTCATGTGTGAAACACTCGGCGTCTGATCCCCTCCTCCCACCATCCTTGTAAATTCTGCCTTCTGAATATTTCATTGCTGTCTCAAGTCCTGCATGGTCCTCTCGGCCCTTCGAACTGCTCCAAATTACCCCGTCCCCTCATCTCCCCAATGGTCCCATGTCCCTGGGAGGCTCTAGACAAAAGGAAGCTGTGTGCCAATTGAGGGTTATTAGCAGAGATACAGCATGCTCATTGTGACAGGACCAAGTCCTTAATGAAAGGGTAAGGTGGAAAAGGAGTGGGGAAGGACTGGGCTGAAATTCTCCAGGGTGCCTTCCAGGTTAAAGCATCATCAAGGTCCCTTCTGGACTAAAAAAAAAAAAAAAAAAGGCAAGGAAAAAAAAAAAGCAAGCCCCAAAGACTGCTGTGCAAAACAGCCCCTCTGGTCAATAGGATACAGGGAAAAAAAAAATAATAACTTATTCTGTTATCAGAAGCAACATGGTCGAACAAAAGGATCGCCTTCGCCCACCTGAGAATGGAATGTGAGGCTCCATTTCGCTGCTCTGATCGTATTTGACAGCCCCCCTCGAGACTGCCTGGTTGGTATGGCAAATCGTCCTTATTACCTGCTGGGGTGAATGAATCCCCCTTTGTGCTGGCACTGTCACGCTGCATTAGGTTGACAATGGCCTGAGATATTTTATATGAAATTTGCCCTCACTTGTGATTAGCCAGCACCAACTAAGTCATAGCAACCTAGAACTATGCATTGGCCGGGCCCCGTTGTCGGCCGAAAGGGAAATCCCTATTCAAATGGTTTAATAAAACAATCTAAAGGGCGTGTGAATCGTGAAAAGCATTTTCACTTTTCTCTTTAGCTTAATCTCATGGTCGCTGGGATATTGTGCTCTGAGCAGACCCCAGCAGGGTGTGGGCTAAGGTCCCCCATCAACTTCTTTTACAGCCTCCTTTTCTGTGAGTTAATGATATACCGGTGTGATTGCCTCCCGCAGCAAGAAGAAACACGCATTTGATGAAAAGGATGGACCTCCTAACACATCCTAAATGGCAACAATTTCTCATCCAAAGGTCACAGGTCATAACCTGGATTTTGAATCACCACCCAGATCTTTTTCAAAGCCCTGCTAAAGCTGGGGGATTCTGCAAGGCTGTTTTACACACAGACACACACACAGACACACAGACACAGACACACACACACACACACACACTCAGACACCACGTTATCTCCAGAAGTTCCTGCTCTGCTTGAGTCCTGAGTTTAGTGTTTGGAAACAATTGGATTTTCCCCTAGTTTTGGGCTACAGTTTGCCGCTTTTCACGTCCTCTCAATCCTGAGTTCCAACACAGGAAAAAGCACAAGATGGAGGTGGGCAGTGCAAAGATGCGCGATCTCTCTGTGAGACACCTCCTTGAGCATCCCCAGAGGGTCACCCAGAGCTCAGCAGCACCCAGAGTACAATCAATACCCGTGGCTGAATCAGCCACTGGCCATTCATCCAAAACCCGTCACGCTCCCAGCCCCAAGCATCACCTCTAGCAAGGTTCAAGGTCTGAAAACTCTCCCTGCTCTCTTGCAGGTGTGGAAAAGCCTCCCCAGTGCTGACCCCCTCAATAAGCAAGATCTCCCATGCATACACCAAGATGCAGCTGCAGAGATTTGGTTGTGGAGTAGGAGGAGGGGGAAGGAGAAGCACAGGGTTCTCCTTTGGCATTTTTGCTCCTCTTCCTTGCCTAGGCTGGGAAGCGGAGGAAGACAGTGGCAGTGGGTGCCGGGTCTCCACAAGACTAGCTGAAAGCTCATCTTAACATTTACCTAAACAGAGGAACGCTTTGAGTCTGCAAAATGAGGCTGGAAATCCCCGGGGGAAACAAGCTCCCTCATGAACCTCCCACAGCCCAGCTTCCAAGCACAAGTGAAAGGGGGAAGCAGCAACAGGGACCTGTTTTGTTTTCAACACTTTCCTTTCCTATTCTGCATTTCCCCCTTTCCCATCATAAAGCCTTGGGACAGGTGGAGGGTTCCTCTGTTGCTTGTACATCAATATTCTCCCTTGATTTTTTTTCCCACCAGAACTCAGCAAGAAGAGCAAGGCTGCAGGGAACATGCACAATGAAAGCAGCCCAGGCTCTCGTGAGGGATCCTTTTTGCTTTCAAAATCCACATTATCCTCTCCTAAAAGGTGTTCACACGAGCTGTGGTATGTTTCCATTGCAGTTCTCCACATAATTGTAAGCTATGTGGGGCAAGGAGTGATTTTGTTATTATGTGCTTGTACAGTATTTAGCACAATGGGGCCCTGATCCCTGCTTGGGGCCTCAGAGTCCCCTGTAATACAAATAATTAACCATAATAGAGCTGGGAAAATATCTTAATAAAACCATGGAATCAATTTGAGGCAATTAAGCAATTTTTCAGCTTGCAGAAGTTTTTGCTTTACAGGCTCAGTTTGGAGAAGGGAGGGGGTTTTGGGTGCTGGGGGAACTGCAGGAAACTAACTGCTCATGCCCCTGCAGCAGGCTTTGGAATTATTTTTTTTTTTCTGTGGGTTTCAGTTTCATCCAGTTGTGGAGGCAGAAAGTTTTTATGCAGCTCCCAAAGCACAAAAGCCACTTTTTATAAATAGCTTTTTATAAATAGGAAGCATGGTTTGGAGGCTGGATCTGTGGTTCCTGAGGGAGAAGGGGCTCAGTCCTAAACAGCATGACTCTTGAACAGCTCATCTGCCCTGCCTCTGCCCCAGTTGCCCACCTGTGAAATGGAAAACAATCATTATCTTCCTGCTTTCTAATCCCAAGTACTTGAGGATGCAGCTAAAGGAGTAGGGATTGCAGATCTGTTTAGGCAGAGAGGAGTAAGAAAACTGAAAAACTGTGGTCACAGACTGGATGATTTTCAAGCAATTAGAAGTCAGCAGATAAGCTTTGGATGACAGGCATTCTGATTACAGTTAAAGCTCTTGTATAACTTTCAAATGGAAAAGGGAGTTAAATACACTGAACACTTGTCTAAAGTTGTATTCAGTTCTGTACTTGTCCATCATGGAGGGAGTGCATGTGAGGACTACAGCAAGGAGCACGTCTTCTAAGGGTGGGCAAACTAACAAATCTACTGGCTCACTCAACCAAAAGAGTAACCCCAGGAGCTGAACTACACCACCCTTTTCTGAAGGAAACAGCTATACCCTCCATAAACATATCTGCGGGCTAAGTGGGTGCAGACCCTGCACTTTGTCATACATAGACCTTTTCTGACAAAGTCTTTGCAGGAACTCTTCTTACCAACAGTCATGTTCTAAGGGGCATCCCCTTAAATCTTTCAGTCCTAGGAAGAATAATCACAACAGAAAAATTGAAAAAAATAAAGATATCCCTCTGAGCATCACTGTGCATTGTCAGTATGGCTAAGACGAGTCTGTGAACTGCTGAGCAGCCTGGTGTTGGTCTCAGACATGGATAAATGAGTCCTAGTACTTAAAAACTGAAGAAAAGTATCTGCAACACAATGCTTTTAAAGTAGACCTCACCCTCTACTGCATGTATGTCCTAATAATGGTTCATTTTAGCTGCCACGAAGAGTTAGCCTGTCATCCTGCTGGACTGAAAATGTCATCAGTTTGATTTGGGAAGCCAAGCAAAAACATGCAAGGTGAATACTTAGCTAAGGAGACCACCTGGCAATCTGTCACACCCAGAATAAGAGAAAGAGCTTGAGTTCTTGGTGAATATAAGAACACAGAAATGAACTAAATGGAAGATTTCCATCAGCTTCCACGTCAAATGATAGACTGAGGTTAAAAAATAATAACATAAACAATAAAATAGACATAATTTGTATCTACTTGTAATTTAAAACAGGGAAGCTCTACCACACGCCAACAGTATCTACCTTGCCCCTACAAACAGGCATGGGCTGCATGTCATGGACAGCCATCCACCCATTCACATTGGTGAAGTGGGTGACATGCAGGTCTCATCCTGCTGTGTGGGCAACAGTCACATGTTCTTACTGCAGGGATGAGGAGTCAGCTCAAGGAGTGAGCTGTCTTCAACTGGAACATCCAACCAGGGTTAGGAGAATGGTCTGGGTTTTCCGATGCCCACCAAGAAGCTCTCTGACATGATGATTTCTGTTCCTCACTGAGCCACATAGATTTTTTGAATCAATGACCCTAAAACAATTTCAAAATTGTGGAAAGATGTAGGTCAAGACTCAGTTCTCCTGCTGCTGCATGATCCCTCCCATAATCAGAGCTGCAGCACAGTTGTTGCAGCATGAGATACCTACTTGACCTCAAAAAAAAAAAAAAAAAAAAAAACTACTGTAGAAGAAAAGGATACCAAACAACTCCAGACGACTTTCTCAGCCAGTCATCATTTGTATTCATAAGACAAGCCAAGTTCATTAATCTCATGCTTACCTTATTTTGCCCAGGTTTCTTAAACTTGAATAACACCCACCTACCTAATTACAGAGATGCAGTTTTCTCGCCCAGCCCCGTGCCATACACTCGTCAGCCCTCGTGGCAAGCAGAGCTGGAAGTGTGCAGAGATGCCCTCTCCTATGGAGATGATCTCTTCCAGTCTGAACTGCACGTAGGTTTTGCCCTCCCAGGCAAGGAAAAGATGGGCACCCAGAATGTGAATAACCTCCAGGTAGGGATTGGAGTCTCTCTGAAGAGAGGTGGGGGCTGTGAATGAGTGGGAAAAAGAGGCAGGGTGCTGTGGGTTTTGATCCAGCTTCGATCTCTGTCTCTGGGCTCACCCATTTTGAGACAAACGATACATATCCTTTGATGAAGCGTTGCCTTCCTCGGTCTATATGTCATTATGGTGGTTTTGCTTCTTCTCTTTCACATTGTGGAGCTTTTGCAGAGCTTTTCCAACCTGATTGCAAGAAAACTGGCAATATACTTCTCATTCTTGCTGCTTTTAATTCACCAAATGCCTGCTTGCTCTTATGTCAGCCCTACCTTCTTATTTGACAACTGGACACGATGTTATTCCTGATTTTGCATCTGCTCTTCTACTACAGGTTCTTAAAGAGCATCCACACCCCACGGCTATGGGTGTGTGCACTCAAGAGTCGGTGGGAACAACTCATGCCTCCTTATCCAGCATATTAAGTTGGAGGGAAGGAAGGGTGATGACCTGTTCTGCCTACACGGTCTTTGGTGACTTTAGTGGGAGTGGAAAAAACCAAACTGCTGGAGGAACCTAGTACCTTAAGGGTTTACTGACAGTGCACATCGCTTTCATCCCTGCCTATCTTACAGCAACAAAATCAAAGCTATGCATCCTGCAATCTCTTGGGATGGGAGATGCTAAAGATTCCTCTCTTGTTGTTAAATGTAAGCTCCCTCGGTGACAACACTGCTGCTGCCCTGTGTAATGAGTGGGGATAGATGATATGTGAAGTGCAGGGAAAAAAAAAAAAAAAAAAGAACAACCAAGAACCCTTAGGAAATGTCTTTGAAAATCAGTTACTGAATAAATTGGGTAAATTAAAAAATATATTTTGGCCACCAGCAGAACAACATGGGGCCTGATTCTCCTCTTGGCCTGGTGTAAATCAGAATAACCTTTATCTCATTCAGTGGCAGTAGCAGAAAAGTTAAGTCACTGTAATCAGGGGTGAATCTTGGTATAGGAGTATTTTTTTTCCTACAAAAAGCTTACTTTTTCTAATGAGACACCTCACTTCTTGTTATTTTGCATGAAGCTGTTATCTAGATGCATTGGCAGGTTCAGCCCCTGCTCCAGAAAACCTGAAAATCATAGATATCAGACTTGGACCTCGCACCCTTCTGCCCAAAGGCAGGATCCACTCTGCCTGAACTATCCCTGACAGATGTTTGTCTAACCTGTTCTCAAAAACCTCCCAGGTCGGAGCTTCCACCCCTTCCTGAGGCAATCTATCCTCATGCTTCACTACCCTTACCGTTAGACAGCTCTTCCCAAAGTCTAGTCCCAGTCCCCCAGCTGCAATTGAAGTGGACATGGAACAGAACTTGTCAAATTAACCTGGGCAAACCAAAGGAGGAGGAGGAAGTGCAAGGAAGAGAAGAAAACAAAGTAATTCTGTAAAGTTGCATAGCAGTTCAGTGGCAGAGCTGGAAATAGAGCTCAGTTCCCTTGAGTCCGTGACTTATGCCTGCGTAAACGAGGGAGTCCTTACCTTATTAATCCCACTGGGTACCTCACTTTTCTTCTGGCTTTTTTTTTTTTTTTTTTCCTATGCTGCCTCTTCTCACTCGCTTCCATCTCTCATGTTAATTTTCCTTGCCTTTCAGCATCTCACATGTGCCCTCAGAGGGAGAGGCTGTTGTAACATACGCAGTCTTTGACTGATTCATCCCTTTGCTTATTCATGACTAACACTCATGCTATTTGTCTAACTATTTCGCTTGATGTACATTTAATATGTAAAAATTTAATTAAAGTGTTATTCATAAAAAAATATCTGGGCCAATTTAATATTTTTTTTAAATACCCAAAGGGAATATTTCAATTAGGGACTAAATGCCAGAAAACACTGTCAGATTTTTTCCCCCCCATCTCTAATCAAAGCAGCAGGTTTTGATATTATAAAGAAAAAGCCACCAAAACCACAACAATATTTACAGGAATTCACTCTGCAGGTGCAGAGATCAGTCCTGAGAGAAGCTGAGAACTTCCAGCTCTCAATGGAAACCTGTGGAAGTTACTCTGAGGAGAAGCCAACTACATACCCAGAGCCAGCTCCTTACCTAGTGGATCAGCACTAATGCTCTGATTGGAGAATCTGCTGAATCTTTCTAATCAGCTTGGTCCTGCAACCTTTAATCATGCAAATGGCTCACGTCTTCAGTGCAGTTCCAGACTTGCCAGCAAAAGGCTTGCAGGACTGAGGGGAATTGGGATCTGTACCGGCACAACAAAGTTTCTGACGGTTATGGGCCTGAAAATGCATCCTTCCAATTAGATGTTTCTCCCACATTAGCTGAGAGGGGTAAAAGCTCTTGGGCTTGCATATTACATGGCCCAACAAGTCTCATTAGTGGACAATGTCATTCAGGAGCTTAGCGGATATATTAGTATTTCCTGCTTCCAGATAGGCAGGGACTACCAAAATGAAGGCGTTAGATGGAAACTGTGGCCCAAAAAAACCACAGCAAACATCTGAATTTATCCTAAGAGGACCAACTTGGTTTGGGTCTGGGGAAAAGGCTGAGTTCAGATCACCCAGTCTTCAGTTTAATGTCATCCAGACCTCATCTACAACCTTGGTCAGAAAGTCCTGTCTCCAGCAATTTCAGGTAACTGCAACAGTGGTTCATTTCAAAAGTCCGCCCAGGACAACACCCCACAACAAGGCTGGGTGTGTTATATGCAGTGCACAGTGGGTGGTGTAATAGTGAGGACACAGAAGTCCTGTATGACTTCTGGTGCTCACAGGGTGCAACACCAGTCAGTGCCGGTGGTGGTCCTTGGCCTCCCTACTCCTTCCCAACCTCCTGTCATCCACCACAAGCCATGAAAACTTGTGCTCCCTAATACTCCCAGTGCTCCCTAAGAAACTTGAGACTTTCAGCATGAAATAGGAAAGACTCTAGAGGGGTAATGACCAGAATGTCACCCACATCCCAAGCGGACTGCACTCCATGGCTGACATCTACTTATAGGTTTTTGAGACCTTTTCAAGGCTCTTCAAGACTTGTGAAAGTTTTGAAAGGCCTTACTGTCATTCCAGTGCAAAGGAGCTGCAGAAACCTCAGGATTTTCATCAAACTGGAGTACCTATTTCCTACCTACACCAAAGAAGTCACAGTTGACATGCCAAAAAACTAGGCCAAGGGAAATGCTGTGTGTCACATGTAAGGAGCGATTCCCAAACTCTCTAGCAGAAGGCTGTGGATGAGTCATGAGATTAATTCTCCAGGAAGATCTCCAAGCCCGCTTAATCTAAGTCTTCATTTCAGGCATTTTTTACAAAGTCGTTGCAAACTCATTTATGTCTTCAGACGAAGATAGTAGGGTACCTCAAGTATGTGCTGGTATGTGATTTACCTCCATGAAGCAAGTAGCCTTGCAGTGCACATGTAGGAGCTGTTAGATATGCTAATATGCAAACACAGGCATCATCTTGAAATCTTAAAAAGGGATTAGAGCAGATGAGTCCTCATTTAGTTTTCCAGAACAGCAGCAGAGATAAATCTGGCTGCTCCTTTTCAGGGTGTTAAAGGGGGATTTCCTGATGGGTGGATCTCCTCAGTGAGGTATTATTGTATTGACAGCGGGGCAGGAAGGAACGGATTAAGCAACAGGCAATGGGATATGGAGCCTTTGCATGTCCTGACAATAGATATAAACTGGGGAGGGTGGAATGCTCTCAGTGGACTATAGGAAATCAGGTTTGGTTCCTGGTTTATTCCTGGAGATGACGCTGTTGCTCTTGAACTGAGCATTACTATTCAGAAATTCAGCCATAGCTCCCACGCTGGGTATGTCAACAGTGGCCAGTGATAGGGCTCAGGTGTTGTGCACACTGCTGGATCTCCTGGTGTGGAAGGCAGTCAGACAGTTGGAACTGCTGAAGTTGGATCGCCCATATACTACCCAATCCTATCCTGCAGTGAAGCAATGCCAGTCCTGGTAAGAAATGTTATCTCCTGCCCATAAACCACTCCCAGGTCCCACCATCCTTTTGTCTTTCTTGAATATGTGCAATTTTTCTGCTATGTTTCTTGGTTATGGTGAAGATTTTGTCATGTTTTTCACCTAATCTGCATGTTTGGTCTTCTATTCTGGATAAGCATATGGGCATCACCATCAACTTTAGTGCTAATTTTGGAGGTTGTTGGAAGCCTGCAGAGAGTTCAGGAACTGAGAGCAGACCTGAGCAAAGCAGAGTTGAGAACAGGTTTCCACTTCACCCTGAGATGTCATGTCATTTAGAGTGGAGAGATTTTGGAAAGGCACTTCATGGATTCTTCAAATTTCAAGGCCTGTGTTTGCCCTTATTTTAACATTAAATGCAACATGCCAGTCTCTGAAGCTCAAAGTCCTTTTGACTAAATACATTTAATTTAAAAGCAAAATGCCCATGATCTACAGATTCCCACAGTCTCACAGAGTTGCCTAGAGATCAAGCACAGAAATTAAGAACTCCAAGCTGGTTAAGACCTACACAAAGAAGCTGCATACTTCACTCAGGTTGGTTAACCTCAGTTGGCTAAGTTGGGTTAAAACAGTTTTTAAGGCCAGACAGTTTGTGTGTTAGTTCAGGTGAGCAGCTTAAGTTCAAGACAGGTTTGGGTATTAGCTTGGGTGAGTAGCTTAAGTTCAGGGTGTTAGGGCAGGAGTGGCTCCCCAGCCACTCCTGAATTCACTCCTGGATAACATGTGGCTCTCCAGTGGTTTGCATGTGGTTCTTTGCTCTGGCTACGGCATGTGGTTGGTTAGCAGTAGGGCTATGCTGTGTGGGGACAGGAGCCCAATATCACCGGGCTGTGTTACTCTGGGATGTGGCTTGCTTGCCCAGGACACAGCTTCAGAGGAGCCACTGTCATACTCTGAGGTAGTCGCGATACACCGCTACCCTGAACACTCTGCTGTATGTCACATGTGGCTCATAGAGCGAAGAAGATCCACCATCCCACACTGAGGCTCATCCCAAACTCTCTGATTCCCATCAGTATCAATCTTAGCTCTTCTGTCATTTTAAGCCAGGCTAACTGTCTCAGTTGCCCAGTCTGAATTAAGAACACCCTTCCTGTCCTGGTAGGGTTGATGGAACCAAAGAAAAGTCTAAAACATCAGGAGGCACAAACGTCACGGAAGAAGGTGCAGCCCTGGATTAACAAACTAGCAATCAGTTCCAAGCCTCTCAATTATCAGAAGACCCAGTCCTAGCAAGAGAAGCCCAATACACTTCCAGCATGTGGTCAACCCCATAAAAAAAGGCAAATATGTGCAGTTAATAGTTCAGAGTACCTGACGCAGTGACCTCACTGAATTGCAACACCTGTGATTACAGCCTCTTTTCCAGTAAAGCTGTAATGCTGATGCGTGTATTTTAAAATTGCATCTGTCCTACTCTGCAGACTTTGAGTAACTATTATTCTGTAGCCATACCAGTGTACAATGTCAGAGTTGTAATGGTGAGTATAGATGTCAGAGCAGAGTATCATCCATTTCTAAAATATTTACATGAAAAGTCAAGTTGAACATGGAGATGTGTTTGGATACCTTAAAAATAAAACAACAAACCAAACATCTTTTTCACGTTTCCTTCTCTGTTCTTTTTGAAAAAACACTGACATAAGTCAGGTGGATTTAAAGATTTCGGGAAAGCCACAGTAACCTTAATATGAATAATGAACAAATGAATTAATGACTGATGGGACAGAAATATTCTAAACGTTAGCAGTTAGCTTTGGTTGAAGTGAGGAAGTTTTAGGGAGAGTTTTTAGCTGTTATATTTGATTATTCTTACATACTGATGATTGTTTTTTGATATATTTACCAAAGCCTTGGGACAAACATTGGAAACATGGAACTGAAAACCTAGATGGTGTTTTTGTGCTGGCTAAAAAGTGTCAGTGTCCATCTGGCCTCTTGAGAACCAACACAAGAAGGCAAGACTCCGTTGTGTTGCTCAGTGGAAGTCTAAAGTATTTTATGATAAGACATTTGTATCCTCTTCAACCCTTTCCTGGTCCACAGGCATCAATGATATGATATGGGGATGTGTTTGGATCGGGATCATTATTAATAAAGCCACAAATAGAACTCTACAAAACTCATTATTTGCTAGGGTCTTGCCTTCAGAAGCTCACTAAATCATTTCTGATGTGTTCAGGTACAAGTGGTGTCCACATGAGCTTTTGATTGAGAAGACACTGTTCTCAGGTGAGTGACATACAGATAATATTTTTCATTTCAGATGCTGGGCACGATGATAATTCTATTACAAATCTCACTACAGTACTGAACAAATCTCACTACAGACTGAACATCAAGCAGAGATTGGCTGCGCTCCATAGAGCTCCCATCTACCTCCCTCAAGATACATCTGTGTCTTCAAATTCATCTGTCAAGGAATCTATATCTGAAATGCAGTTAGGAAAGCAGACTGAAAATGTTCTCTGAACAGAAACACCTTTCTCCACCAAAACCAACAGCACTAAAATACATTCACAGCTTTTGTTTCTTCTCTAAGAAGAATCTGTGAAATTTCCTGTTGGAGCATCTTCATGACAGGACTCAGTGTTTATAACCGGAGAGAATAAGTTACAGATTTGGGGCTTAGCTATTACAGCTCCCATTTTATAGAGATGTAAGGCTGTTTTGTAAATTTAGAGGGGTCCTCATGAGACCATTGCTAATACATTGTTCTCAGTTCATCTTGATTTAGGCAGCCTGTCAGAATGAAGGAGTTTGGAGAATATGTCATGCCTAACGCTAGTAGTGAGGGCTAAAAAATCAAATTACTCTATCATGGGAAATTTGGAAATTCTGTTTTGTTTTATTTTTAAGAGCTGAAAATCAGATGGAAAATGTGAGTCTGAATTTTTCCATGTGATAAAAGACTGGCAAAATAAGATATTTTAGGCTGTGGAAGTATTTTATCTTGTTAATTTCAGAATTTTTTGTTTGACAAGATAAAATCATTCAGCTTCACTAATATAAAAACTCTGATATTCTACAAAATATTGAAGGTACAGCAGTATACTTCTTTGATGGTTTAATGACTTTCTATTTAAATGTAAGATCATGTTCAAAATAAAAAGAAGTAAAACGGCTTCTTTTCAAGAGCTCAAATGAAACTATCTGAAATGTGCAAAACAAAACAAGAAAGCCAAAGCTGTGCACTTTTGCCTTGAAACTGAGGGGGTCCTGCAAAACATCTCCATTTTGATGCAGCTGCCTTTTCTGATGGAAAACTGTCCCAGAAAATAAATAAATACATTTTTGACAAGATATAATATCTTCTAAGCTAGATCCTGCATGCCTAGCCTAAGGGGTCTCCAAGTTTTTTATGGCTCCGGGTGAACAGAAATATCTCCTTGTGCCCTCCCCACCCATTCACAACTCCCACAACATCCCTGTGGCAACAGCTTCCCTGGGAAAGTAGCATGATTAGAAAAGGATAAACCATAATTATTAGCTATCATTTAATGTGATTTAGCACCTGGAAATAATGGAGAGGAAATTGTGCCAGATGCTTAGTCAACAAACTGCAGTCTACCAGGAAGTGTTCCATGAAGCATTACTGCCCTGTCGATCAAACTTGAGAGCAACACTCATAAGTAGGCCAATAAAACTACCTAAATTATGTTGCAAGAGCTGCAGGGCCCTACATATGACCTACTTTGGTATCACTCCCTTTGAAGTGTCCAATTGTTTCTGTGGTGCACTCTGTGGGAAATGGAGATTCAGAGGAAGGAGGACCTGCTCCACTGTCTCTATCACAGCCAAAAGCAGAGCCAGAACCAGAGCCAGAAGCTCTTTTCTGCCTTCTTCCCTGTCACTGGTCCAGGCTGGGTCTGGAGAAGCCAGTCAAACAGCATGTATGCTTTGTGCCATGTTTTTCTTCTCTAAGAAGAGTGAGATGAGTCAAGAGGAAATAAAAAGTGAAAGACACTCTCCATTCCTCCCCCTGTGACCTGTACCCACTCTTTGAGTTTCACCTCAAACCATGTGGACAGATCTGTATTTCTCAGGATCTGGTGGGCTCTCTGGCTTTCTGTCTGTGCTCTGACATCAGGTTTTAGGGTCACCTACAGCCAAAGCTCCAGAGCCTCCCTGAGGTTCACTATGTTGTCTTCTACTTCCTAAAACAAAAAAAACCCCACAACAGTTTCCTTCAAGTCCTTCCCCAAAGTATATCCATACTGTGACGTATCTATAGCCCTCTTTTATGGGCCCATCTGCTGCCAGCAACATTCACCATAAGAATCTCAGTGACCCATGAGAGCACACTGAAGCAGGAGACAGTGCACCATTCATTTCCCTGCTTAATGTCTTGGGGTCTACTCCAAACAGTCCTCAGCTACCTCAGCTTCATCCACCTCATGCTGTTTTTCCAAAAATTACCACATCTGTGTAGCACCGCTTGCCTACCCTAGAGTGGTGGAAGTCCTTACCTACTTCAGCTGAGTGCTGCCTCCCATGAAGCTCTCTGATTCTGTGACTTTGCACCTCCCAAGGCTTTGGAGCCCCCCAAAAACATGCTTTCCTTTTTTTTTTTTTTTTTTTTTTTCCACTGCTCAGGCTTAAGTCAATTGTGCCCTAATCATTCCTAGGAACACATCGTTCACATGCACAACAGAAACACAAACACAGCCTTAACAATCGTTTTGAACCATTCCCTCTCCTGGTGTCCGACCCCTGTCTCTTTGTTAATCCGTTGGATCTTCCTGGATGATGAGTCCTTCCTTTGAAGGAGGTGCTCCCTGAAAGATGGGGCTGAGGAAGCAAGGAACGAGGCAAGTCGATCCATCAAGGCGCACGCTTCCTCCTGCGGCAGACCTTAGCAGGGAGCACGCTAACCCATCTCCTGCCAAAAAGTGCCTCAGCTGTCTGCCCTGTCTGCTCTGCAGGAGACAGCCCTGCTCCCCTGCTGTGCAAGCCCATAGTGCAGAAAGAAGCATGCAGGGCATCTTTATATGCCGTGTTTTTCCTCTTGTTGCCCTGTCATATCTGCTCAGAGAGGGACAGGAGGAAATTCTCTGCTTGTTATACATCCAACTAGATGATCCCACAGCCCCTTTTAGCCTTGAAATCCCCCTGTCTATTCAGCACTGCCAGCTCATAACACATCTCACAGGGAAGAAAAGCCACATTCATGGGCTTGGATCCCTCTTTGTCAGAAGACTTCGCTTGTTTTGGTTGTTTGGTACGTAGGAGCGCGAGGAGACACACGTCTAGCTCCCCAGCTGGCAAAACCCACCCTTGTGGACCTGGGGACAGTGCACCCCAGCTCAGGACCCATCCCACGGCAGTACTTAGGGGTGAAACCCACCGTGTCCCCCTTCCCCCCAGATGAAGGCGACCAAGCCTCCGCAGTCCCCATTTCCCTCCCTGGCTCCTGTCCATGAGTGCGTGTGTTTGTGCCGCCGGTTGTGCGCCAAGGGCCCATTTGGGGCCGGGATTCTCCCGGGACAAAGGGATGCTAATCAGCTCCCTCTACTGTTCCCTTTTGTCTAGGACTAGCTCCCACGCTTGGACTTGGCACTCTGGGATGCGGCAGAGGGAGCTCCTTGTTGCAACCAGGCTGAGCCCAGTTGGGGAATGCAATATACCCAGCAGGGAAAGCGGAGGAAGGGGAGGGGAGGGGGAAGGAAATAAATCTATAACTCCGTGCAGCCCACTCTCTGCCAGCCTACTGCATTGTGCACGCCGCCCGAGGCAGAAGTTTCCAGTGCCTCCCGCTGCCGGGAGAAACGTCACTGGTTTTGTAGCCATGGGCTGTCTTGTTCCTTCTCCCCTCCCCGATCCCCCGTCTAATGTTTTAGTCGCCAGAAAAAACTCCGTGTCAAGGTTGACAGATGAGAGTCGGTGCAGTGGGAGGTAGAGGCAGCACAGAAAACAAACGGGATCGTCTCTTGGCATTGTTGCATTTTCTTTTCACCATCACTGCTCTCCCAGGTTTGCAGCCTGCGTCTGGGTGTTGGCTGTTTACAGCTGTTTACATGGGCTGTCTCATCTCCAGAGAACTGTACAGATGCACAAGAGCCTGATCTTTATCCTGGGATCACTTTGCAGGTGGAGAGGTGATGAGGTCAGGGCTTCTCGCTAAGAAACCCAGAAAACCCTTGAGCCCACCAAACTCAGGCCACTCACAGCCTCCCTTTGCAGTGGGAGTGGGGAGGCAAATGCAGCCAGATGAGATGCTAACCGTAGTCTTTTGCATGCTCTCCTACTGTACCACAGGGCTGCCCGGGGCCTGCCCTTGAACACCTCTGAAGTCATAAGAGGGTGAAGTGACCCCTTCTGATGGTGACCTGACCCTACCAGCAGGTCCAGCAGTAAGGGAAGGAGCTCCTTTACCACCTCACTGGTATCCTGCTCCCAAAGGCTGAGGGGCTGATGTGTTGGCAAGCTCCCTCAGCATCTCTCTTTGTTGCCATTGCAACCTGCAGCTCTTTAGAAGGCTCAGTGGAAGCCGCTAATCTCCCAGTCCTGATGGGGGCTACAAACCAGAGATATGGCTGCAGCTCATCTATATCTCCCCAAACTGCATTTCCCCCCATGATGCTGCTGCCTGTACTGAGTTAGCTACACAAAAGTCAGTTCAGAAATACTGCAACCATGAGTATGGGCTGTTCTGTACCTGTGGGCTGAAACGTAGAGTCAGGCAGGGAATCCTTATGCTGGCACTTACGACTGTCTCATCCTCTGCAGTAATCCCCAGCTCCAAGCTCAATTTACACAGTCACTAAACACAACTGATGCATCTGTCTTGAGCCAGGATCTGTGTCTCTTTCTCAGCAGCATTGACAAATCTCTGGCCTACAGCATTTATGCATTCTGACGGCTGAGCGGAGCTTGCATAGTCACATTTTCAATCCTGATCCTTCCAGTTTCCTTCCCCATAGTTACAGGGTAGAGTTTGTAGATCTCCGTTGTTGATACCAGGGCAGCTGCCCAAATTGCCATTAGCAGAGAGGTAGACGGGGTGTGGTTGGAAATCAGATCCTCTTGGGAAGAGTTTCATGAGAGAGCAGAGACTACCTCCTACATGTAACTAACCTCCTGGATGGATCAGTATCTTGTGGCTTTCTGCTCATGTCTTACTTTATTGCAGAAGTGGAGAAGTCTGATCTAGAGCAGGGAAAGGCGTGTGTGTGTGTGTGTAAGGATTTGGCACAGAGACAACTGAGATGCCAGAATGTCATCAGGAAAATATGATGAGGTTGGCTAAACATATTCATTTTAAATCATGAAAGACATTATGAGATGGTATTGTGCCTGGAATAGCAAGGGACTGACTGTATTCAGTGGTCCAGGAGACCCTTTTCAGTGCCATGCTCTTGCGTTAGTAAGGTGGCCTCTCCAACAGAGGTTGGATGTCAGGACTGCTTTCTAACAGGAGAAAGAGGGGGGATGGGCACTGTTTGCCCCCAGACTGGGCCTCTAAGAAGTACACATGGAAGTATGAGCCTGTAGCCCTAGGCTCCCTCTATAGTCAATGGAGAGAAATAAACATCTTTGTATGATTCATGTTATCCTGAGATAGGTGTCTAAGATAGGTCAGATGGATTGCTCTCTGGAGATGCCAATTGCTCTCCACTGACTACAAAGGGAGCCTGGGGTGACTAGCTCAGACCTTGACAACTAACTTTGGTAGATGAGATCAGGCCTATCAGAGAGCCCGTGGAGCGATATTGTTATGACACAGCCAGAAAAAAATACACAGGAGACTTGTGTCTCCGAGGTATTATAACTGAATTTAAGTCTTGTTCTGTTCCTGCTAAACCCAGGGAAAAACTCACATGGATTTCACTAGACTCAAGACAAGCTTTCTCATCCACAGTAGTAACAGGGACAAAAGAGAACCCATGAACACAGCTACGTTTTGGCTTTCTTGAGAGAGACAAGACGTTGGGCTTATCCCCAAAAGCCCTAGAGTCCAAAATAAGCCTAGTCCAAAATAAACCTAATTGCAAAAGTAAGAGATCCCATCATCCCATATGAAACTGGATGTGACCTGAATCCCACATCTCTTATGAGCTAGACAAATTCCTGCTCTGCCTTTCACGTGTTTCTTGGGAGCGTGTCTTCTCATCAAGAGCTGGTCTCCCTGAATTCCCTCAGTGATTGATGGAGAGATGTAGAAACTTCAGGGGTGAATAATTTAATCCTGTCTAGAATACATCAGATGAATCATGCCCCGGAGGACCCCAGCATCCAATGGAACTCCCTCAACCTGTTCTGCTGCATGACATAATGGACACAAACTTTTGCTGACCCACTGCTCTTCTGCACACCTCACTTTTAACTTTTTATAAAGTGTAATTAGCAAACAAAATGCTCTGTTCTAGGACAGTTATTCTGAATCTATCAAAGAAAAATATAGTGGCTGGTAGTTACCACCAGAGCCATGTTGCATTAGAAATGAGGTGACTTGTGAAAGGGGAGGTAGATAGATTGTCTCTTGGTGGTATGTCAAGGCAAGATGTCCTTTGGGAATAGATGTCATAGTTAAATCCAGATTTAAGTTTCATTCCAGAAGTCTTGAGGTGAAATTCTCTAGTCCGCCTCATGCAAGAAGTCTGCTTTGATAATCTGACAGTCCTGACAGGCTATAAACATGCAGTGTGAGCATTATTGTGAGAAGGAAAGAGGCATTTGAGATCCAGAGCTCTCATGTTTCTACCAGTGACACACTGTTATTGCCGCCCCTTTCCCCTGCATTTGGTATTTGGACACTCTGCCATGTCTATAAGACGGTGTCATCTGGAGGAACATCATGAGTGAAGGCAATAGAAATTCTTCAGGCTTCACAGATAAGATGACAGGGACATGCCATCCCATCCCATCCCGCCTTGATTTGAGTTGGAAGTGCTGGAAGGCAAGACATCTACCCAGTTTAATAATAAAGAAGCAGTCTCAAATACTCCGTATTTCATTTCATGCTCATGCTGGTAACTGCACAAACAGGAGCTGTATCAAAAAGGATGTCTCTTTGCTGGACAGGAATGGGGTTAACCCAGGGGGGTACAAACAGTGGGTCACTCCAATGCTTTTGTGGCTCTCATCACTTGCCTTCTAGCTGGGGCAGTGGCCAATGATTGTTTCCGGAATTAATTTATACCTCCAAGCCTCCACATTACCCATTAGGCTCTCATTTGTCCAGTGGGGAATTTGATATATGTCCTCAGAGGGCACATCCGACGGGTGCAGACACTTGACAAAGCAACGGGACGTGCACGCACCCGCCCCAGCTCGTTCAAACCCCCTCGCATGCCGGCAAATGCCCCGACGTACAAAAAGGGACGGTGCGGCTTCCCAAGGTTGCATGAGTGTTAAACTCTAATAAACAAGACCCATCGTTGAAAGCTGAAAGAATCTGAGCCCTCCCCAACAAAGCATTTAATCCAGTTTGGCGTAACCTTTGACATTATTAGGGATCGCAGTGACCCTAATCCAATCAGATTGATTAACTAAAGCGGAGACCCAGTAAGCTGACCCCCCTCTGGCCTCTGCTATTTAGTCCTGACCAAACAGTGGGAGAGACGTGCCGTATTTACACCACAATGGGTCCGCGCTGAGAACCTGTTTCATTACAGAGCGACTTAAACTCCCATTACTCCATCAATGTATCATTCTTCAATAGTTCATTAAAAGCTGCTCCTCCACAATAACTATTAACCATTTCTCAGTCCAGCTGGCAGGTTTAAAGCCCCAGCCAGTCTTTAGCAGAAGGAGGTGGGAGTGAGTGAAAGAAATAGATAGACAAGGGCTCCCTTTTTACATTTAAACGAACTGGGGGCTTAAATAGTTTGAGGTAATTTACTTTTATTGAATAGGGGAGGAGAGGGAGGAAACTTTTATTTTGACTTAATTATGTTCTGGGGTCCTTTAAAGACACAGGGCCATGATAAGCTTTTATTGTACTACTTCTCTTGAGATTGGTTCATATTTATGCCCAGAGGAGTTTCCAAGAGAACTTGCATGGCATTGAGAAACTATAAAATGCAACACAGCTTAAACATGAACAGTGTCTTCAGTACACAAAAGCTAAAACCAGGGCAAAAGACAGGATATCCAATATGTGGCACTTGAGATGGAAAATGCCTGTTAGATTGTGCCATTCAATTTCTGTTGTCAGTGATGGCACATCACTCTACTACATCCTCCAAAGTTTTATCTTGTATATTCTTAAAGACAACTGAAAAATCTTCCCTTGTCCTTGGGAAACTGAAAGATATTGCAAATGCCTTACAAACTGCCAAACCTCTCAGGTAAGTGGCTGGGCTAAGGTGATCAGTTAAGATTGTGTGGCTATAGCCATGTTCTATCCACTGTCTCATACAATACAAGTGAAGTAACAAATGGGATCAAATGTTTTCCTCTAGAAATTACTCTGATAGAAAACTTCAAGTGAAGGGTTATATCCACTGTCCAGTAGTTGAGATTTGAACTTCTGGGAGACTAGAAATTACTTGAACTCTAGCCTCTTAGCTATGTCTGATAAACAGATAGGTAAGTTCAGCTAGGCTCACTTCTTTTCCTGTTTAAGCATCCTGTTCTTTGCATTCCCAATAGTCTAGGGTACCTGTGACACCTATTTCCCAGTGCTTTGCAAGAAAGACCCAACAGTGGCACCTATCTGTCTGTTTCTCCATGGAGATGCACAGCTGCTCATACTCTCCAAGACCACAAAGGAGGAGCAAAATCCCTGTTCTAACAGACCTGTAGTAATTTCACCTCCTGCTAATTCCCAAATGGTTCCCCATGCAGGTAGCACAGCATAGCAAGGCAGGTGACTCTGTTCCATTTGAATAGGGAACGTTTATTGCACAGTCAAGGACCTGCAAAACAGATTATTCAAATAGCTGGATGGGATGGGGTATTTCTGCTGTTCATATGTCCCAAGTGACATATGAAGAGCTAGAGGGACATAGGGTCAAGTCTGTCAAATATTGTCTCCAAATAGCAGCAGGTCTGTATCCCTGAACATCACCATTCCCTTGTCGCTGAGCTCATGAATACCACTGCTGTTTAATATGTGATTCATTAAGCCTGGCTATGGAAATGTTAAAAAAAAACCCCAAACATAAGTAGAGTTGTAGCTAAAACATGGGTTTTCTTTCATAAACAGGCCGATGGGAAAAAAAAAGAGTCCAATTTAGATGATATATCAGAATATGGCTCTTAACAGGACTAGAGTCTGGTGACAGTTTGACACTGCTGAATCACAGCTCAAGCATAGCCCCGAATTAGCAATGAGATACAAAATCAGCAAGTGAGAGAACCTCATTGAGTTTTGGGCCCAGAAAGTATTTCCTGAAGGCATTAAAATCAGTCCTTTTCAATGAAAGAATTACAGACAGTCATGTAAGCCAAAAGGGAGTTGCTTTGGTGACTACACTGGTTTGTGCTGAGGGAGGATGGGGTCCCTATTGACTCAAATGAGAAGCTGCAGTTAGATCCTAAGTTAGATCTCAAGTGACTTAAAATCGAAGCTGCAAAATAGAGTTTTGCTTGCTTGCTTTCTTTTTCTCCTTTTCTCCTTCTCTCTTTCTGGGTAGGAGCTCAAATATGTTCCTACCCTGGGGGATCTGCCGCACAAGAATGTGACTGAGCTGTTTTTTTCTCCCCCCTCCTGCTGTAGGTGAAGTAAAACTGAAGGGTGGTTTGATTCTCCCTCAAGGAACAACATTCTTCAGTTATGAAATCGTCCCAGCCTTTTTTCCCTCCCTGAACCTGGCTACTGAAGTCCTGCAGTCTCAAGCAGGGACAGACCCTTCGTGTCGACACCATTGTGAGGTAAGAGGGTTTGGCAGCTTATGGAATTGGGGATCCTTCGGTCAGCAAGGAGGTAAGGATCGCTTTCCTCATGCACAGGGTATAATTGCTACAGGAGATGTGGAGCATCTAATCTGAGACCATCTGGGAGCATGAGGTGCTCCATGTATCCTTGAGGACATCCAGCCTGGTGATGAGGTGAAGACATTGGGTTATCTGGTTCACTTACTGCCTGTGCCCAGTTAATGATCTTGGGCAGGTCATGTTGGGCTTCTGCGTATGGGAAAAATACTCAGCTTAGCTGTACTGTCATAATTCAACTGCTATAGTCATCCAGGAGTGATGTACTCAGAACAGGTACTTTAATCACATGCAAAACATTGTGGTATGACACGGATATGGGCCCAAGTGCACTAAACTGCAGATCTTGCAGGCATCATTATTTTGGGATGATCTCTCACTGCTAAACCAGAATAATGACACTAGCTTTAATATGGTGCCTTTTACCCAACTCTAACAGGGTAACCCCACCAGCTGAAACCACCCATTCTCCTGCTTGGTGCATGTAAAATGCCTGTTCTGTCTGGTGGAGGCCCTGCTATGATACAAATCAAGGCCTTGCTCTCTATAGGAAGGAAGGAAGGAAGGAAGGAAGGAAGGAAGCAAGCAAGCAAGCAAGCAAGCAAGCAAGCAAGCAAGGAAGATTTCCAAGCGTCTTCTGCTGGTATTCTCCTAAGAGGAGGCAGCCATATTCCTGCACAGCTCTGCACAGGGCACCTGAATTTACCGTCAGGGCAGGAATCAAATGCAATGGGAGTCTACCTTTTGGATGAACCCCTTTGTGCTAAAGGGAAAGGCAGAGCTTGACCCAGAATTACTGAGACCGTCAGGAGCAGACTAGATTTTAAAAGGCATACTACAAGGGCAAAGAAGGATAAAACAACTCTTGCAAGCTAAAATAGGCTCCTGCCAACTTATAGGGGATAAGTTACAGATACTCAGATTTAGCCAAGTGCTTAAATCCCACTGCATTCAATGACTTAGGGAAAAACATTTATAAGAGGTCCCACTTACATCAGTGGGTGCTGTGTCAGAATTAATTGCCTGAATTAACACTCTGTCTTAATTTTCCAATGAAAACAGAACCATTAATTGACGGTGATTTCCTCAGGCCTTTGATCTTCACTGTCTCCCGCTATGGTATCCAAAGTGATGTTAACTGGTAAGTCCAGCACCTAGGAACCATCCTCAACAGCTCATAATTTCCCCTCTGCAATCATTAAGAGACCTGAAAATGCAGCATGAAATGCCATGGGGTCAGAAAAGGAGCCAGACGTCCAGCTTGACCACTGAAAACACAATAATCCTTTGTGTTTCTTCCAAGGGGCACAGGATCATAGGATATTTCATGTTGAAAGGGACCCTGGGAGGTCTCTAGTCCAACCTCCTGCTTCAAGCAGGGTCAGAGATGACCTCACTCTCTACACACTGCCACATGGGGCACTTCCCAGTTCTCTGGGTCACCTATACAATCCCAGTAGAGGTTTGAGATAGAAATAGTGTTTACCTGTGCTCGGATGTTGGCTGTACAATGGAGGTGGTGGATAACCACCCTCCTTACACTGTGGAGGCACACATGTACTTGCTATCCCTATAGGAAAGATTAATTATCTTGTCTCTACAAAAGACAGGGTCAGGTTTGAACTGCTTTGATGGGGTCCTGGGCCAACAAAATTTTCCCTGCCTACGTCACATGCCTCCTTTATCAAGCTCAAGTCCTACCTCCAGCCCATTTTACATGATACTTTATCAGAAGCAAATGAATTCACAGTAGGTTTCTCAGGATCTCTGCCGCTACTCCACCATGAATGCTTCTGTTGCTAAACCCATAGCACTGCACTCACCTTTATCTAGCACAGGTCCAAAGATGGCTAAGCTGTCATTGACAGTCGTGCAGTTCCACCTCCTCCCTCGAAATTGGTGTTGGCATTCCTGGATTCCAATCTTTACCCCTTCTGCTACGCTGGGCATGATTTCCACATAGTTCCGACAGAAGCGTAGCTGCTTGGGTACCAGCCCTGGGATGCTCCCACAGAGGATGGGCTGAGTCCCCAAGGAGGAATACTGGTGACCAATTGCCAAGGACCTAGAAAAAAACAAACAAACAAAACAAAACAGGGAAAAAGACATGCTGTCAGGGATGTCTTTCACCTTTGTACTTGGTTCACAAGAATGGGGACAGAAAATCAATATCTTAAGTTCCACTGCATTCCCCTCTCCAGAAAATGTCCTTTCCACTGTCATCCCTCCCCAGAACAACATCATCTTTCTCCTGAAGTTTCTTACAGGCCCAAGAAGGCAAGCAGCTCTACCTTTAATATCTCCCTTCCCTTTTTGTCGTCCTCTCAAAGCCTTAATCCATCACTGTGCTGCTTCTTCCCAAAGCTGCTCAGCTCATACAGCTAGTTTCCTTTGTAACCAGAGGGTCAAACCTGTATTTCTTTGAAAGCCAAGCAGGTAGGTTTTATAGGAAATTTTGGCAGTTGCAGAGACCCAGGGATTAGATAGTCAAAAGCACTTTCAGAGCTACACAAAGCAATAACATCAACAGCAGAAGACACCATGCTCCAAGTCTTTGGAAGGGGAACACAAAAAATTGACAACCATCACACAATTCAGCAGTGTGCTCTATATATTTGAACCCTATCAGATAACTTCTGTGCACTGAAACTGACCCTAAAGACTCCAGCAATTTGGACTTTGAGAACTTAAAAACCTGAACTCTGAGCTAAATGTTGTGGGAGTGCTACATAGGTTCGCTACCATAAGAAGTTAAATTTTCTGTGCTGTAGTGGAAAGGGAATGGAAATGTAGCCCTGCTAGAATAGAAGTACCATGGGGAAAAACTCTCCTATGTCTTAATATGGGTCCAATATCAATGCTATTCTCCTGTGTGAACAACGGTACTCACGGAACTAGAAACAGTCACGTACAGGTGCATGCAAGTTGGGAGCCATGCCTGGAATATTGGTAACATCACTGAAAGTATGGTCTACAGAAGATTTTCTACCATTTAGCAAAGCATTTCCACACCTGTTTAATCCAAGCATGTGCTTTGTAAAGCTTGATACTGGGGCTTTCTAATCAGTTTGAAGTGTTTCAAAAATAAATTATTAAAACAGCTGCCAGCATCCCTCTGAATATTAGTTTAGCACATTTTCACTTTACTTTCACACCAGTTTCAAACTGGGAATTTTCAAAAGTAAGGCTGTAATTTCACAAAACCATGCCAGCTTTGCAGTACTGGCACAAGCATATGGAAAGCCTGCTTTGACCATCAATCTGTGAATTGCTTTGGTTAAAGTGAGGAGGGTGAAATAAATAAATAACACCACCACACCCCCCAAAACAATATCCTCAACAAAACTCGGGTGCAAATTCTGTGCGCAGCCAAATGGAAGTCTGTTGAAAGGAGTGTCCATGAACCATTATGTTGGTTGAAGCCTTAGCGACAAGCAAGTAAGCTATGCAGAGAGATCAGCAGATATGTAGCTAATCAGATACATTTTAAAAGTGTTTTTTAACAGTGCTTCTAACAATAACCTTGATTACTAAAACTGAAGGGATTTTTAGAGTATAATTTCCTTTTCTTCTAATTAAATCTCTTGATTGACTTTTCTGCTCAGAAGTAATGACAGAGACCTGTCTGGGCAGCGTGTATTTCTGTTTACATTCATTTTTGCTATGTGGTTTTCATTTGGGAACAGCCTGGTGTGTTTGAATTATCAACAGGGCAGTCAGGGAACATGCCTTCACTCTCTTTTCCCCTGACTGAGAAAAAGTACAAGAATTCTATCATTGCTGGAAAATTAGAAAATTAGCTTGACTTTAGCACCTCTCTAGCTAGGATAAAAAGTGGTTTAAAGTGTCTGATCTTTTTATGGGAGAAGGGTCATTGCAGCCAGTTAACTCCTTTCCTGGTGGGTATCTCGCCAAGAGGGTACAGAAGAGAAAAAGCAGATGGACATTCAGAGGGTCAGGTACCACATCTCAGTGGCTTTGTTAACTGCATAGACTAGGCTTTACAAATCAGTCCTTTCCAGGCAAGTGAGACATAGGGACATCCATTTCTGGATCCCTAATAATCCCAGGTAGGAGTCTAGAACCAAGAAAATCATTTGAGGTAAGAATGTGCCCTCCAGTAAATGAACTTTAGGTGGACAAGGTAGGAGGTGCCTGGGAAAGCAAAGGATTTTCAGCTCACTTCCTAAACTTAGATACCTCTTTCCATCTCAGTTGCACTTTTGGGAGAGGATTAGTCTCGTTTAAGATTAGAGGACAATTCATCCTGCCTCAGGGAGGGAAGATGAGTCAAACAGCATGAACTGCCCTCCAGAAGTGCCTCTCTCTTCCCATTGCATTAAGAGAGGGAGGAAGACAGCTCATATTGACCAGGAACTCTTCATCTCGCCTTACCTTCTGATGTCTGCAGCATTGACATCTCCAGCTGATCTACTCACCTTAGCCTGCTTTTGTAATCAGTCAGTGGAGAGAAACAGGCACTTCTAGGGCACGATTCATCTGCCCCATTTTAGACATCAGCTTTGGGATGAGGTGAATCATGGCCTTGCCTCCATTGACTGTATTGACTAGATTATCAAGACAACCTGGGTGACAGGTTGAGTGGGATGTGTCTGCACTGTAAAAGTCTCCAGATCAGTCATGCCATGACACTTAACAATTGCGATGGTTAAGTTCTGTGAAAAAAATCCCACCCAGGAGAGAGAAGTGCTGTGCGGAAGCCCATGCAAAGAGCTCAGCTGTAGGAAGGAGGCAAATTCCTGCAGGAGCCTGCAGGAATCCACAGGAGAAGACCAAGAAAAGGACCCAGTTAACTTGTTTTCCCTAAGTGGCTTGATGTGGGTTTTCTTGAGCTTTAGATTAATTCAGGGAACAACTAGTGGCAGAAAAGAACCTGTGAAATGGAGCCCATGCCAAGACAAAGAGTGTTTTCACTTTGTACTGTGTACATTTTTGTTTCATTGTTAAGTTATATCCAAAACACTGGATCACAGTTTCTGGACTAAAGACACTTTCTTAAACACTGTTTCAGGCTTCAGAGGACTCGTTGAGCGTGTTGTCCCTGTGGCCTTGTAACGGAATGGGGAGTCTTAGGGTGCCACATCTCCCAATCTCGAGCTGTTCAACCCTCTGAGGACTGGGAGCTAGGAGGTATTCAGAGATGTTAACATTAGGCTCGGGAGCCAGGTGCTCCTTACCTGTACAAAGAGTGGGTAATAATAGATGTCTTCATTGAAGCCTCCAGAGAAAAACACTAACTTTGTTGCTCTGACTTCTCTTTCCGAAAATAGTTCAGTCACTCACTATAAAAGCAGTCCAGTGTCTGAAGTTAACTTTGGTGGAAACATCTGCATCAAGTAGAGTCACCAGCATCCTTCTCAAAGCTTTCAAATGTGCCCCATCCAGTTCCCACCAAAGACAAAAGTATCCACTGAGTTAGAATCAACTTGCTGTAGGCTCCATCCATTATGTTATGAGGCCAGGAGGACTTTCCTGAGCTATTTCAATAGGACCTGGATGGACCTTTAGGATCCCAGACACATAAACTTTAATTTATATGAACAGCCTAACTCATGTCTGTAAGTTTCTTGTTGGTTACTACAGTGGTAGAGTGAAAACATCAGTCATTGAGTTTATAGGTTGATGCCCTCAGCTATTCATTTCCGTTGCTGGGAAGATCATCTAAGATTTTAAAAAAATAAAAGCAACCCAACAACAAACCTATGTAGAAATACTTTTAATTGCTTTTCACACTGCTCCCTTCTCAATACAGTAGGGAAACAGTCACACCTTGCTTTGATCTGTGTTACAGTCTGGGAAGTTTAATCTGCAAAAGACAATCTCCAGCAAAAGTCTTGTTCGCAAGGCGTCATCAGGCACTGAGATAGTGTAATGTAAATTTGGCATTTCGTGGAGGAGTGTGTAGTCACTTGACTTTCAGCTGAAGATACCGGGTGGAATCTCAGAACATCTCTCCATGCACAGTGCCTCTGTTGTTAAACACAGCTAAGCACAGTCCTCTTCCTATAGCTCACTTGCAGACCCTGGAGTGTGATAACATCTATCAGAGCACCCTCTTTTGGTCTCTGCTTTGCTTTCAGTTTCCAGGTGTAAACACTTTCTCTCCCTCTCTCTAAAGTCAATTTATCTTTAGAGAACCAACTTCTTTCAGCTTCCTGTCATTTTTATTGATCACGAGATATAAACCTTATGAACCTTGCGACCCTCCCCCAAAAAACCAACAACAACCCAACAACCAAAACCTTTAGAAAACATTGGGAAAGTCAATAAAGATCAGAATCTCATTACAGTGTTACTCAACTCTCTAGTAACTCCCATCACCCGTTTTTCTCACTGTTTCCAGTGAATAAACCTGTCTTTTGCATTTTCCACTCTCCTGCGATCTGCTTCTAAACTGTCCTGCTGCACATGGGTGATTTTCAAAATGTGGTGTCGAGAAATAGGCCCAGTGCCATCTACTCCATCTAACCAGGCATCATCTTCAAATGTCTCAAGCACAAATACTTCCTGGATGCTTTGACACCAGCCTCTTCTTTTTCGCTGGAGAATTAATGAAACACTCGAGTTTACAAAAACACGCACCCCCAGAACAGGTACAGTTCAAGTTTGAAACAAGGAAAAGGGTCAAAGAGCTGTTCTTATCAAACGAATTAGTTTTTTCTTCCCATTAGCTCAGGAGGAGCCATGAAAACACTATTCTGTATGTCCACAGCCAAAGTTCTTGGCTTATCTTTAAGGCTTGCATGCCCTGAAGTGTTTAATTCAACCTTCAGTGAGAACTTTTCTCTGCCAACACACCTAGAGAGCTCTTCATTTCCCTTATCTCAATTTATCTGCTCCTTCAGCAGAGCCGTTGTAAATAAGTATCTGGCCACTTTCTTAATAAATTGCATGTACCCTCCCTTTTGGAATGGACACCCCAGCCAGTTTATGAGGTAGAAATATGCAGGAAGTATATGCTCATAGCTTTTTCAGAAAAAGAGAAGGCTTCAGTTCTTGATGATCTTGCTGTACAGCACCACTCTACTGACTTTTCAAGGTCCCTACCTTCTCAGTATGGCTGTCAAAAGTCCTTGACACATCAATAGCAGCATGTAGAGGTGAATACACCTACTTGCTTCTTCCTGAATTCTGTTATTCTTGAACTCTGCAGGAGCTCTATTTTGTTATTCATCTGGGAGAGGCCTTTCACTGGCTCCAAGTGTGGCTGAGAACTTCCTCCGGGACGTCCCCGACACAGGCAAAATAACTTCGTTTATTAATGTTGTACGGCAAGAGTGTAACTTGCCTAATGACCTAGGACAAGACCCAGAGAGCACTTAAGTCCCCACTGAATATTGAGAACTGAGCAGTAGCAGTGACTTTGGTCCCTTTTTCTTACACGGATGCCAGTCCTGCTGCAGAAGTTAAGTCAAGGGATGTCTATCTGCTTGTGTTTTCTTGGAGATGACCTAGGTTTTCTTCCACACTGCTCCCTTTGTATGGGATCCCCTACCAGGAGGATGTCACATCTCCTCCAAATCCTTTCTCATAATCTGTTTAGATCTCCAGAGTTTCACATCACTCTCTTTTCCTTTCTCACCCATTTTCTCTGCCTCTTCATGGTGCCACATCTAACTCTTTGAAGACAAATCTCAGTCACATTATGAAGAAGGGGACAAGTTGCACAGACCGATTATCTAAAAACGATGCATGCTCAGAACACAGCCTTGGTATTATGACACTAAAATATGGAAATGAAGAAGGTGGCTGGAGAAGTCTTCCTAGGTCCTGACGAGTTATACGGAAAACCCAGCAAGGATTGACTCACATCTACTAGGACAGAAGGGCTCATAGGGAACCTGCCTGCAAGTCATGAGTGGGCAGCCCTTACTCCATCCCTCTCTGGTGCCGTCCCCAAAATCTCCCATGGGCTGCTAAAGTTGAGCAGCATGAACTTCATGCATCTCATGATGCCTGAAAACAGGTGGGGAGAACTGCGATACAAGGAGGCTGTGAAGTTTCCAAAAAAATAGAGACAGTTGTGAATGGCTGATGGCACCTGAATGTTCAAAAGACTCATGGGGTAGGATCTGTAAGTCAGCCTTGATTCAGCTCCCACAGATCCTCACCACACAGGGCTGGCGTACATGACTGAAGAGCTATGGTGCCAGCCTAGCATCGACAACTGGAAGCTGGGAAGGAAACTCCAGAACACCTCAACCAGAGCAAGGGACCAGGCATAGGAGATACAGTTGAGCCTACTGTGTCTTCTTTTAACACTCCTAGAGCACACACCAATTCCCAGTCTCCATGAAACTCTTCTGTAGAGTTGAACCACCAGCCCAGAGGCCAGGTGAGTGGGCAGGCAGAAAAATTAAGAAATCTGCATTCTTTAATGGCATTCTTTTTCACAGAAAAACGCCAATATTCTAGTATATGTTGTGATTTTTTTTTCCCCCTAAGAAAATGAAAAAAAAAACCCGGAGAAGTTTTAGAATGGAAAGTATAGAAAAGGAACTTGCCAAACTCCATCATTTTAAATGGCAAAGAAAATAATTCTGTTAACTAATGTCCCTCCTGGATGGAGGTGATTTTCTTCTATGACATTAAAACTATCCCAAATCCAAGCAATTACAAAATTTGGACAAAAATGACATTTTAAATTTTAATTAATTAAAATCTGAAAACCACCTTAACACAGCTCAGCAAAACAGTAGGTTTAGCTCTAAAAGACATGAATCAAGCGATAGTTTTTCAGTTTGAGGGTGGTTTTTGGTTATGTATTGCCCAGTAATAATCAGACCTAGGTCTAAGCAAAGTAACACTAATTACAGAAGTGACATATTTTAATCCGTAAATTTTGAGTGTCTAACATTGATTGCAGAGGGCTCTTCAACTCTTGGTCTCTGAGCACCTGGCTATCAACAGACTATTCCTGAGAGGTCCACAAAAAGAACTAAGAAATCTAAGCTTGTTAGATCAAGATAATTAGGCAGGTATCTGTCTTTCCAGACTTTTTTGTTTCCAGTCTGGAAGAAAAAAAAAAAGGACTGAAAACTACTGGATTAACTGTTCTTTCCACTTATCTTGTTGGATATCTCTTCTTTCACCTTAAAGTGGAGCACGAGAGACATATTTATTTTCTTTTCTAGCTCAGAAAGTATGAACATAATTTTGCATCTGGGTCCAATCCTGCAAACATGCAGGCATGGAGGTAACTTTTCTCCTATGAATAATTACCTTACCCTTGCCCTGCATTAATAATAGTGATGGTGATGATAATGCAGCATTGTATTTCTCTAGCACCTTTCATCAGAGGATCTCTGAGCGTGGGACTCATCTCACCCAACTTTGACCATTTAAAAGTTAGGCATCTTGGCCAAGTTAGCCATCTACTAGAGTCCGTAGAGCAAGATCAGCATCTCCAGAGGGCAATTCAGCCCATCCTAAGATAGGTGACTCAGATGGGTGGGCTGAATCATTGGAGATGCCTAGGAGGCGACACTAGCTGTGGAAACGTAATGGGCATAAAGTAGGCAGCTTGGTTTTAGCAAGCTACAGATAGGGACCAGGAATATCACCCTCTTTTGATGAATCTCAGAAATCCCTGGGGCGCTGGTAAAAGGACACCAGGGGAAGTCTTTGTGGAGAGATAGATGGCAGCTATCTTTAACATGGACCATGGCAGCTTATTTATAACACCCAGCAGTAGTTCGGGTCTGGATTTAGAAAATAACATACTCAATGGCAACTTTGAGTGGATGCTAAAATGTAGAGTGTAATTAATCTGAGTTGAGGTTTGGCCAGAACAGTGAATTCCCACAGGAACTACGGCACACCACAACACTCAGCACCTTCCACTCTAAGTGAAAGAGATATTTCTTTGACATTGTCTTCCCTTAGGATCTACAGTACCAAATAGAAGAGGAAAGAATATGAGTATTAACAACCTGGTTCCTTGCAAAAAGTCTCAGGAACTCTTTAATTCCCCTAGGCAATTAACGCCTGTGTTATACATGTAATCTGAAAAACAACCCATCGATCAGAATAATGGCCCCTCAAACCATGTTTTCAAGCCTAGCTCCAGGACACAGTGACCCTGATATTGTTTCCATACCACATCCTACATCTGGGCTTCTCCCTGGAGGTCTCCCTGCTGAGATCTGCCCTCCATTCAGCTCCGTTTGTCTTGTAAGATTGGCCAGGATCACGGTACAGGGTATTAGAGATGTATAAGCCTTAACATTTTAATCTGCCACCTACACTGCAGTTTATGAGAGCTGTAAATCTCGTGGTTATAATGAACTCATCTAATGATATTGCTGATGGATAAATTTACCTGGGATGAGGAACAACAGTTACTTGCAAATGAAAGAAGAGTAATTTAAAGTTTCATGTAAACACCTTTGCTGCCTTACTTCTGACTTCTCCCAGCCTAACCCCTGTCAGTGTTTCATGACAAATGGAAAGTATGTCTATATGTGTGTTTGCAATGAGGCGACTGACTGGCCGGTGAGAGAACCTGCCTCTTTCTACCCAGTGTAATGCTTCTATATCTTGGGCATTGGCATCAAGTTTTAGACAAAAGTAGACCAAATTTTCTGGGTTAGGTGTGCTAAATTAGGGGAAAGGAGGTAAGAGAGAAGGCAACATATTAAGACATGAAAAATGCATGCAGCATTTAAAGATATTTAGACTCCTGCTATGAATTTCAATAATAATTTGGGAGCGTGACTAATCCTCCTAGTTTCCCCCTATCCCCAAAACATTCCGTCCTGAACCTTTTTTAAATGATCAGCAATATAAATGATATACTGTGGTTTCAAACCACTCATTAATGCTCATCCCCCTGAACTGAGGTCTGTTCTGGGCTATGTCAGTGCTAAATACCTTGGAGGACTGGGCTCAGAGACCTCAGATCCTTGCGAAGATTGGATATGGACTTCTAAATTGCTTAAGTGCTTAAGTGCTTGGGGGAGTTTTATCCTGAAACTCCTTAGTGATGAAGCCAATTTTGAAATGAGAACCATGGATAGAAAGCCTTGTCGTTGTGGTGTTTAGGTTAGTATCAGAACATGATTTTCGCTGCCCACTGTTCTTATACAGCAAGTTAATTATATTTCTCACCCTTTACTCCAATAATGTATTTTGAATATGCATTTGGTCATGCTAAACACACACATACCGTCACTTAGTTGAGCGTGCACACACACACACACACACACATACACACGTCTGCGAGTTACTCCTTTGGCTTTCACTGAGTCATCAGGCTCACCAAATGTGTGAACTCACGCTATAATGTTCTCCCAGAAAAATAACAAATTGATTTCATTTTTACAGGCTACAGCATGCTATATAATTGGAGACACTGCCTTGTCAACTCAGACCGGTCTGACCCGACCAGAGACATTGCTTACAGCTGTTTACGGAGCCATAAAGTTTCCTCCTCTTTGTTTTTCCTTCCTTTTGCACTCTCGCTCTTTTTTTTTTTTTTTTCCTTTCCTTTCTCCCTCTAATGAATCCTACAGCCACTTTTGGTTCTGGTCATAAACTACTGTTAAGGAAAATTCAGGAAGCCTTGATTTAAAAAAGCACTTCAGTCTATGTTTCAAGGTAACACTGTAATCAATGGGACTTCAACACATATTTAAAAATGAGCGTGTGTTTCAGGATTTTTATTGTGCCAAGTCAGACAGTAAGGTACTTTCTGTTACACTTATGTGTGCTTTTTTAAAAAATTATCGATACCAAATTAGAGGTTTTGACTGAACAATCACAGGCCCTGTTTCCTTTTTAGACCCAGAGCACAGATCCAGCTCCATCAGGCATTTTGTCACTTCTCATTGTCACTGTGTCCAAACCCTGGTCATTTGAGGGAGAGCAAACTCCTACACTAGTCTATCTACTTCACTGAAACTGTCAGTTAGGACTGGGCACATTTTTTTTTTTCATGACTCTATTTCCCATAAAAATACATATTCATTAAAAAACCCACCCTGAAATCTTCTGAGTATTTTTCACATATCTATGTAGCTTGCCACATATGTCAAGCGTTTAGAATAATTTTAATTTTTCTGACCATTCTAAAAATACAGTTTTGCATACAATTTTACTTTGTGTAAAAATCTTTTATGTTTACCTTAAAATACTCAGAATCTCAAAATTTATGTGAAATGTTTTGATTTCTGTGGAAAAAGAATTTCTGATCAAATGCTTGATTTTCCAGCCATGAAAAAGATGGCTTCTATTTTGAACTACTGAACTGAAAAAGAGAAAAAAATCCAGAGTTCGAAAGAGCTTTTCATGTATCAAAATACCATCTAAGTACTTTGCAGTAAATTATGGTTATGCTTCCTTTTATATCATCATCCATTCAACACAGAATCTGCTCCTCCTTTGGTCCAAAATGTCACAAGACTCATCTCATTCAATCCCTTTGGAAGCCTCAAGGACTGATCAATACTGAATCAACTGTTCCAAAGTCATACATAGATATGAATACAACTCTGAAGACCATTTCTGTACACAGGATGGACTTGGGACTAAGGAGAATATTTATCTGCACCTTGGTCCAAATGTGTATGGGAAAGGAACATGACAGCTGGTTGGGGAAGAACTTCCAAAAAATACCTTGAAGACTCTCAGAGCTGTATTATTCATTTTAGAATAAAATGGAAAGCAGCAAGGAGCAGAGACCTCCTTAACTTCTCCTTCCTTCTCTTTTGGAAGGGTTGCAACAAAAGATGACCTGTTATTAGACAACAGAGAATCCACATGGAGGAAAACCATGAGGAACATCCAACCCAAAAGGAAGTCAACTCTCACTTAGAGCTGAACTTTTGCAAGACTGCCATGAGATAAAATTTTTTTAAAAATTAAACAGCAATTTCTGCTGCAACAGAGCAACTGGATTTTTTTTTTTTTTTTTTTGGTGAAGAAACTACTTTGCATGGGAAAAAATCCTCATGGCTCCTTGACATGTTTCAGCTAGATCTCAGTAAAATTAAGGAGGTACAGACTGATGAGTCGCTCAAAGGTACAGGAAAAATGCCAGTGTATGTCCTGGCATTTGTATACACTTGAGAGAGAAAAATTCTCTCTCAAAGATCATCTCTCGCAGCAGAAAGAATAACAACAGCAATAAAACCTGATGCAGAAAAAGAAGCGAAAGATTTAATTTGGTTTACAGCACTGACTTCTATGACTGAGAGTATCTCCCCTCTACTGAAATGGATGTATTGGGTCTCCTTCAGGCCAAAATTTATTCTGATATGAATGGAACAGGCAGGAATGTTTCAGCCATAAGGCAGTTTAATTTTCTTGGACTGTTAAGCAAACCCCTTCAATTTCCTGCATCTATGGCAATGACCTGGTGTTAAGTCATGGTTTTGTAATCTGTTTTTGAGATAGGAAGCCCTATATATATGTAACCTGAATCTATTCACAACCAGTTTGTTTTTGTTAGCAATCTTCTGTGGACTCTTAAGTAACACGCCACCCACTTCAAGGGTCTCCAGACCTCTTGGTTGAAAAAAAGTTGATTTGGGTGAAAAGCTCTTTCTGTCTTTCGAGTGATCAAGCAACAGACCCAGTCTGACTTCCTGCAACATGGTTGGAGAGTTACAGCACCATGTGTGCATCACTAGACAACTCAGAGAAGGACCAAGATTTCTTCTCCAGGTTTCTCTCCCCAAACTTGCTGAAGTTTGGTGTTTGCACACCAGAAGCCATGGCTCAAAGAATTTTTTCTCCAAGCAACTCAGCAGATGCAGTGGCTTGATGTTCCTCGGTAAAACATAACTATTCTCCAGCCTAGTAACTTCTCAGTGCGATTGGTGACTCAGTGCCTGGCTGAGAAAAGGCTGGTGGTGGTCAGGCTGATGAACAGGGAAGAAACTCAGGTGAGAGAGGGAGCATGTAGGAGGGGTCGGATTTGGAGGGAAGAAAGCAGGTAGGGAGTTATCCTTGGGACAGAAGAAACTAACCCAAATCTCTGACATTGAGGATGAAATAAGATGCTGGGTGAAGAGCGACTAACCTCAGCAATGGGCTTGTTTTCCCTGGTTGGTGAGGGTAAATGACCCCTCAGTGCTCAGGGCAAGGAGCCTCCCACAGAAGGACTCTCAGAGGGTGGCAGCAGCCAGGAGCTGCACCTGCAGACCTCTCTGCGCAGCATCAGAGCCTTAATGATTTCTTTCTGAAAGTGGCTGGGGAAATGTAGACAGGCTGCCAGATAGTGATCAGCTTACAGAGGGGTGATCACTATTAGGCAAAGATACCAGCTTTGACATGCAGCGAGGGAAACGGCCAAGAATTCGGGAAAGCAATCCCAGCTTTCTGCTACATATTCCTCTGCCAAGATACCTCCTGTGTTTACTTTAGAAACCAGAGACAAGGCCTCCTCTTCATAATAATAATAATAATAATAATAATAATAATAAAGCTGCAGGGTCACTCGACTTAGCAGATGGACTCCTTCCAGCTTGGATTTCTCCTCGTTTACCTGAAGAACTGATGTATTTGGGGGATTATGCAATGTTAATAATTAGGTTTCACAGGAGATCTGATCAGTGACAATAGGAGGCTGTGGGAAGGAAGCTCCACTGGAGAAAATCAAATCAACTCATGGATCTCATGTGGACCCTGCTTGGGTCTAAGGAGCCTGAGTAGCCACAGGGACCATGCAGCCCTCTGCAGCAGGAGCCCGCTGCTTGCCAGCAAGATGCTCTCTTTCATGCAGCAGAAGCAGCTTTATCTCACCAAGGAGCTGCAGGAGCCATCAGCCAGACTCTCCAGTTTTGGGCTTTCCCATGCTCGCAGATCCTAAATATCTAATGGTGCCTACTGTAGCAGTAAAAGAGACAGAAAGTACGCAGGAATATTCCCTTGCATTTCTCTTCTATTAGTAGTGAATCAAGACCTTAAGCTCTGGATGTGATTGTGCTGAAATCCTCAAAAGACTAAGCCCCTTCCAAAGCTTTTTGTGTGTTTTTGCAATTTTCTTTCCATGGTGCACAGGTAGCCAGAACACTAAACCTGTGCTGTTGTTGGGTTTAAACTGCTAAGGTTTTATTTTTCACTTAAAAAACCCAAAATGCTTTGTCACAGTACAAATAGCTTATTTTCCACATTGAAACAACTTTTAACATTATAATTTTTCACTATAGTCCTGCATGCATTAGAACACCGAAAATTAGAAATCTAAAGGAGATATTTTGGCTGGCCAGAAATATTTAACTGAACAAATCACTCAGAACTTTAGCAAGGGTTTTTTTGGGTTTTTTTTTTTTTTTGATTAAGAATAAAGACATTTTCAACTGGAAATTGCCTGGAAAAGAGAAATGAGACTTTTCAAGGATTTTTACAGGAACAACATATTAAGTGGTGTACAGCTGTTACAACTGCTATCTTAGAAGGCCCTGTACAACTCTGAGACTTGCTACAATATTCAGCTAATTAATTAATGGAACTCAGTTTCACAATTATCATCGAAATTCAGAGCTTAGCATGAATAGAAAGGGATCAGCTGTTTTACACAAAGAAGGAACACCTGGAGATTGGACAGCACAAAGGTTTCTAAGCACTTAATCTACAGGACATTAGCCCATTTGTAACCAACCAGAAAAGCAAAGAGGAAGCTTTCTTTGGAAGGAACAGTATATTCCTTAACTGTAAGGCTGAAAATGGCAATGGAAGCAAAGCCATGAACACAAGAACATGTTTACCCTTGATGCCACCATCAGATGTTTTCTGCCTTCTGTTCCCTTCCCTTCCTGCATGTGCCCACGCAGAGACACACCTATTGACACATCCCTGTCTGTGGAGACACAATTTAAAATTTCTCTGCTCTAGTGCACCCAAGCATTGATCAGAAACATGGAGTGCTCACAAGGAACTCTTTATTACATTTTTTTTTTTTTGGTACTAACACTAATAATATTTGGAAATCAGAAGCTCAGAATACTTGAATGGCCTTGAATGATTGGCTGGTACCTCCATTTGTGAAGAGAGAAGTGAAGCGTCTCATAATTACAGGTTGATAGAAGACCTGCTTAATTACTTTTCAAGTTCTGGAGAATTGCAAAATGACAATTAAGTAACTTTAAATATGCACTTATATACTTGCCAATTTTCAGAAAAAAAGTTTTGGGAAAAAAGGCAGACATAAAATAAAAGTACCTCTGTTATGAAGACAGGCTGAGACAGGGGGTTGTTCAGCCTGGAAAAGGCTCCAGGAAGACCTTCTAGTGGCCTTCCAGTACTTAAAGGGGCTACAGGAAAGATGGGGAAGAACTCTTTATCAGGTAGTGTAGGGATAGGATGAGGGTTAATAATTTTAAACTGAAAGAGCAGAGATTTAGATCAGATATAAGGAAGAAAATTTTCCCTGTGAGGGTGGTGGGACACTGGCAGAGGTTTCCCAGAGCAGCTGTGGCTGCCCCCTCCGTGGAAGGGTTCAAGGCCAGGTTGGACGGGGCTTTGGGCAACCTGGGCTAGCGGCAGGTGTCCCCTCCCTGGGACTTAATGATCTTTATGGTCCCTTCCAACTCAGACCAATCTATGATTCTATGAACTATATGGGTCAAATTTCCAAAACCTGGGGGGTTATTTCAAGACATGGCAGGGTCAGTTTGGTTGACTGCACACTGCCATCTCAAACCTTTCTAGCTACGCTTGGGGATTGTACCTGTCTCCTAGCTGCCACACCAAAAGGGCACAGGTCTTCTTCTGTAGGACCTGAGTGGTAGCTTCCAGCCCCACTTGGGTGTCTGGGGTTCCACCAGAAATCTATGACAGTGTGCCTTGACATGGCCCACTCAGCTGGGTGGGATTCAGCTCAATACCCTGTAGAAGGCTACAGCATACACCTGAGCTAGACATCCTATGTTTCCATGTGTCCCTGGAAAGAAAAGGGCACAATTAGGACACAAGTAATTTCCCTAGTGTAGATACCTGTTTCAATATGAAGTTAAGTCATGTGCTGAACTCCACTGACTATAAAAGAGTTCTACCTCAGGAGTGAATTGTGGACATTGTAGGTGTTTAGTGAGGTGAAACACACCCTGAACTCAGGATCATGTGGTCAGGTGATAGACAGGAGGTTTGTATTCACCTGTACCAACCCCTTTGGTCAAACAAAGACCTGGTTCTGGGGGGCTGCAGAGAGAATTGCTGAGAGGAGAAGAGGAGTTGCAGTGGGTTAGGAACACCCTTCATGAGAAGTATACTAAGTACAGGAACAGAGACTGAAATCCAGGGATTTCCACTGTAGCTCAAGCCAGGACAGGGGGACTCTCACAAGGGACACAAAATTCTGAAGTGAAGACTGAGCACTGTTCCCTTCATTTGCCTCCTTGTGAGATAGTTTTCCTCAGCTGGGGCAGGAGAACTGGTGAGAGGCAATAACAAAGGTCTAGGAGTTCTGCCTACTTTATCCTCAATAGCATTGTAATCTTACTAATTCATTAATGTAGACACCTTCCAAGCTAGGCCACCCATTAGCTGGTCTCTATACCACCAGCCATTGCTGACTCATCACCAGAAAGGCACCCAGGCGTGATCCTGAGACATCCAGAAACAGGGAACCTACCAGTTCCCCTGTGGACATGATAACCACCTTTGCTGGTAAGAGCCGCTAATGCTGCTGAAGCCAATTACTTGTGGCAATGGTGACAATCATAGACCGTGGTGCAGAAACTTGTGCAGAAGGAATATGGCTTTCCAGACATGGGCCTTGCAGGTGTTAACTTTGGCTCCACTGAAATCAAGTGAGACTTGAATCCTGTCTAGAACAGGAAGCGAGAAGGGGAAGAGGGTCAGTCCCCCGTAATTTTTAATCTGGTTTTGCTTTACGTCCTTAAAAATAATCATTCAAGGTTTCACCCACTCCCTACAAGAGATCATTTATTCTGTCTGCTGAAAAATTAGTTTGGAAGAAAATATGTTGGATCTCTCCTCGAAGTGCTTCTGCTGGGCATTCACTTTAATGAGGGTGATCTCACCAACTGAAGAGGTGGTGGTGGTGGAGAGGAGGGAAAGGTTTGCCCTGTTTAAGGAGCCATGTGGGGGAGGACGTGGACCTGACTCCCCTCCACCCCATGCTGCTTTCCTCTCAGCTCCTCACCACGCTCACCTCCTTTTACTTTCAGAGCAGCTAGCTGTTGCTGCTGCTGCTGCTGCTGATGTTATTGACACATATTTCAAACAAGCCCGTGCAAGGGACTTGAGACACATTACATTGCACACGATGCCCCGGGCCACAGATTTGCCTCCTTACACCGACAGCACGTTTTGCTTCATAAAGAATGTGCAGGCCTTCACCTCCAGCTATTTATCCAGTGTGCTCAGAAGAAATGAGAGAGGGAGAAAACCCTACATGCCCATGTTGGCTGTTAACCCTGTACTACATACCCCATAAGTGGCCAAACATTGACCTCTCTCCTCATGAGGTCTGGGCCATTGTCTGCTGATGAGCCTGGATGGATGCCTGCAGTCCATTCCTCATCTTTCTGTGCACCTGCATTTAGGAAAAGGGCTCCTTGCACCTCTTTGTCACTTCACCAACCATTCATACAACTCCTAGCACATGCTTCATCACAGAGCACAGCCAGAGCTCCCAGACTGGTATCATCCCACACTGGAAGAGGAAGACTATTTGCTGAATAAAAGTTGCTGATACACACCTCTTTCCAGGATCAGGATAATCTTACCTTGCTGTTAGCAACATTTTTTTCCTCCTTTCTCTAAATCTTTCCATCATTGTTATTACAATGATAATAACAATAATTATTACTATTATGCCTTGAACTTGACTTTAAGATTAGGGTTCCCATTGTGTTAAGAGGTTGATGGAGAAATGTCAAGCAGCTGATTCCTTACCGTAGAAAGATCATTGTCTGCATTCAGGCAGAACATGAAGGGGTGAACGAAACAGAGAAAAAGGGCCAGGAATGAGGTAGGATGAGAAGAAGCAGTAAGTAGAAAATGAAGAGCAGTGAGCAGAATAACAGGAGTCAGCACTGGTGTCTTGCCTAAGCAAACCCTGCTCCTTCTCTGTGTACATACATGTCAAATCTCGGCAGGGAGACGGGGAATGCTCTCTTAATTTACCAACTGTAGAAACGCGGTCTTTTTTGACACAGCAGTGGGAGAGCCCTTAGCAGCTGCACACAGGTCTGATCACTGCCGTTGCCTTTTAAATGATAAAGCCCTGCTCCAAGTACATCAAATGACCAGAAAAAAACCCAAACTTCTTCTGTGACAAAATTAGAGTGGAGAGATTTCCACCACAAAACCCCTACATTACTCTTACCTTGAGAAAAGATATGCAGTCATGTCCCTTTTGGGGGCTGGAAAGCTGCCAGGGATCTGGGGTAAGGAGTTGCTAACATCGTGCCATACTAATAATTCTTCATTTCACCCACCTTTTTTTCTGTCTCTTTAGATTAGATTTGAAGCGCTTCAGGGCAGGGACTGTCTCTCACTATATGCACATACAGTGCTTAGGACAAGGAGCCTTTCCACTTCCTTGGAACTGGCAACTGCTAATGTATTGCAATTAATAAATAATTGAAAAGATTTTGAAAGGTGAGACGTGAAATGACAATGGACTGACGGAGAGGGGCTGGCAGGGTTCAAAAATTTTTTGAAAGCTTGTTGTTTTGGTAAACAGTAAAAATATGCACACATTTCCTGGCTGTATAAAGGATAAAGAAATTAATTCCTCTACCTGGACTGTGGCAGGAGCGCTGAACTACAGCCTAGGTCAGGGAGGGTAAAAGAAAAGTCTGTTCAGGTGGAGTGACATAAGAAGTTCAGGTCAAGTGAACGTAATTCCCGAAGTGAACACCTTTGCTCTTACAAAAAAATGAAAATGTGGGTGAAATCCCATGGGATAGGTTAAAAATCATCCATCAGCTCATAGCACTGCCCATGAATCTCAGACTCACTCCCTTTCTACATGTGCTAGTACTAAGAACATGAGAATTACCAATAAATAATTGTTTAATGTTATTGTTAGAGAATATACAGAGATATTCACACGCACTCACAAACATACATTTATAGTCCCTAACACTATATTAACCATATGTAGATAAACAAAGAGATAAAGAATGAAGGGAATCCAGGATACTTCTGGATAACTGCTGTTAACATTTGTAATATATCTCTAAGTGATGATGGAAAACAAGAGAATGCCAAATAGGTTAGGAATCTACTGTGTTATTAAAGAGCAAATGGATAACTGTAAATCTGTTATCTGGCCCAAAAGGGAAATGGATGATACAAGACTGAACCCAATGAGAATGAAAGAGTTGTAATATAATTAGTGGTAGTAACCACACTTATATGGAAAATTAATTTTGTGCAATTTTTAAATAAGATTGTTAAACATAGGTGATAAAAGTAATTCTGTTGATATAGCATTCTTGTCAGAATATAAAGAAAAAAAGTGAATAAAGAATTCAAAGCGGTAATATATAGGATGAATAAAGTACACAATAAATAGATGTACAGCTGACAGCTCGCCAGTATCGTTCTGCTAGGCAATCATTATCTGATGGGGCTGTTTCTAAATGAAACTCTGAGATCATCTCAGTGCTATTTAACTTTCTTACCAGCAGTCCAAAAATGTCTCTATTGAAATCTCTCATTATTGAAAAAGTCTGTGGGATATTGAAGCACCAGGGGAGTGAGAGTGAAGGATACGGACAGGGCAGCAACACAGTGAAGGCTGAGGATGTGTCCACCTAAAGGCACCTTGATGCCCCAGATGCCAAGTCAGCCTTGCAGGAGTGACATAAGCTGTGTCGAGACTCCAAGAGGATGGGGGACTGACCCCCGTGATGTGAATGCTGAACACAACAGGGCTGGCTAAAAGAGTGAAGACAGAGGAGGAGAGTGTAACACACAACACGAGTGCTCTACTACCGAAATACCATATTCAGCTGTACTGAAAAGCTGGAGAAGGCCTGGCAGCAAGACATCTAAGTTGAAGAGGAATGACTGATTCATACCATCTGCAGTCCATAGCTGCTACATCATTCCTGCCTTTATAGCCAACAAAGAAAGCGGACACAGGATTGAAGCCAGTCACACACAGGAGATGTTTCAAATATTACCAAAGCTTCTTTCTGGTGACTCAGAGAGAGCTAGAGTTTTGACCTGAGTTATTCATTACTTTCTTGATCTTGGATGACATGATATGCACTGATAAGTTCCTCTAAGGTCTAAGAATAGTGGTCTGTATAAGAACTACCGGAATTTTTTGAACAGCTTTCTAAACACTCTATCTCAAACGCAAGTTATTAGACCTGACAAAAGAGTGACCAAGTGTAGCTCTCAGACATAATGGTCATAATGGCCCTGAAGAGACAGAATCATACCAAGATTTCCTTGAAGGCTTCCCACCCAAGTAGTGATTCAACCTCCTTATTGTTTTAGGTAAGGAATCTGACACGATCAGGCCCAAGACGATCCATGGCTTTGGGCTATAAAGTCCCCTATCACCAAGTGCTATAAAATTCTCTGATCAGAGGAGCGTTTACCACAAGCCCTCAAAGGGCTGAGTACCAAGATCTGACTTAGACAATGGGATGTAATATATCTGCAACCATATAAATAGCTAGTTGGATGAGAGTTGGATAAGATCATGGCTTTACAATGCTGCCCCTCCTGCTTTTAACCCATCCCAGTATTGGATGAAACCAGGATGTGGCAAGCCTCAAAGGGATTTATGCCTTGAAATTACCAGCCTTCTTCAGCCTTACAGGAATAAGGATGTTGATTCTCACCAGCAAATTGCTCCCACTCAGCAGTGACTTTTCTTGTTGATCCTTTTAGCACCACCTTTTTGTTTAGAGCCTCTAATCACTTATCAGCAAAGGTCTTAAACTAACATCTCGCTTGTGGCCCTTCCATTCCATTGTCCTGCAGCATCCTGCTCAAGAAAAGGTTTTGCACTTCAGACTCTCCCTGTAAGTGATACTCTACTCACTTTGGGTCACCACTGTGAAAGACACTCTGTGCCAGCAGAAGAAAAGGAATCACCTTGCTGCAATTTCTATGCTGCTTGCTGTGACAGGACAGAAATGTCTCTTCGGTACCCAGAATTTGGTTGGCGCCAGAGCTCTGGGAACAGACTGAAAGGCGTGGGTTGTTTTTGGATGAATCATATTTTTAATCATCAAACACTGCCAATCAGAACTGCAGCAGATTTTCACACCCCCCCCCCCCCCCCCCCTTTCTTTCTTTTTTTTTTTTTTTTTTCCGGTTTTGTTTTACCTTAAGAATGATAAATTCAGACTCACAACTCTGGATTATGCACAGATAGGAACTTCACAAGCACTGACTAACAAAACCACAGAGCCCTCTTGTTTGAGATGGAAAACCTTCAAAACAAAAGATTAGGTTATTTATGAACCTGTCCTTAATGGAGCTGACATTAGATTTGAGGTAATAAACCTTCCAGTGTGCACATGGATCAATTATATCAGTGACTAACTTTAATTAGGAGAAGATGGCATAGTTATTAAGGCATGGGTAGAGGACTGTGGGTTCAATACCTCATTGCACAAAAGATCCCCTGTGGACTTGAGGCAAATCAGGCATTTTGGTTTGCCTCAATTTCCCATCTGTGAAGTGGGAATAATATTACCATACACATTCATGAAAATAGGCATGTATTTAAGGAATTAAAGACAAAGACCATTAACATGATGGATTATTAATAAATGAGCCATGTTGCAGTGGTAAACTGAGTCTTATGCCAACCACAGGAACACAGGAACAGACGGTAGATGATGGATCACTGAATGTATTTTCTTCTAGAACGGCTGCAAAGATGCACATCCCGTCTCTGCCTATAACCAGCTGTCTAACAGTATGGTAGAGTATGCAAACCTGACTTGCAAGTCACTGTAGCACCTGTGAACACTGTTTGGGTGGGAGAGGCTTCATTTCTATTTCCGTGTAGGAATCCCCCTTAACTCACCCACAAAAGTTTTCTCCTTGTAGTCTTCAGAGCAACACTAACACAGTTGTTTTCTATGGTTCCTGTAAAGCCTTGTCTGATCACTAGTGGATTTTTGTTTTCAAACTGTCAACCCACTTTACTAAATAGGGGAGATGGTGGGAAGCTGGAAATTTTCTTCCCTCACTCCTAGGTCAATTACATTTGTTCCCAATTTACCCAATGCCCAACTGAGCTATTGATCAACGAGACGCAAGCATGTGAGGACAAGATGTCCTAGGTGTTTAAACATGAGGCTGTGTTTGGCTGAACCAAACTTTTCATAAGGATTAGATTTAATGCAATAAAAATGAGTAATCCCATGCATGACCCAAGTTTTCCTGTGTTAGATGCTGTAACATTGGACCCTACCCTCAAGAAACTGCCACTGTGTTTTAAATTAAGGCTTTCAGAATTTAAAAGCATGAACATTTTCAAATGTTTAACATGCCCTCTCCACCCCCCCGCCCCCCACCAAATCACAAAAACCCCTTTTAGGTAAAACTTCCAATAAATCTATGCTCAGCTTTACTTTACCAACCACAAACATCCATTTATGGATTTAATTAAAAATTTGATTACTGAGGGTGCCAGTTCTTCATATCAGTTACTAAGTCAGCCAAGATCTATGGGGATATTTTAGAAATTATAGACAAAAGTGGGCACATCATGCACTTACATTAGATGGAAGACTTGATCCATAGCCTGATCCATGGAGTCCAAAGACTACTACTGAGTAGAGATCTCCAATAAAGAGACCTCTAGGAAACCTTTGTCTCTGCTGCTGGTTCAAGCTGGCTTAAAGGAGAGCCCAAACAGAAACATGATTCTGAAGCCTGAATTAGGAAATTAGAGTACCAAGGTGGAATGTTTGTGTCTTTGCACAATGGATATTTTAACGGACATATTTTCACCTATTCCTTCTATTACAACATCTTCTTGAATGATGGCCAACAGGCCAAATTCAGCCTGCAAAAGCACAAGTAGATAGGAAGCTCAGATGAACCAAGAGAAGAAGCAGCTCACAGTTGTCTAAGATCTGGTACTCACAGAGCTGAAGGCAAAAGTCCTGACCAGCCACTGACCTTCAAGACAATCACACAAATACAACACAGATGAGTCCTCAGCTCTTATAGTCACTTTAACTCTCCTCAAGCACTGTTGCCTGTGGCCTGCATACTTTTAGTGTCTTCTCATATCAGGTCCCCTTCAAAACCACTTGAGACCTACTGTTTCTATTTGATTTAAAGGTTACAAGAGAAGAAAGCATTGGGGCAGCCAAGTCAAGCACTGTAGTTTTTGAGAATGTCAATCTTTAGGTTGCTTTTTCATCTATTTCTTCTCTTTTTCACAGAGAGAGGTAAGGAATCATGTGACCAAGCTGTCCCTTGGGATTCAGGTGGCTACAACTGCCATATACACTGTCCCAGGAGAAGCAAGTCCAGAACAGACTGTCCTCATCTGAACCGGGAGCTCATGAAAGCCATTTTGCATGTTCCATTCTGAGTGAAAGCCATAATTCCTGGCAAGAGTTGGCTTCAGAACTTTATCAGGGCCTTGGATAAAATAAAACAGGATCTATCTTGGTCATATTTTACACCCTGAATCCCATGTACAGCTTCTCCCAGCTAACTGCTCTTTGGGTACCCATACAGTGTAGACAAGATCAACTTAGCACACAATCAAGATTCAGGGATTTGATCAAAGTGAGGAGATAAGAATCACAAAGGCCAATTTTATGGCTCTGTTGCTGATAAGGTGACAGAGCAGGGACTAATCTAGATACTAGCATAATTGATAATAACCTTGGAGCTTTTCAGAGTTGTTTAATGACCCAGGAATCTGGGGAATGTTGTTGCATGGCGGAATTCCTGCCATGTACCTAACTCAATCTCTACCTCGGGCTGTGAGAGGAGGCATCAGGTCAGTTAGATTGGATTGATAGGCCAATACTGAGCAAAAGGATTACTTCAGACCCAAATGTTGGGTGTCTCAGATCTTGGCTTCTGGTGCCCCCCAGATCCTGGAATACATCACAAAGGTGAAGGGGAAAAAAAAAAAAATCTTGGATAATTCAGCAGCTGGGAGATAATCCAAATTCATTAGGCAAATTTGCTTCTACGAGCTAGGAACCTGCATGTCACGCCTTAGCCTGGAATCAATCATATTTCAGTAGCTATGGTAAAATATGCAAACAGTGACTTCCAGCTGAGACAAGTTCAGCACAGCTTGGCCAATGAGGTGGAGGCTCCATTTTTGACTCACCTAATAGAATTACAGCCTAAAGACCGTGAGGGTCTCTGTGCAATGTGCACATGAGCCACGAAGTCCAGCCAATGCTGGGAGAAGGGGTGGGGAGGATCCGCTCATGTATTTGGCCGCCAGCTGGATGGGAAGTATGAGATTCTGCTCCTGAGCTTGTCTCAGCTGGAAGGAACTCACCGCAGACATAATTCATCCAGACTGTCCTCTGCAGCTTTCTGTATAAATCTCATCCCAAGGCATTTTGGAGCAGTATATAATATAACATGACAACACTGCTGAAATCCAGTGATCTGTATCAGCTCTGAAGGAAGACAGATCTTTAGGTGGTGTCAAACAACAGCACTCCTGGACCTCCAGAAAACTAGGACTCAGGTCCTTTAAGGCATTTAGCAGCCAATCTCTAAAGATACTTACCCCTCTTTGACTGTTATGACAAAACCCTTCTTCCTACCAGCTGCATACCTATGTATTTACACAGTGACCTAAGCACTGATGGCAACTCCACAGCTAACAACATACCGGAACTTCGACAATGAGTTTGTAAATTACATATTCCCTTCCTCTATCTGTACCTTGTTAAGTCAATCAACAAACTCTGACTCTCTGCACCATCTATGTGCATTCCTTTGGCCATTTTACATGTCCTGTGAGGAGCCTCTTTTTTAACACCAACTCGTTGACTGCATGAGCATGCTGGTTGCCCAACTTTTCAATAGGGTGCTAAAGAGAGAAGTAGAACAGTGCTTAAATACTGTTGGTCCTGAGAGTCTTTTTACATTTGCCCTTTCACACGCTGTAAGACTGGAAAGTTGAAAAAATTACCATCTCTCACTGAGGGTGTGTCTAAAGGAGGGGAATATCTCTGTTCGACTCTAGCAAGCAGCAGGAGACCACTCCTTCATCTTCACTTAGGAAAATCTAAAGTAGAGCCTGGACCTTGGCTTCGGGTCTCTGACATATTATCTGTTCTCATACACTCCACAGCTTCTCAAATGCGCATTTGCAGCTCAGGTAGGACCCATCCTACCTAACAAAAGCCGTCTAAAATGTAGATATCTAGTCTCACCTACTCATTGAGTTTCCTACTAGATTTGACGTAAGGAAAGGCACTTTCGAGGGGGGCAATTCAACCTACCACATCTGAGTTATGATAATGTAAATGAGAAAAATCTCATTTGTGGAATCATAGAATCGTAGAATGATTTGGCTTGGAAGGAACTTTTAAAGGTTATCTAGTCCAACCCTTCTGCAATAAGCAGAGACATCTTCCACTAGACCAGGTTGCTCAAAGCCTCGTCCAACCTGATCTTGAATGTTTCCAGGGATGGAGCATTTATCATCTTTCTTGACAACCTGTGCCAGTGCCTCACCACCCTCATCATAAAAAATGTCTTTCTTATATCAAGTCAGATTCTATCCTCTTTTAGATAGAACCTGAATGGTTCTAGGGTAAAACCTAGGGTAAAACCATTAGCCCTTGCCTTATCACAACAGGCCCTGCTAGAAAGTTTGTCCCCCTTTGCTTGTTTGGCCTTTCTTACAAGCCCCTTTTAAGTACTGAAAGGCTTCAGTTGTGTCCCCCCTGAGCCTTCTCTTCTCCAGACTGAACAATCCCAACTCTCTCAGCCCATCCTCGTAGGAGAGGTGTTCCATCCCTCTGACCACTTTCATGGCCCTGCTCTGTACCCGCTCCAACAGGTTCATGTCTTTCCTGTGCTGAGGACCCCAGAGCTGGATGCAGTATTCCAGGTGGGGTCTCATGCGAGCAGAGTAGAGGGGGAGAATCCCCTCCCACGCCCTGCTGGCCACACTTGTCTTGATGCAGCCCAGGATACGTTTGACTTTCTGGGCTGTGAGCACACATTGCTGGCTCATGTCCAGCTTTTCATCCACCAACACTCCCAAGTCCTTCTCCACAGGGCTGCTCTCAATCCAGTCATCCCCTGGCCTGTGTTGATATTGGGAGTTACCCTGACGCAGGTGCAGGACCTTGCACTTGGCCTTGTTGAACCTTATGATGTTCACATAGGCCCACTTCTCGAGCTTGTCCAGGTCCCTCTGGATGGCATCCCATCCCTCAGGTGCATCAACTACAAATTTGCAAACTTGCTGAGGCTGCACTCAGTCCCACTGTCTATGTAATTTATGAAGATACTAAACAGTACAGGTCCAAGTATGGACCCCTGAGGGACACCACTTGTCACCAAACTCCATCTGGACATTAAGCCATTGACCACTACCCCGGGATGTGACTTCACCCACCAAACAGTCCACCCATCAAATTCCATCTCTCCAATTTAGAGAGAAGGATATAGTGGGGCAGCAAGCACAGTTACTTATTGGGCTGGAAGGTATGTTTAATGATTAACACTGTGAAGGCACACAAACATGATCATAGCAAAATTTTTAAGTTAATATGAAATTATAATTTTACACACTTTGTTACACCTAGTACACAAAGTCACGAGTTGGCAATGTCACCGTTTTATATCTATATATGTGAATGTCCAAGTTGAGTACACAGATGAATGCATAGAGATTCCAAAGTCATGGCCTGTATTCCAGCTTTTCAGTAGCCTCTTATACATCTTTGGATACATGCAACAACTTCACCAAAGTCTGGGGAGCTGTGGTGATTCACATGAGCTGAAGATAAGCCCTCTCTGAATTCCATTAAAAAATTACTGATTTACTTTGGTTCTACCCAACCATAAAAAAGAAACCTCCACCACACGTTCCCCATGGTCTGAATAAGTGAAATGATGACACTTCCATCATTTTAAAAACACTCCTCTATACTCTCACATTCTAGGGTATCAAACAAGTTGCTTTCCCTATCTAACTGGTATCCCTTTTCTTTTCTTTCTTTCTTTCTTTCCTTTCTTTCTTTCTTTCTTTCTTTCTTTCTTTCTTTCTTTCTTTCTTTCTTTCTTTCTTTCTTTCTTTCTTTCTTTCCTTCTTTCCTTCTTTCCTTCTTTCCTTCTTTCTGTCTTTCTTTCTGTCTTTCTCTCCTAGTTATGCCCACGGGTACCCTGTGAGATAATTCGTCCTTGCTTTCCTTTACTATGTACACCTGACAAATGTCTAAGAGCTATTATCATATCACTATTTGGACTGGATTAGTACTTGCTAATCTTTGTTCATCAGCACTAGTCCTTCCAGCCCTCTGGCTCTTTGAATACCCTCCAGTTTGTCAATAGCTTCCTGGCATGAGCATGGGATGAAATACAATAGTCCAGGTGCACTTGCTCTGGAGCCATATCATCATATCTACTCAATTCAAGGGCTCAGTGCATTGGATCATGTGGATTCTTCTTTCCTGTCACCTTGCATTTCACACTTAGGCTGAAGGATGCATGTCTGTGCATAGCTGATCTGTTCATGTCTATCTGTGTGAAGTTGTGCAGGTTGACATGGCAACGCTTCTCATAAATGCGGAGGTAGGGGCTCTATCTCCCTCTGTTTACTCACCAAGGTGACGAGAAGCAAGGTATTGGCACACAGTGAATCAGACCAAGTAATTGGCAAGTTCCTGCCTGCCAGCAGAGCTGCTGCAACTGTCCATGTGAGTGCTCTTAGCCTACATCAACTGGGAGACATGAAGGCTTAAGTCTCTTCCTTTCTCTTTGACATTAGATCAAGTTGAGGTCATGTACAGGTGCTGCAGTGCTGCTGATGGCTGGTAATGTGTCGAGCCACAGCAAGAATATTGCAATTAGTCATCTGAAGATGATGATTTTTTTTTTTTTTAAATTACAAAGGAAGTTAAATGCTAAAATAACCCACCTGTCTTTAGTGCAGCTGCTGTGGTAGTAAATTCAAGATTATCCTATGCAACACCACATCTTATCCTTCTAGGTAAGACTAACATCTTAATTTTCTTCCTCAACAGTAACCAATTACAGATCTAAATCAGTAATACTGGATTACTCTTGAAAGTGAAAAGTATTTCTAGTCAATTTGAAACTGGTGACTGGTGCTAGATTACTAGTTTCTGGAAGTTGTGGTCTTCCTTCATCATCACACATCTACTGGCAAAATGAATTTCTACTTCCCTGAACATAGGCTAAACCTGATTCAAATTAAGCAAACCAAAACACAGGAAGGTGATTAATTATTTTCTCTTATATTTCAACTTACTGACTCCATGATCACTGACTCCCAATATGACTTGTTACAGTCAAGAGCTCCATAGCCCGGCTAGCAGACATCTCAACTAACATTCCCATTACCAGGATAAATGTTCATTTCTGTACATAATGTAGATAACATTATTTAACATACCACTTTTAGGCATGAAACAGACATTCTGTAGCAAGTCTGCTAACAGCTGCTTTTTTTGGGAGAAATTTTATGTGACTGCTTGAAATTATCTTGGTATTTTTTTTCCTTATAACACTAATTTTATTGCTTAAGCATAGGTATGTAGAGTACCATTTGAGGTGCCTGGCTTCAGCCTGCCTTTCTAAAGCATATGGTTACCTCAGATGACATAAAGCATCCCAAATGGCACTAAACACATAACTATATTCAACCTTATATTTCCACTTAATGTAACGGGACTCAGAAAACTAGCTAGGCATTGATGTCCATATTGTAGAAACTCATATGAAAATACCTGAATCTGAAGCTCAGGAACAATTCAATTGCCTAAATATTTCCACATGAAAGACCCTATACAAGATACCTACACAGGGCTTGCAGACATGATATGGGACCTATGGGAGACCTGTACCCTTCTGGAGCAACACATGGACTCCAGAGAAATCTCAAATGCCTTCAGAAACCTCTGTTTAGCCAAATGTATCAAACTCTCAGTGAGGATTATTACTGTTCAGTTTGAAAATCCACTGTGTGCAGCATAGGACTAAAGTCCTCCTTCTTTTCTTTGCTTAAGATTGTTCCAAAAAAAAAAAAAAGAATCTCAAAAGTGAGATGACAGAAAGGGTTATCTGTGTTAGGGAAAGGAAACTTGCTGCATTGTACGTGCTATTGAAAGACACTGATATATATATATATATATATATATATATATATTTTTTTTTTTTTTTTTTAATTGCTTGGTTGGGTCATTATTTCTACAACTCTCAGCCTCTCCATTCATCTCTTGTGGGCTCAGGTACCCAGCTACCTTGGAATTTGACTGATTCTATTATTCTGGGCTGCATGAAGGCAGGAATTGCATGCTGCAGAGTGTCTTCAGTTCTCTGAGTTATCATATGCACCTATAGAACATGTATAGATATCACTAATGATTTACCTACATCATTGCATAACAACCTGGATTGTAAATATATTAAGTGCTACCTGTTCCTCACAAACCCTGAAATACAAATAGGCTTCAGTATGTGCATTTGAATAGTCTACAGCAGAGTGACTCAAAGGTAATTTGTTCTTCTTTGAAAGGGGGCAAGTCACTCCACTTTTAGAGCATAGTTTCTGAGATATGCTTGTGGGATTGGCAGATATGACACAGAATTTGGAGACACCTGAGCCCTTTTGGAGGGGCAGGTGGAATCCTCTCGGGTGCACTAGACCCTTATGGCCTGTAGCAAAACTGATCCCTTGGTGTGCACTGGGAGGTGGGATTCATTTTTCCAGCTGGTGATATCTGCAAGGTAGTGGTCTACATCTGAGCAAGTCATCCAAATTTCCTTTTCAGCAATTAAGAGAAATATGCCATTTTAGGGCACAGTCCAATGTGTTTTCATGTAATTTTTTTTTTTTTCTAAATCTTGAGGGTGAGAAAAATATCTCACTATAATCATCCATTTCTCCTCTTTATCAATTATAAAAGGGGCAGAAATATGTCTCTGTTGCAGATGTCTGAACATGGGTGTCCTAGACTGTCCTGAAGGAATCAGTACGCAGACACCACTGAACAATGAATTCAAATCTCCACTTAGGGCTCAATCTCATGGTCAAGCAAGTGAAGCTCAAATTACTATGTGCTAGTTGACCCACAGCAATCCTACATATGTGGATTCCTAGCCTACAGCAAATGCTAGCGAATGTGATTTAAATTAACCCTTTTTTATTGTGGGTAAGCAAAGTCTAATTACCTCACTCGCTGCAGGCTAGCAGTGAGCACACAGACGGTTAGCAAGGGTCAACTGATGTGTGGTAACTTGTTGCACCGCAGAAACTCGATCATGAGTTTAATTTGCTATAACTTCCACACATAGGCAAACCCTTAGACCTGGATTCTAATATCTCTTAAAGCCTCAGGCAGTACAAAATTGACTAAAAGTTGTATTAAGGAGAGGGAGCAGTCATACCAATACTCCTCACTGCTGGGAGGTGCTATGACATGATGGGTGCTAGTCTGTATTCCTCCAAAAACTTCCATTTTGCACAAATGATGTATCTAACAGTGGTAACAATAAAAAAAAGACCCTTAAACTCCTGAATCTTTTTCTGGCTTAAAACATTAAGAGCTACTTGTAACAAATAGCAACAAATCTGTTTCAATGGAGTCAGCCAGCATCCCTTGTAACAGAACCATGCTTAATAGAAAACAATAAAATGCATTTATTTCTTAGAAATAAATTAAGTTACAAATAAGTTAAAAATACTCTTGCTTCTGAGCCAGGAGACAACGAATAGAGGTCACCAAAGGTCCTTAGTCATAGATACTGTGACAGTCCAGCTAGCTCTGAGAAACACTCTTTGCTGTTGCTGTTAGAAGAGACACTGACCTTCCACACACC
>NW_020799095.1:1269804-1288759 GCF_003259725.1 Athene cunicularia
TCCCCCCCCCCCCCCCCGGCCCAGTCCCATCTATGTTGTTTGCTGCCCAGGTAGAAGACAGACGTGGTCAGGAGCAATCTTAACATAAGAGACCTGTTCACTTCGCCAAGCTCAGGACAGGATATAGAAATGCTTGTTTCCCAGACCTCCAGCAGTCCATAGGACACTCTTGAAATGACTTAGTAGAGGACAAAGTTCCAGCCAGATACTTGGATTATATGAGGGTTTTTTTAAATCAAGTAGTGAAATGGGAAGCAGTGAAGTTCACTGAAAGCAGCCGAATTCAACTCAGAGGTAGACCTGAAGCACGATGAAGTCGATGAATGCCCAACTGGCTAGGCCCATCAAGAGAAAGGATGGATTCTTCCTCCTTTCTGACAGCTTCTAGATCACAACTGAATGCTCTTCACAAAAACGCATTTCAGTCCAACACAAGTTGCTTGGATGAGCAGGGGGAAAAAGTGTTGGAATCTTCACTGTCATCTTAAGAAATGAACCCATAGAGCTTTACATCTCAGGCCCACTTCCAAATGGGTCTGATTATCAATCACTTAATGATGAAGTTTCTCAGGATGGGACTCAGTTCACAGACTGAGACATATATAAATAGATGTCTGCATACAAAATTCTATAGTAGAGCTACTTCTGGCTTTACTGAATCCAACACACACAGTATTTTGCAAATAAATCTTATCTATTCAGGACTGCAGATGTCCCCAGCCACCTCCAGGACCAAGCTTTCCGTATTTATAAGAAATCCCTGAAAACATAGACCAGTATTATGCTAAAGAGCTGAGCTTGCTACTCCCACCATTACCTCTGGCTTCCTAAATAATGCATATGTGTGGATTGCACTGTACTGAAAAATGAAAGTATTTCTTAAACCCTAGGTGAGACATGATGTAAAGAGCAGGAAAGTGATGGGAAAAGTGTTCGGACATTGTAGAGTTATAAGAAAGTAGATGAATATTTCAATTAGAGAAAAATCACATCAATTTTGTTTAAATTTTGCAAAGCTGAAACTTTGCATTTATTCAGAAATTCAATTGTTATCACTTTTGCTATAACGGTAAAAATGGGATAATCATCATAAAAACAAAATGTCATGGGACTCTGAAGGTCAGTGGAGACCAGACCCGTAGTCTGCAAAGCCACATCTCTTATTTGCTCAGGGCATTCTGAAGAAATCCACCCGTTTCCAGGTTGCCTCATCTGAATACACATCCACCAAACCCTAATGAAATGTCGAGGTTTATGCTTATGAAATCAGTCTGAAGGCAGAGACTTTCTCACTGTAGAGGTTTGAAGCAAAGTAAGAAGGAAGCTTCCAGAGATTCATAGCTTGGTTAAAAACTTCCCTGGAGTCAGGGTTGCTATAGTGTTAGCACAATTAGACTTTGAAAAGACATGTAGGTACTAGCAAATTGCTCAAAGTCATAACACTGTGCAAGCAGCTTCCGTAGCTTCTTCAGCCACAATGACCTCACATTTCATCTCTGCACTGTAGTACTGTTGGTGTGATATTTGTCAGCTAAGGTCCCCAACCTCTAGGCCATAGAGCTGTGCCAGTTCACCCCATTTCAGCTTTAAACAGGTTCTCAAGGCTGCAGAACTTTGACAGACTTGCAAAAAACTCTTGATTCACCAGAACTGAAATCTTATGCATTCTCATGGCAGAAACCAATGCTCACACCAAAGCTGGTCACCTGGAATAGAGTTAATCTCATCTCCCTGTAGCCACCTAAAAGTTAGGAATGTAGTTAATGATATTCCTAGGCTCCCTCCGTCCTCATAACATGGAGATCAAGGCAAGTTGCTCTGTCCTAAGACAGGTTTCTAGGAAAGGTGGCCTGAATTGCTTTTGGGGGGAATTAGTCCCTACAAAAGGAGCCTGCATGAAAGCCATTAACCAGATGTTTAATTTTTAGATGGCAGAAACCTGCTAAGATGAATTTCTCATGAGCCATACACACACACACACAAAATTCAACAGCGAGTTCAGAGGGAGAGGTTTTTAAATCACCTTTCAGCATGGTTCGCACGCACTGTTGGCAACTCAGCTTGATATTTCTCCAAACCATCGTCAAGTTATACTGAGCCATTGGCCAGTAACAAACCATCGGCTGCCCTCCAAAGAATACAGTGATGAAGAATTGCTGCTATTTTCTCTACAAATATCTTGGTGTCCCCATTGCAGCCATAAATGGATTGGCACTTTGCACACCAGGTTGGTAACAGTGCTCGGTTCCTATAGAAAAATGTGAATTAGTGGACTTGAGGCCAGTAACCCCTTCCTAGAGTGGCCAGAACCAACTGCTCTAGAAGAAAAAGTAAGTACCCTGCACAGTACATTTGTGGGCATTGTTGCCTTGCATGAATCTTATTCTGGTCTTTAATAACCAGATGTCACATTAAGCCCCGATATAAAACCCCCAAAATACTTGTTGTCATTAACTATGACAATCCTGAACATTTATAATATCTGTTAAGTATTGCCTTGAAAAATTCTATTGAAAAACACTCTTGAATCTTGTTAAGATTTTGCCCTGATTAACATCCTCTTATTCACCCCAAAGGTAAAAACTGGCAAGTTCTGCTTCTACTTCAGGACAGAATATAAAACTCACTTTCCATGGGGAGGGAGTGCAATTTTCATTTCATTCTGATGCCTTTTTGGTATCTGAAGTAGACCTGCCTTCCCATTCAGTTTTCATTTTTTAATGGCAAGCTTTTCCTTCTCCTGAAGTAACTCTGCCACACAGTGTCTACTTCAGTTTGTTTATGCACTTAAATCGGAAAAGTTATGCTGCTTGCACCAGAGAGGATTTGGGTCTTTTACCTCTTGTCTCCAGGCAAAATCACCAGGGAAGGTTAACAACTTCACAAACACTGAAGGCTTCTCATCAGCCATTCTTAAAATAGGGATAATAAACCTTCCAGACACCAACTGGCATCACATCAATGACATTTGTGGTGTGTTCAGGCACTCTCATACCTTCCAACTTTAGCTGTCTAAAAGGTAGGTGTTTAGGCTGTTTCTAGAGTGGATGGAGAAAGATAGGCAACTCCAGACAGTGATTCACTACATCCACTAAAATGATAACTATCTCAGGAAGGTTGAATCTCCTTCAGAAGATTCCCATCTTTCTAGAGGCAGGTAAGATGATTAGCTCAGATAGTTAAGCATTACATGGCTAACATTGAGTGAAATCCATCCAGAGGTCTGTTAGGGGAGTGTGCTGTCACCCAGTAGAGTACAGATACAATTCCTTGTGTGTTTAGAAAGAGAAGGTGCCCTCAAACTTTCTGAGAAAGCACTGTTTTCAAAACAGAGCTGTCCCCAGTTAGTGGAACACTTCCTCAAGGATGAATTGAATCTTCCCAATCTACTTGAAAGGAGATGCCTCAAGATAGCTTGAGTCAGACAGGCTTTGAGATCATCATGAGACAAGGTCCCACCCCATAAACAAGTAGGGTTTTTTTTGACTGGAACGTTGAGTCCAGATCCTGGAATATTTTAAAGGCATTTTCTCTTGTTCAGTCACTTGGGTTCATGAACAGTTATGCTGGGTCTGCTCCTAGGCAAAGTTGCCTATCTCTGCAACCCTGGAAGGCTCCCAGACCCACATGCCAAGAAATGAAATTGAGGTCTTCTCTTCAGAGCTGCTGCCTTCCTTTATGGCTATTTCCCAGGCCTATGGGAAAGGCAGGAAAAAGTGCTGAGCATCCAGTGACCTCAAGGCAACCTGCAAGCACTGCTCATCTCACAACCACACCACCTTTTCTCCACATAGCTAAATAGTGTTTTATGTACTTAACTTCATATCTCCACATGTTTCAACCTCTTTAGGGCTCAGGGGCTGGCTGTGAGAAACAGGGCTATTAATATTATGTCAGTGCCCAGAAGGTCTCTGAGTACAGGGCAAGCAATGCTTGTAAGGCATCAGTAGACAGTCTGCCCACACTGGCTAAAGCTGGCCGCAAGGATCTCGGGTGGAACTGTTCTCTGCCAAAAGAGTGCAGTGGAGTCAAGCTCAGCAAATTATTCCTGGCAAACCAAAAATACGCTAAAATAATTATAATTGGAAATGTAGAAATGGAAGATTGGGGGGTGGGGGGCTTGTAAAATAGAAGAGTTTGATTAATTTTCTTTCACAATGTCTTCTCAAGGGTACTGAGGTTAGAGGCATAGACCCAAGTTTCTGGGAGTCAAATCAGGGTGTGATCCATGTGAACACCCATGTGAACGTTGTTACCCCCTGGTATATATGAGCCATCTTCTATTTATTGCAGGGTAAGAGCATTCACACAGGCAGTTACCACAGAAATCCTGGCATCTTATTAGTTCACACCCTAACTTACCTCGTGGTAATTTGTTCATGTGCCCATCCCCTAAGGTGCCATTCCCAAAGAGAAGTTGGAGGACACAATGTCCCCTTTATACTCATAGTCAGCAACTTCGTGGTTAGGGCACCTACCCATGGTATGGAAAAAGGAGCTTCATAAGTTCCCTCTGTTTGATTTGAAGCAGGATTTTAAACCCAAGTTTCTCAAATCTCAGCACACCCTAGCCAACAGATTAGCCCGTTCCACAGAACTACCAAGTCAATTATTCATGGTGATTGAGTCTTGGCCAACACTGGGGATTCAGCCAGAAACCTCTGGACCTCAGAGCAGAAGCTCTCAACACCTGTAGTATCTAAGACCTGGGTGCAGATCAGGGTAGGTGGTATACGGATGGATTTTGCAAATTCTGAAGCCCATTAGGATATACGCAAAAGTTCTGCAATTCTGCCTTTGCATGCCCCAAAACCCCATCCAGCTCCTAGCAAAAGTTTTGTTGCATGTTGTCAGATATATACAAGCCTTAACTGGGCCTTCTCTCTCCTGCAATGGGATAGGAGATGGGACTGAGAGATATGCCTGTAATTTACATATATTATTACTGTATGTCCCCGATAGCTTGTATAATAATACGCTATGTATCAGCTCAACACAGGAAAGACTCTCCCTGCTTTTGGACTTGATCTCAACCTGTGTGACCCAGCTTGGTGCCTGTGCATAAAGAATGAACAGAACTGCCCAGATATTTAAGGATAAACACAAGGCAAAACAGCACTTTCCTGGCCCAGAATCAAAGTATGAAGCAACTTGCAGGATCAAGACCTAAAGGAGCTCAGAGTCTAAGACATGAGACAAAGAGATTGCTCCACAATCTGCTAAAGTCAAGGGAAGATTTCCCTTGAGTTCAACCTTCTTTTGGAGTAGGAGCTAAATCTGAGGAGAGGGATATATGCATGTGCCTGTCTGTGCATATTCATACACATACATAGGCATATGTATATATGTGTATATAACTATTTTCCTTCATAATAGGTACTTCTCCTCGCCAAAGAATCCTCAGTGTAGTCATTAACTAGACTTTTCTGGAAGATGTCACTGGGACCTGCTAACACCACTCCACCAGGGAAGTGGGCGCATTTCTGCAGCTGTCTTGCTCCTGTGCTCACAAAACTCCAGCTGGCAGTTCTCACAAACCCATCATTGCTCTGCAAATGCCTGCAATGCACAGCTATGCTGTGAGGTGCCTCCCAGGTGAGGGACATGCGGTGTGTGTTGTCTTGGTATGGGAGTCAAGCTGTGGCTGGGAATCATGGACCTTCCAAGAACTGGAGCCCTCTGCCCTCCTTGAACCTGGCAGGAAGGTTCATTCAGTTCATCTCCTCAGTCAATCAATGCAATATGTCTATCAAGAGATTGATCGCATGGCCCACATCCTCCACGTTTTCCTTCCTCCCACAAATCACGTAGTTAAAATGAGAGGGAAGGGAGAAGAAACAGAAGATGGATTGATTAAAAAAAAAAAAAAAAAAAAAAAGTTCTGTGGGAACTGTAACTCATGAGCACTGACTTCTCCATCCTCCTGTCTGGATTTCTGATGTCCAGGGAACATTGTATGCACACACTTATGCAATGCACACACATGTGCAGGGTTACTTACATGCACACACACACACACACACACACATGCACATGCACTGCAGCCTCTCCCTCTGGGAGGGCACCAGTCACAACTCTCCTCTACTTAACTGCCCGGTTTTGTGAGACTTGTGGGTATCCAGTAATGTTGAGAAACTCTGTCAAACAAAGCTCATCGGACCTGTATGTTCAAACGTCATTATGGGGACAAAGAGATAATCAGCAAGATTGCTAAAGCCTTGGTTCATGCAGACACCAGCTGTAAGAGATGGAATAGGGGAGTGATGTATCTGAGAGCCCCTCTGCGGCCACAGAGCCCATGCCCTGCAGGACATCCCTTTGCACAAGCTCTCCCCTTAATTGCAGGTCTGCATTTTAAACACACTTTGGAAGGGGCTGAATTTCACAGAGAAGGGAGACAACGCTTGCTGAAAATTACACAAATTACACCTGAGGTGTCTCCATCTATTCTCACCTAATATTAGTAATAAAGTCTAACTTAGCATAGTAGGGCCTAAGGCTAAGTTCATGCCTAACTTAGCTCCCAGACAGTTTTAATAGCAAAACCTATGTAGAGACCTGAAATTTAGGCAGTTTAGAGGGACGTTCAATCACTTCTCTCACTCTTCCTTCATACTGATGCCACCATATTCTTCTGACATTAAAGAAAATCCCTGACATCTTTAAGATCAAGAGAATTTAAGATGAGACATCATCTTTCACAGTAACAGAAACAGTCTGGGAATTTGAGGACTAGACAGCACAACTGTGTGAATAAATTTGTACAGATCTTATCAGCAAGGTCAGCAGAATCTTAAAAATCTCAACCTCAGGAGAAGACAATCTGAGTTGGTGACTTGTTGAAGTGATTTCAGAATCATGATTGGCCTTGAGGGTGGTCTCTGTCACAGTACGTCCACTTGGCAACTCGCTACTGGTTAAAAAAATCAGTCCAAATGACTATTTCTTTGATGAATAATGCTTCTGCAAGAACACTTTTTTTTTTTTTTTTTTTTTTTTTTTTTGACTTTTGCAGAAATGCAAATTCCTTGTCCATGGGGTCCCACCGCTGTGGGCAGGATGAATGTAAGGATTTGGGCATGATGGAGTTAGAACACTTGACCTAACTTTGTTCATCCAGAAGTCAGGCACCCAACTAGTCAACTTGATTCTCTCGATCACCAACGAAGTAGAGAGACCAGCTGGCACAATGAGAGTCATTGCATCCAAAGACTGACATCAAAGATAGGTCTGGTGAATCACAGCGAGGAAGTGTCAGACCTCATTCATTAACTAGAAAGAGAGCTGACATGACTACCTTAGATGAGATGTCCAGCTCTGAGATGGAGTATGACAAATCCTGCTCAGCATCACTGCAATGCGTAAGCATTACGTATGTCTCTACAGTAGTGAACAAACTTAAACTCTTCACTCATGGTCTCTGTTGTACTGACTCATGTGTGTCCAGCTGCCCTGGCTGTTATCCTCACCCCAAGTGGGGTTTTTTTTTGAAACAGTGAGTCAAAGGCAACTCCAGCACAGCTCTTCCTCCCATACCTCAGGCTCTGCTCAGTGACCCCCTATCATCCACTGACATGGGATGTGTACAGCTTGCCTCTGCTAGAGACTGTATAGGAAACTGTCTTGTTTTCCAGCTTTCTCATCCTCATCTGTCCAGGTCACCAAGCTATTTGTTTAGGCTTGCAGAGGGCAGAGAAAGGATACGACCAGAGGTCTCATGTCCTAAGGATGGGCTTTAGCCCCTGAGCTATCTTTTTCCCCTGGTTTATTCCAGAGTCTGCAATTTATTAGATAGCCAATGTCTTGCATATTAACCTACCCTTCTTGTACTAGAGATGGACAAAACTGTGCTCTGGCATGCAAAAATCCAAACAAGAGCCTGTATTATCCTATTTCTGGAGCTTGTGTGCAGGACAGAATTTCTCAATTTATTCCGAGTACCAGCGTCAGAGGCAACAGGAGCCACCACGAGCACCACTGCTGGTGGCAGACACCACCACTGTATCTGTGGCTGCAAATATATGCTAGACTATATAACCTTGGAATTAGTTTCTGTACTAGTTTGGAGACCTTTTGGTAAACATGACAGTTTACTTGTAATCTTAATAGAGCTGTTAGAAAGCTGTACTAACAACACACTGCCTTGTATTATGGCTGAGCTTGAACCTTTCATTCTCTAGGAGACTGAGACTACACATTGCATCAGCAGGACAGATGGACTCAGTGCCGGTTTCTTTCACAGACTTCCCCATATGCCTGTGGGCAAGTTGCAACAAGGATTTCAGTGGCTACTGAATTAGCATTTCGCTGTCTGATTCCCAATCTTCTGCTAATGTATCTTATCTATTCTCTTTCAGCTCAGATGTTTGCCCCATCTGTCTGGACCCTATACTCTTTCAGGCAAAAGTAATACTCACTGTGTCCTCAGTCTTCTGTTGTAAGTGACTCCAAGGTTTTGCAATCAACCCACGAATACCGATGACCTGTCCTGTTAGAAAAAGGCTGTGATCCAGTAAGCTCCTTCCTTATCCAGATGACATTCTTGTTAGTAATGACTCAATGCTAACTACCTTTTATATCCATTATTTCTTCACAATTCTGATATAGGTATCAATTCTGGGGCACATGAGAATGGATGAGATGATTTCTGGATCGAATGATTTAATGATGGTAGAAGCTGTTATACCTATTACTGCAAACCCACAGTGGGATACACCTCAACTAACCTAAGGTGTCTAATAGTTAGACAGTTAAATGTGGGCTACTTAACTTCTATTCTCTCTGCGGCATGTGAGGAAAAACAAGCACTTCAGTAAAATCCACTTTTCCTCACATTCAGAACGAGCTATTCATGGACTGGTCATCACAACCCACTGACAAGGGACAACTCAATAAAATCAGGTAATTGATCACGTTGTAGCAATGCAGTAAGTCTAAGGAATAAAGCAAGAATTATGTGTCTAAATAGTCTTACACTTCACTTCTTCTGTCCTTTTCCACTTAGCCTCTTACTGTTTTGCTTGAGCACTTCCAACATAATATCTTTCCAGATGGTGATTACAACACACCTCTGCTAATGCTGCAGCAAAACAGCTTTCAGGCCCTGGATATAAGGCTGCCACTTTCCTTCTCTGTAGATTTACACTATTTGTAAATGGGAGTGTATCCAGGCCTTGAAAAAAATCAGCACACTTTATTCAAGCCAGTCAGTGAATAGGTTAGGCTGGACTGAACCTCCCCCAGTCCCTGGATCCCTCACTGCCAGAAAATAATAACTCTATCAGCAGACACTTCAAAACACCTGTAGTCTAGCACCTACACATCTTCAGAAGGATACTGTTCTCACAGCCTTTAGGACGGCTCTCCACCACCATTACAAAGACAATCCAAAAGGAGAGGCAACAGTCCTGTGGTATGCAGGATCTAATGAGGTACCCAGCTTTCCTGGTCTGGGTCACTAAGGCTAATTATTTCATGGCAAATGCATCTGGACTGCTATTCCCATGGAAGAATATGCAAGAAATTGATACTTCATAAGAATTCCCTTCAAACACCTTTCTGAGATACGGATTTTTGCTCAGCTCTTCTATACGTATGTGGAATGCAACATCAGGACTTCAAGTGATGGGTTTTTCAAGGTAATTCAGTCACTAAAGATCTAAAGCAACGCCCACTAGGATTTTCAAAAGGGTGTTCCAATGAAAGGATCCTCTTTCAGTATTCTACATGTCTAGGTAGATCACAAAATTCCAAGCCTTTAGGAGTGCATTCAAAGCAAAAAACCCCAACAAACAAACAAAAAAGAGCAGCTGATTCGTCTGTCTAAAAGGTCTTTGTCTGGCCTAGTTATCCAGGGTCCTCTTGCAGGTGATGGTAAGAAAACTTACACAGCTGGGATGTGATTCTTCTCACCAGAAAGCAAACGTCTAACATACATCAGATAAGTTGCATCTTAGTTCTCACCAATAGCTCTAAAGGGAACTTGGCTAGTGACTGCTAAAGCTGCAAGATGATTCTCAATCCAGGAGGCATCAGAATCAAACCTGGATCTCTCCAAAACCACCATTAACTACATTTTTATGCCTCTAAAGGAACTGTGGATCTCCCAGTAAATTCTACAAATCTTATCTGATGCCCCATGGTCTTCCCCAGTCTTTACTGGGCTTTGAATGAACCTGTCCAGCAAGACCTTAGACTGTCCCATTTTTTCCTGGCTACCGTAAGCTCATAAAAAAAAAAAATGGAAAGGCTCCCTTAAGTGTGTCCCTCAGCCTGCAAAGGATTTAGAGTTGCTTTCTGTCATGCCACACAACACTGTCTAGCAACAGGCTCTATTGTTGTTCTTCTGGGGGCAGAGGGACAAACTGAATGGTAGGCTTGGCAACTGTTCAAGGAGTTTCATTCCTGCCTTCCCACTCCTTAGTAAATATCTCTATTAGACAAGGTGCACCCTTTTAGAAGCAGAAGAAACTCCTGCTCTGCTCAGTGCTGTTTGGCTTCATTTCACAGGCTTGGCTACAGCAGAGATGGGCTCTGCCTTTCCTTGCTGCTCCATCCCACAGTGTGAATTCTGTTAAATAACAGCAGCTTCCCTGGAAACCTGAATGTGCGTAACCTCTGACATATAACTGCATCTTCTGACAGAGATGTAGAGGAAATACAAACCTGGAAAGTGCAATTAAGAGATACAGACTGGGAAAAGAGAAGATGTTTAGATTTCAGAGAACGGAAGGTAAAACAAAGTCAGAGGAGTTCTCTGAAATGCAGATACAACTCTTGCATTAATAAGAGTGACTGTGTCCCCTGCTGAGATAACCATCATGACAGGGAAGCAAGAAAGCCATTTATTTTTTTTTTTTTTTTTTAAATCTTTGAGATAAACTTCTATTACAAACTTGAACCAATGGCTTGTGGATGTGGTTGGACAATGTTGGGAGACTCTGGATGTGTTTGAGGATAAGGAGCATGAGGAAGATGTATTTGTGCTCTGGAATGTGCTGGGATTAAATATGTTACAGAGAAACCTGCAAAACACTCAAGCTGCCTAGGCTATGCTGAGACATGACAAAATAGAGGATGGTGTGAATTTGTTGAGAAGGGTGGCCTAGAGGCTTTTAGTACCAGCCTGGATGGCATGCACATTCCTGCAATAGCATACCATGGCTGCGCCCATTCCAATACACCAATGAGCACTGTGCACTAAAGAACTTATTAAAATACGGTAAAATGATACAGAAAAAGTCCATGACTTGATTTTAGCCATGTGAAATCATGCCAGGCAATAGGCATATTTTAACAGCTAGGAAACAGGCATATGAGCAAACTCTCTAAGAGGATTGCCTGTCTTGGGTATTACCTAACTAAACCTGGATGGCAATGGTGGAGATATCTTTGAACTGGTTGCCTTAACTCCTCCATAGTTGCAGAGGATTTAACCAGTCAAGCACAGTCGAATGTTTTAGGTGTGAATTGCACCATTTCTCCCCATCAATGAAAGGAGCCAAAAGCACCTGTCTTGGATGGAGACATCAAAATTGCAGACACATAATGGATAAAATGAATTCCACCCCAAGGCTTTGCTCAGTTGCCTGCAGATAGGCATCAAGTGCCACTGAGATGCTCTTGGGTTTTCTTGACTAGCCTCCATCTGCTGCTGAGAAAAGAGAGTATCATCATTGGAATGTAGAAAATCCTTGCCAGGCTTGTGAGGACAACCAGGATACCATAAGGCATTTTAACTGGGAGTAAAATCTATGCATGGGCATCTGATAGGAACCCAGGCATTTCTTTTTTGGACTAGAGGTCTTTCCTGGAAGACATGCTTAAACTGACCACTAGGATTGATGCATGGTGACCAGGAGAGTTTCTATAACCTGTGATAGACATGAGGCCAAGCTAGAAATGTGAGAGTTTACCATGATCTGAGCTCAAGGAACCCCTGAGGCACTCTAAGCCTTCTAGGAAAACCTGCTCCAACACACTTGGAGCCTACAGAGCCCCATGGAAAAGGAGGAATGGCCATCCCAAACACCTGGGGATGTGAGAAGGCAACCAGCCCACAAGCTACGGCGTGACCTTGTTGATGAAGCTTGAGAGTGTTCAAAGATGCAGTAAGAGAAAAGCATTTCACACCAATAGAGTGTGGAGGAATATCCCTGTTGGAAAAGAGTAACAGCAGCCCTGCTAAGAATTAACACTATACCAGTATAAAGCATAACTGACTAATTACACCAGAACAGAAACTGTGATGAGGAGACCAAAGGCACCTCAAACTCCTTTGATGGCCCAGGCTCTACAAATGCAAAGCGCTCTGGGTATCAGCAACATCCAAGTGGGAAGGGGGCTGTGAATATGCAGGTGACAAACAAGGAAAAGAGACAAACAACATCTTTGTGATGCATAACGCTCTCCCCTGGTTTACAGGCTGGTTTTAAAAGCGGTGCCCTATGTTAGGAGTTCAGAACAAGGGAGTTAATGTATTGGTTCTTTTTCCTTTAACTTGTTTTTTGCAAGCACCAGTAGAATTTGGAGTAGACTGATGAACTGATGAATTTTTACATATTGTGCTAAGATGATAACGGGACTTAAAGCAAACCTTGCCACTTTCAAAGGGACAGGAAGGGTGAAAAGGATTACGAATGGCCCAGGCTAGATGGAAACAATTGGCATAGTCAGGAATAGCTTTTCTGCAAGACCAACACTTGGCCTGATCCAGCAAAGCCCTGCTGGGTACATTATGGAAGGGCTCCTGCCCTCACAGACTTTCCTGAGTATTCATCTCCTTTCAGGATTAAGCCCCGCTGAACTGGCTTGGCTCTTATGGACCCTGGGCCTTCATTTGGCTTTCAGTGGTGCCAGCAAAGCAGAGACGGGTTTAGTGAGACAGGATGGGAACAGCTCTTGCTGCAGCTTTGGGGCTGTGCCCCATCCAGCCTTAGCTGAGCATGTGGACAAGATTGACGTGCTCTGGCTAATGCTTCTTCCCCTGCTCTATCCCCTTCATTTCTTCTATATTTCAGTGGTTTTAACCGGCATCATCACCCCAGCACCTGACTGGGCAGAAAGCACCAAGCTCCACATCACCAGAAGATGTCTATTTTGAGCCTAGAAAGCCCTTCTTCTTTGCAGCAATGTTCTTCAGACCTCCTGCCTGCTCCATCTCTTCTCTTCCCAGCTTTACTCTTTGGCCCTGCAGGGTTTCCTTTGGGATCCAGAGCAAGATCATGAGTCCAGTTCCGCTCCGATAAGGAAATCTCAACATGAAGGTTGGTGGGAGTATGATCGGCCCATCCCTGCTCACAGGAGAGCCTGTGGATAAGACAGTGTGCTCAGTGCACAGCCAGCTGCGTTCTGCATACAGCTCAGCTGTCCAAACGGAGCATCCATGACTCAGAGCCCGGAGGATTGCCCCTGTGTCACACTTGTGCAATGCCTGTTAAGTGCTGTCATTATGTCCAATAAGGCCCTTTGAAATGAAGCCGGGCTATTTGAATCACGCACTCGAGGAACGCAAGCACAAATGCTGAGCAAGGGGGAAGCAAGGACCCATGCGTGTCCCATTGAGTTTTTCTTGTGCTCTCATACATGCAAAGCAAAACCATCTGCTTCTCCAAGGTCTAGCACAGAACAACCTCCTTCCTCTGCTGCTTTGCACCCACACTAAGCACTGGTGATACGGGAAGAGGTGCAGAGACCAGCAGTCCCTGTCTGGAAAAGCACCAGCATTGCAGCAGAGCTGGAGTCGAGTTGCTCATCCCAGTTGCAGGAAGCAGAACGGAAGCAGGAAAGGGATCCCATAGATTTGGGATGGAGAGACCAGCGAGGCAGCCTCATTTCCCCTGGTACAATCAGCAGTCCTTGACTTTTCCTTCCTAGGAGAGACCACAGAGTCACAGCAAAGGTCAAGGCTCCTCCAGTCTGACCCTTTAGAGGAAAGAGCCAAAAAGACTTTTTGGCCAAAAGAAAGCACGGTTACAGCCATCTCCCTGTTCCAACTACTCTACCTATGTCAGGCCTAGCTGTAGAGCTGAGTCTGGGAAAAAAAAACCCCAATATGTGCACAAGTGAAATGGCTCACCTAGGTGGCACAGGAGCTCAGACAGGAGAACAGGACCCATCTATTTCATTAATGTCTACTGACCCTAAAGCAGACGCTTCCTTACCCTGCCCTGGTGCTGTTCACTGCACTAGCACCCAAGGACTGCCTGTGAAGAAAGATCTTTAGAAGGAAGAAAAGACCTGCCTTCCCACAGTGAAACAGACAACCAAATGTCCCGGTGCTACACCCATCCCTGTTGCAGACTCATTGCAAGGTCCAGGGCAGGGCCTTTAAATTCTTCTGTCTCTGCTTACCCACCTGCAAAATAGGAATAAAAAACATTCTCTCCCTTCCTGGGCACACATCAGAGCTTAAGCCATGTTAGTAGGTGCTCAAAGGCTTTCAGGTGAGAAACCTTAGAGGTGTTCAAATGTCTGAAAAGGACATCTTTTGCCTCTGGGGCTACCCAAAAAGGGCTGAGGAGCGAAATTACTCACTTTTCCTTATCTTAGTTAGGCAAGGCTTGCTTGTTTGAAGCAATACCTTAGTTCAAAGCTTTGAATATCGAGTTGCTGGTCTTCAGGTTAACTTATCTAATAAAGTCCTCTTAAAATTGAAAGAGAAGTCAATTAATACGTATCAGGTCAACACAATTAAATAAAATTAGTCTAAAATCTGAAGAGATGATGGCTCTTCTTTAGCACACACTGTGGTCTCTGGGAGAGTCCCATCTGTCCCTGTGTTTGAAACAGGGGCTTCTTGCTAGGACCTTGCAAAATTTTCAGTTCCCGCTGTGAGAAAGGCTTTTTGTGTGATCTTGGTTGGGTCATTTAATCTCACCAGCACAGCTCCTGCATGCCTGGAGTACTTCAGGAGCAACACACATACCATTAAAGTCTGTTTCTCCAGTGCCACCATTAAAAAAGTGGAGATGGGAAAATATTTCCCTTATCGTTTGCACACCATACGCTATGCATGAACCAGGCAAGGACTGTTTCTTAACACTTCTACACAACAAGATCCCCTCGACCCAGTCACCCTCTATCTCCATTTCTGCTTGGGTGCAAAGCACCCATGATTTGCTCTGGAAAATCCAAGATAGTGGGCAAGTTGGTATCTGAGAAGAGGCTAAAACATCATTCCGTGGTTATGTGCTGCCTGGCAAAACAGGGACATGTAAGATACTGTTGTAACATAGATACATGTATATAAGGACAATTGCCAAGCCTTGAGACAAGGGTGGCCTAGGGCTGCATGTACAGAGATGGCAGCACATACAGCTGAAGTGCAGCCACCTCTGCAGAGGAGCACAGCAACTCTTTAACATCACACCACAACCTGCTGCAGTAGCAGAGGCAACGAGGATGAATGCCATCACCTTGGAAATGTCAAAACCCTCAACTCCAGCTAATCATGCAGAGAAGTGGGTAGATGCAATTTGCATTTCCGAGCTCTAGAGATTGTTTTAGGAGCTCGTGTGCCAACGCACATGGCTCGTGCTGTCCCTTGGGTGACCTTCCATGGCTCTGCCTCTCTCCTGGCTAATGAGGGATGATCATCTCTCACTTAACGCGGCTGCTCTCTGCCAAACCTAAGCTCTGCTTTCTCAAGTGCGGAGCCTGCCAAGACTCAGCTTGGTTCTCCAAGATTTGCAACAAAAGGAGAATCGGGTTTCTCATGCGATCCAGAACCTGGCCTGGCTTTCACCCACCCCAGTGTAAACTTCAGGCTGTTCCACCCACCTTGAGGGGGACAGATCCCAGGAGAGACCTGAACCAGAGCACAAGCCAGGACTTCATCCGTGCACTGCTCTTATTGTGGTGATGCCATCAAACTCTGACAGGGACACGTTCAGGTGTTGCACCTGCATATTGCTGGAGTAATGCCACTGGGTTACTTGTCTTTCTGTTGGCAAGGCTCCCACCCACCCTGCTCCTATGCACTTACATTTCCTGAATTGCAAAAAACAGAGATGGAAAGATTTGTTAAATCACTTTCTCCAGTCCTCATGGGCTACGAAGTGACTACTGCAGGACATCACAGGCTTTGGCCAAGTTCGTCCTACATGGATGAGTAAACCAGTAGAGCTTCTGTGACCAGGCTTGGGGACTAAGCAGTAAGAAGCCAAGAGCGAACTCAGGGCACAGCCAGGAAAATATTTCTAACATTCATCCTTCACGTTTTCTTTCCAAATACCAGCCTGGCATTTCCATTTAACATAGCATTCAATTTGCATTAATGGTTATGGCTCATCTCCTTCCCCAGTTCGTTATGGGGCTGACTTCATCCCACCCCACTTTGGATGTGATACAGGTGTTAGAGAGAGCAGCAGAGGAGACGGCAGCTCCACCACAGCCAACTGGACAGAGGAAGGGATATGCACTGCTGCCCAAAATGATGCCACCACGTGAGGTCCCAGACAATGCCTATCTCCTCCCATGACATGTCCCTGCTCCAGCCCCTCTCCAGCCACATGCTTTTTAACTATCAGCATCCCTCAACATGCACCAGGCTGCCTTGCACCCCAGGAACATGTGGCAGTTGGCAGGTTTCTCCCACGGTGAGGAGGTCTGCCTGTTCTTCTAATTCATCTCAGTGATTCCCTCCCATGATCATTTGCCCTAGGACTAACCTCCTGGGCAACAGGAGGTTAAGATCCCCAGCACTGAAGCTCTGTGTTAATTTTTATTGCTGCTTTTTCTTCCTGAACCAAACCCTTCTTCCTTCTGAATCATTTCTGCGATCTGGCTGTCCTCAGACCAAGTCAGGTCTCATGCCACCGATTAAAAAATAAAATAAAATGCTTTTTCCATTCCATGTGCAGTTAGCCATCCAGCCAAGGCAGTTCATGTTAGCTGGAAAAAGTTTTAATTTTGTTCACGCTGCTACTGTGACTCCACGAGGTTACATCTAATTCTTCCCCACTCATGAATTCTGCTTCTGAATTTCCTGTCATCCCTCACTCACTCCAGCACCTTTTTTAAAAACAAGCCAAAAAATGAGCAGCATTAACATTTTTGGAAAAAAAAAAAAAAAAAAAAGCGCCACATTTTTGCTCTTAATCTGGCCTCCTGGGTGTGGAAGAGCCTGTTGCAGCTACCAGTAGCTCCTTTAGGTTGAACAACGCAATGCTGTGCTGCGTTGGAGAAGGTCCTGTGGGGTTACTGTGCTATAATAAATCATGCCAACACGTCCCTAGAAACTCGCCACATCAGTCCCAATGGGAAACAGTGCCCTTTTCTTTTGTTATTTTTTAGTAATTATTTTTACAGCTTATTTCATCCCTCTCTGTAAATACATTATTTGGAAAATGTCTGTTTTTAAGCAGCTCCTGTAGCTTTCCCCTGCATTGCCACTGAAAGGACAGAGCATGAGAGCATCACTGCTCCAAGGGATCTTTTCCCTTTTGCCCCACTGAACTTTTTCTGTAGATACCATGCATCTGGGTCTGTGCAGAGCCCACCCAGAACTGCAGGGCCTGATTTTAAACAGGAGCCTCTATGCCATGGTGGGAACAGCAATTTAAACAGCTCAACCAAGTAAGGAGCTCTGTTTAGAGGTAGACAGAAATTTCAGTAACAGACCCATACCCACTTGCTCCCCCTAACAAATGCACACTGGATGTTTCCCTTAATTTCTTCCCTCTGGGAGAATAATTAACCAAAACCTACAGGAGAGCCTTGCTTCTCAGTTCCTGCTTCTGCTCAAATTGCCTTGAAGCTGAACGCAGTATAAGTATCCATAGCTCTGTGTGCTTCAGGATGAGTTTACGCTTTAACTAGAAACTATTATTTGTGAGGGGCACAATTTGGGGATGGTAAATTACAGATTTTCTGCTGTAAGCAGTCAAGTCGCTACGAGGGAATACAGGGGAGGCTTTAAACAGAAACGGTTTGTTGCTTGCACTACCGGTTTAAAAAAAATAAAAGAAAAAAAAAATCCTGGCCCTCTACAGCACTTTCAAAAAAGAAAAACACCCCCCCCCCCAAAAAAAAAAAAAAAAAAAGGAAGAAAACTAAATTAAAATAAAGAAGATTGATTTGCTGAATCCGCTGGTTTGGAAGCAGGCTGTCCTTGACTAGGAGAAAAGAAACTGGGCTGCCAGTACTGGGATGTGCACGGGTGTGTCCAGGGGACCCCTGTGCCACCCTCCAGTCCCCTACTCGCCCGTCTGCGGGGCTGTTCCCCAGCTCCAGCCGTCGGGGGGACTACGGTTTTATAACTTGCTTGAGGATACAGAAGGAAAGGAGGGTGGGGGCGAGGGGGGAATTGAAGCAGCCAATATAACAGCACCCGGCCTCTCCTCCGACTCCCCCACCCCAATCAAAACCTCCTTTGCATTTCCATGGCCTAAGGGGGCTTTGCTCTCTTTGCGAGAGAAACGTCGAAAACCGCTGGTTGGCACCGAGGAAGGATGGAAAAGAGGGGGGGGGGGAAGCCAACAAACCAACAAAATAACACCCCAAAACCCCCGAAAGTCGCCGCTACCGTCCCCCTTCACACACCTGATGTCCCAGCTTGGAAAAATACCTCCTGTCCCTGTCGCCACCGCCTCCTGCCCGGGCTGTTCCCACTGTCCCGCACCGCCGGGAGCGGGGCTGGGGGGGGGCCGGGGCGCTTTGCCCTCCTCTCCCCTCGGTGGGTGACAAGGGAATATTTATGTTGGTATTAGAGGAATGCGTTTCCTTCTCCAATCAGGAATGCAACCAGAGTTTTTAATTATAAGTTAGATGGTGGCTGGGAATAAAAGATTGCTTTTTAATGACTCCCGTCCAGGTGCTCTTTCTGCCTGTCTTCCCAAGAACACATTTGCATTTTATTGCTTTTCTCCCATCCCAAAGAATTCCCTGCTTTCAGACATACCTGAAATAGTTGAAGAGGCTGCCTTCAACACCCTCACCTCTGCACCTGTCTCTT
>NW_020799095.1:1288809-1297965 GCF_003259725.1 Athene cunicularia
TAAAAAAAAAAAAAAAGAGGATTTACACCCAGACATGCACGCACACACAGAGACATGCACACCCCCACAGACACGCACACCCCTTCCCCAGCAGCCCAACCAGACAGATATCCAAGAGCTCTACTGAAAACATCTGCTAAGAAATCAACTTGTTCCATGCAAATCTCAATAAGGCTCATCCAGATCACCACAATTTGCAGGAGTCCCAGCCCCGGACTTTGCGAAGGCACTGCTGCAAACGACTTCATCCACCAGATCCACCCCACAGGGCACTAGTAATTGATCTCTTTTTTAATTTCTCTCTCTACATATTGTAACAATTTCTTTCCTTTCAGTGGCGGTGGTGGGGGGTGATTTGGGGTGGATCGCGCGGTTCCAAAAATCTGAAGGTTTTCGGTAGGGTGGAAATAAGAAGAAAAAAATTAATTATATCATGATTAGTATTATTATAAAGATGTAGCTCCTCAGGACTGGGTACGCAGTTAGATTTGCTGCTCCTCTGGAACATATTGTTTAAAGCTTGCTGTATCTGTGGGCAAGTGTCACCCAGCTGACAGGCTTTCCCCTTACTCTGGGTCATTTGAAAGTGGCTGGAGAGGTGAAAACAAGGGGATGGAGGTACTGGATGAACTGGGAGATATTTTCGTCCTGGAATAACAGCGATGTTTCTCTTTTATGTGATTTTTTTTTTTCCTGGTTGTTGTGGTTGCTGCCTGTTGCTTTTTTTTTGTCACTTTTTTTTTTTTTTTTTTTTTTTTTTTTTTAGGAAAGAGAACCGGATGAGATTTTATTTATTTATTCGACTATTTCATTTTATCTGTGAATCAGAAAATTTCTGTGGCTCACATGGAACAAAGAGAGGTACAATTTTTAATGTTTTGGTTTGGTTTGGTTTTTTGTTGTGTTTTTGCTTTTTTTTTTTTTTGAGGAAGGCTTGCAACTTTGCATTAGCTCAAATCAAAATGTGTTTTTTTTCTCGTTAAGAATTGCATATATTTTTTTCCCTTAGTCGGGAATATTTCTATTTACACACACGGAGCTTTATATGCATATATATAAAGATATGTTTGTGTTTAGCTAGATGGAGAGATATATTCATTCTAGTGAAATTATACTAGAAATGCAGTTCATTCGGGGATATTTAAATCATTGGGAATTTGGCAGGGGTCGGGCCCTGATTATTTTCTTTAGGGTTGGATGACAAGTGATTGCAAATGTGAGCTCTGGCAAGTGCTCCGAGATCTAATCGCCCTGTGTAGCCAAGCTCGAGTTGATCTAAGCTTCTTGCTTGCTTCCAGAGGAGGAACGGATGCTCTCTCCGGCTCTCCCAGCAAATACCCGTGGTGTCGATGCTGCAATTATATTGAGCGTATTAAATCCAGCTCCCCCCCAACTTCAGCAGTTCCCCCACCCCAGAGGAGCCAAAGAGACTGGAGAGGGGGAAGAGAGTTTTATTGCATAAGGTAGGGTGAGGAAAAGGAGGAGGGTTGGTGGTGTGTGAAAAATCATCTTAAGGACTTTCCCTCTGTATTAGAGAAAATCCCATCCAATTATAGCATTACTGGAAAGAACCAAACACTGAGACTTTCAAAAGGAGGGGATTTCTCTGTCTTTTCAAGTGAAATTGCTCACACTGCAGACTGGAACACACACACACACACACACACACACACACACACACACCCCCTCAGACACCAGCGCCTGTCTGGGCATGGGGGTCCCAGCAAACCAGGGATGAAGGGGGAGGAAGGGGCAGGACATACATCCCTTCCAGGGGTCCAGCTAATCTCCCCTCCTTTTGTCCCTGGGAAGAGATTTAAGCATCCTCCAAAACTTCTGCCCCTCCCACCAGGAAGCACCAGGCAACTTCACCTGAAGGTACAAATTCAGCCACTCTCCCTTTTCCTCTTTGCTTTGCTGCTGCTGTTTGGGGAGGATGGAGATAATCCTCTTCGTCATAGGCACACACACACACACACACACACACAAGCAGGATCGTATTGATTTCTTCAGCAGGCGACACTTCCACTTACTCTGATGCCAACTGCTTTTAATTACACTGATGAAAAGGTAGTTGGATGTATAATAGCTATTCCCATTGCTAGGAACGCTACTGTAGGTTAGTTAACGATTATTAATGCTACCATTGAACCAGAGCCCTTTAAGGGCCAGATTTTGCAGTCCATTAACATCAGTTAAGAAGGGTGACATGGGCTTTGTGGATGTGGGACTTCCAGCATTTGGCTGCCCAAATCTGCAGTGTTTTCTCTCATCAGTTGCCTAATGTCAAAACTTGGCTCAGCTCATCCATGCTGGTCCATTGGTTTCCATCCCTCTCCCAGATATTTGGACGTGCATTTAGACATGTCCTTTGCAATGGGAAGTGTCTGGTGGGGTGACAGCAGCATGGCTTCGGCTCCTTTGCTCTTGGCATTGCTCATCAGTGCCCAGGTAGAAGTTTTGAGGGAAGTCCAGGTTGCAGGGTTGTGAATCCTCAGTGGTAGACATCAAATCCCAGTCCTGGTGGAGCTGTACTCTGCCCCACACAGATTTTCCACAGTGCCCATCCTTACACCAGTAAAGTAAACACCAGTTTTGGTTCATGACTTCCCCAGGAGGTGAAGGTCCATCATTCTGACTGTCAAAAGAGAGAATAAAGTCTTGACCATGGTTGCAGCTGTGTGGCCAATTCATCAGCCCCCATAAGCCTGCTACAAAAGGAGATGGGTGACTTCAGTTATCAAGCTGGCATGAAGAAAAGGGGATGGGGGAACGTGCAGCAGGCCTCATCATCATAGGATTGGAATGCCTTATGAAGGACTGTGGGCTGGTCCTGTCTTGCTTATTCATAGGGATGGCCCAGTTGACATCTTCAGCTCTTGAGTGTGTAAATAGAGCTGAATTTAGAAACATGACTGCTTCACGGTGCAGTTAGTCACAAGATGGATCAGTGCACTTGCCCATGTTCCAAAAAAGGAACAACCAGGGTGTTTCCACCCCAGAGAAGTCTATGTAAAGAGAGCAGGGGCAAGGGAAGGAGGTTTGGAGGGATACAGGCAGACAGGAAGGCAGGCACACCTGGTGCAATGCAGCCTGTCACACTTCTCAAATATTCTATGTGTAACTTCTCTTGCTCTCCTTCCCCTACATGGAGAAGATTTGTTATGGCTGCAGGATGGGAAGCTCATCCTCACTGAGAGTGAACACAGAGCCAGTGCTCCTTGTGGGGTAGAATGTTTTGCTTATTTTTTGTGGAAGACTCTGAACAGTGGTCTCCGGGGTTGGCTATAGCCACCATGGCAGCATGAGAAAGTCATGGCCTATTTTTCCTTCCATGCCAAGGAGCCCACACTGTGGAACATTGTGGTAATAGGAGAACCAGTAAAACCCCAGCAGTCAGCTTTGTAACCCACCCTTCCTAAAGCCAGCCCTGGTGAGGAACCTAAATAGCATATAGGAGTTGCTACAGATAGCTGGAGACTACGATATCAAAACATGCTGTGAGCACTAAAACTCCTCCCTTCACTGATCCTTGGAAACTATATAAAAGCTGGGATCCTAGATGCCTGGGCACTGGGTTGCTGGAGGTCTGGCTTTGCCATGGGCCTGTTTACTTGTGTCATGTAATTCTGCTTTCCTCTCTCATTTTGCCTCTGTGCCTTTTAAGGGCCCTGAAGACTGAGATTCATGTCATCCTTGTCATCCAAACATCTCGACCAGGAGTCACAGCAGTACAAATAGCGACAAGGTAGGTTAACATTGATCTCTTCAGCTGTCGAGAACAAGGCAGAAGATGAGTATTGGCTGTCTTGTGATGTGATTCAGTGGCAGAACTGAATTTTCCTGCTAAGTTCGTGTCCCCTCTTCAAGACAGGTCTGTCTGTGGCCAGCTGGTTTTACCACAGAAAGGTCACTGCTGTCCAAAAATGGAGGTTGGTCCAACGTTGGAGATAGAGAGGGGTTTTAGAAATGTGCAAAATATACTGATAGCATGGATCTCACCTTGCCTGACTACAGCTGTCCAAATCCTATTGACACAACACTGGCTGCCTCCCATGATCAATGGTGCAGTAGAGACCTGAGCAGCTCAGCCCACTATAGATGCTAGTCTATGGTAGGTGGGGTGAATTGCTCCTGGAGTTGCATTTCTCTGTCTTTGGGATCTATTTTAGATTTGGTGCGTAATCTCCAGGTGGTTGAAGTTAGATGAGACACCTGCAGGCCATTGCCTCTACTCTGGGCTCTAAAGAGGCACTGATGGTAATGAACAAATCAGGAGCATATTTGCGGTGGGTTTCTCAGCTCTTTAGGCTTCAAGGAGATGTCCTCAACTGCAAGGCAACAGCAAACATTTGACACTGCTTAAGACACCTCTAAGTATGCTTGTCACCTGCCCAGGTTATTCTATGCCAATGGCAGACTGGGATTTTGGCTGCTCCTGGATTCCCACCAAAAGATTTCTATATAAAGGTGTTATCTTCTGATCACAGCGCTCATAAGAGAAATGAAGGGTGGCTGAAAACGTAAGATGTCACCAGGAGGTCAGGAAGGACGTGGCATGGCTTCCAGTTTAATGGAGGCAGAGCACCCAAAATACTGCAGTGCAGTGTGTCAGACCTTTTGCAGAGCAGAGCACATCTGTAACAGGTGATGATCCTTTCCTTTGGACTTTTGTATATAGTCTCATCTGTCACCTCACCTTGGGTGAAAAGAAAATGTTATTTTGAGGAGAGTTCCTCCCTCGTATTGTGTGTGCCTTCAGTTACTACCTGCAGGCACCGGTGATGACTGTTTCTTCCATACCAGGCTCTGAAGAGCTGCTTTAGAAAGACAGTAGGTCGCAAGGCCAGGCCTTGGACTGGTGGTGGGGGCTTTGCTCTTGCCTCTGGTGCCTTGCCACCAGTCTATGATGTGACTTTGTGAGAGCGACTTCACTGGCCTATGTCATGTCCCAGCTTGGTTGCTCTCCCTGAGATGGTCACTTCTTTAGGACAGTCCACCTCTCCTGCTAGGGCTTCAATGACAGCAAGGTGAAACTCAGGGCTCTCTGACACCTCCTCTTGTTCTCCTCCCTCCCATCCCCTGTCCCTCAGCTGACTGTCCCCTGGCCACCAGGGATCAAGTAGACACCTGCCTTGCCTGTCTTCTGCAGGAGAGGTAGGACTCTCACCGGTGTAACTTTGGCCCACCTAGTGGTACAGCAAGAGAATGAACGTGGAGAGAAAATACGGACAAAAATGCAGCCAATGCACATGGATCTGCAGCACCACGGCTCTGGTTTCCTTTCCCCACCGAAGAGCTGGCAGAGGCAGGATGGGGAAGGGGCTTGTCTCTATGTCCCTGGTGGGGCCATAAGGATATCAGAGAGGGCTGGTGGGCAGAAGGATGGTAGGGTCTTGCCTTGGAAGGTGGGAGGATGAACTGTGGGTGCTACTTCTTCCCTTGCCTCCTCCATACCTGCTCAGGAGAGACCAGTGCTCTGGGGCAGTGCCACCATGCAGCTATTCCCTTGTTATCTGCACACTCAACAGCACAGGGTGGGTGGGGACACCAGCACTGCTGGTCCTGGCCTTCTGCCCTGGTGAAGAGTAGATTAACATGGTATTCACCCAAATCTCCCCTAATAAATGACAACGGAAGGGAACTGACCGTGTGTACCCAGCTTTAGTAGCAGTAGCAGCCAAGAAGTCAGTGCCACGTCTGTGTTCAGGCGAACATTTCTTTTCATTGTCTCTTCCTCCTAAACCCACAGAGTTGGTTACCTTCAACCATCTTCTCCAGAACCTCTCACAACCCCTTGGGTTGTGGCAAGAGGAATCAGTGCTCTGCTTGGTAGGTCCATTTGCTGACAGCAAAGAAGACTTTTCCAGGTGGCCTCCACCAGCAGATGCCTGGTTGTTGCAAAGTCACTTTGTGGAGACCATCCTCTGACAAGTGAGGGCTGTGAAGGATAAATTGGCATCTTCCTCTTGGGATGAGATTTGGGGAAAAACAATTTATTTTGAAGGCAAACTGTCCATTTGAGGGCAAACTTAACTCTCTGAGTACATAAGGAGCAGCCCTGCTTTTCTGGCACCTTGAGACCTCCAGATTCATAGAGGAAATGACCCAAAATAGGAAATGAAGGGTCTGATCAGTGTAAGGTTTCCCCTAAGGATTCTAATTCAATAGATGTATACATAACCTGAACTCTACTTGTGTAATGTGTTTTTTCTTATGTGAAGTTTCTCTAGGCCAGATTCAGATTAAAAACCTATTAATCAGCAGTGGAAGTTGATACTAGGGGCCCAAATCTGCTATTATGAACACAAATAACCATTCACAGGATGATGCAGGCTTAGATGCTAATAACTGAGCACAATTGAATCTTTCCAAGAGAGTAATAATAATCACCTGCTTTCTTTGAGAGAAACATTTTAGGGTCTGGTATTTTGGCTCCTGGGGGAAAATCCTGCATCCCTTTCTGAAGACATCCATCTTACCAAGTCTCAGCATCTAAAAGGGGGATGACAACTTGTTAATGGTACACAGCCAAAGGGAGCTCATGTCCTTGGAAGTAAAGTGAGTTAAAGTGCCTTTGATGGGTGGAATAAAATGTCCTTTTGGGGTCCTTGTTTTCTACTGTCTTGTAACTACTGCCTAGACAGCTACCTTCACCCATGTGCCCACATCAAGAAAGCTCAAGTCAAGTAAGGCGGTTCTCAGCATTACTGCAATGAGCATCAATTGCTGGTCTCAGAAAGAAACCACCAGAGCAGAACAAGGTTTTTGGAGAAGATTCCATCCAAATTCACACTCAGAACAAGGACTGACTTTAAAATTGTAATTTCTTTACTCTGCTCCATCCAATCTATCTTTATAGAAGTAATTTTTACTTATTTATTTATTTATTTATTTATTTATTTTTAGGATATACATTGGATTAAAGGGGAACAGGCGGGGAGGAAAACCAAGTATTTGTGAGACAGAAAGATGAAAACCAGAAACATTTATTAAATCATCGATGCACTGATGTTGAAATTTTCTAATCCCATTCAACAGACAATTCAAATAACCCCTTTTCAAAGGGCTAGCCACACTCCTGCTGAAGGTGCAAACAAAATTTTAAAAATTAAAATTGAAACCAGTGTTTTATCCTTTTGTGAGTTCACTCTTAACACCACTCTTTGAAACCCAAGTAATACCATCACTGAAGATGAATGCTGGGATTCAGTCTTGTGCTTGCAAATCAATATGCATTTTAAATAGGGATTACTCTATGCTGCTGACAAGCACGGAACTGAAGAACTACCCAGTTCGGAGTGTCTTCTCTTCAGCCACAGAGCAAGCTCATCAAGATACATTAACACCTGGGAACCTAGGGTACAATTTGAAAGCATAGGAGCATCTGCACTCCTGTTACTGTCTTGTATGCAATAGTGCCCTGGTGAAGGCCTCCAAATTCTTTTTTATAATGTGTTTCAAAAGTGCAGAACATCAATAATTTTTACATTATTTTATTTTCTGGCATTTGATTTATTTTAAAACACCTTAATGTGAAATATCACAATGGCAAAGGTGTCATGATGCGTCGCATTTGGGTACCAGCCCTCCACAGTATGAAAGAGGGGAACATGGTAGGCTGATGAGCTGGGCCAGAGCTTTGCCATGCGGTGGGAAATAAGGAAATAAGAAACGATCTTTCTCATGCACACCAAAAATCCCCGTCACTGTCAAGGTGACTGGACAGGGCTGGATGGGGGTTTGCCTGGTGTTTTTCTGTAGGAGACTCTCATGCTCAAAGAAGATGCTTCTTGTAAAAGTAGTGGGAAGAAAAGATCTGCCTGCACTCAGGGAAGGAAAAAGGACAGATTTGGCTGAGAGAGTTAAAAGAAATAAAGCACAACCTCCCTCCTCAAAACTGCACCAAGGTGTTAAAACCTCAGTCAAGTGAGGTGTTGACAAGGAATCCAAGCTGATAAATAAACAGAAAGGAGCTGTCCCTTGCAAAGCCTGAATGACAAAGAGAGAAAACCAGGCATTGGAGAGTGTCCCTTACCATTTTCATCACAAAAGCTGATGGTGGTGGGGGCTTTGCTCTTGCCTCTGGTGCCTTGCCACCAGTCTATGATGTGACTTTGTGAGAGCGACTTCACTGGCCTATGTCATGTCCCAGCTTGGTTGCTCTCCCTGAGATGGTCACTTCTTTAGGACAGTCCACCTCTCCTGCTAGGGCTTCAATGACAGCAAGGTGAAACTCAGGGCTCTCTGACACCTCCTCTTGTTCTCCTCCCTCCCATCCCCTGTCCCTCAGCTGACTGTCCCCTGGCCACCAGGGATCAAGTAGACACCTGCCTTGCCTGTCTTCTGCAGGAGAGGTAGGACTCTCACCGGTGTAACTTTGGCCCACCTAGTGGTACAGCAAGAGAATGAACGTGGAGAGAAAATACGGACAAAAATGCAGCCAATGCACATGGATCTGCAGCACCACGGCTCTGGTTTCCTTTCCCCACCGAAGAGCTGGCAGAGGCAGGATGGGGAAGGGGCTTGTCTCTATGTCCCTGGTGGGGCCATAAGGATATCAGAGAGGGCTGGTGGGCAGAAGGATGGTAGGGTCTTGCCTTGGAAGGTGGGAGGATGAACTGTGGGTGCTACTTCTTCCCTTGCCTCCTCCATACCTGCTCAGGAGAGACCAGTGCTCTGGGGCAGTGCCACCATGCAGCTATTCCCTTGTTATCTGCACACTCAACAGCACAGGGTGGGTGGGGACACCAGCACTGCTGGTCCTGGCCTTCTGCCCTGGTGAAGAGTAGATTAACATGGTATTCACCCAAATCTCCCCTAATAAATGACAACGGAAGGGAACTGACCGTGTGTACCCAGCTTTAGTAGCAGTAGCAGCCAAGAAGTCAGTGCCACGTCTGTGTTCAGGCGAACATTTCTTTTCATTGTCTCTTCCTCCTAAACCCACAGAGTTGGTTACCTTCAACCATCTTCTCCAGAACCTCTCACAACCCCTTGGGTTGTGGCAAGAGGAATCGGTGCTCTGCTTGGTAGGTCCATTTGCTGACAGCAAAGAAGACTTTTCCAGGTGGCCTCCACCAGCAGATGCCTGGTTGTTGCAAAGTCACTTTGTGGAGACCATCCTCTGACAAGTGAGGGCTGTGAAGGATAAAT
>NW_020799095.1:1298015-1314032 GCF_003259725.1 Athene cunicularia
GTAGGGATGAGTTGGTCCAGTTTCTGGAAAATGCTTTTACCTACTAAGGCAAGTGTTAAACCCTGGAGCATGCAGTGGGAACCACTACACAGATTATTTCTCTTTTTAGGTAGTTTGTGGAAATCCAATTGGTTCCTTATTGCTCTGACTTACCGGCTTCAGGCAGTACTTCCCAGGAACTGGTGGACTGAAGGGGAGAGGTACCTAGTGTCTACAGCCCTGTGGTAGGTAGGGATTGCTTCTACCTATCTGCTCCTGTCTCTGGGTCATGGTGGCAATACTGCCTGCCCTGGAGAGGAGGAAGATCTTCAGCCACCTGCTAGGAAAGCCCTGAAAATAGTTCATGGCTGCTGAGTCCTCTCTTGAGATGCTTCCTCATCCTTCCCTCAACTTTTCTCTCCCTCAGTGGACTCCTCAGAGCTAAAGCTGTACTGGTCTGAACATGTAAATTCAGAAGTTGTCAAGCAATAAACCATTGGCACTCCAGACATCAGGAGTCAGCTCTTTCTGCCTCTCCTTCTCCCAGAGCTTGTAAGTTTTTAAAGGAATCAAATATGTTTGGAGTCATGAGTTACCTTCTAGTTTCTGAACTCTTGAAATAGCCAGGGAAGATGGTTTCTGAAATATTTTGCACGCCATGAAACTTAATGTATGCTTGCACAAAGTACCATGACTCCAGAAGCTGGTGTGCTGAGAAGAAAATCAAAGATACCCATCAAACATTGAGATATCTGGTACTTAATTTGGAGATACAGACATTTGAGGAAATAGTGCATGAAGTGGAGAAAGTGACAGGTATATTTTGATAGGGTAGGCAAGACTGGTCATAAAGAATGCACATTTTTTGAAATATTTTTATTTTTGAACCAAATTCTCTTTGCATGCAGCTCCCATAATTTCTTTGTAATTCTAACACCTCCTTGAAGCTCTTCTGAAGAGCTGGGGATGAGGGTCAGTTGGAACAAGTCCCCACCAGCTCAGTGTGGCCAGTTAAGGGAAGGTGTGGGGGACCTGCTGGTGGGAGAGGACAAAAAACCCAAATTGACTCTTTGCCACACCTCCCCAGCTAAAGTCTGCCTGACACTTCCTGCACAGTTGTGAACATGGCAAACTCTGGACCTCCCTTGGTTACAAGGAATGGTGAGTTTTAGGAGGGATGACAGAATCTCAGTTAAGCAGCTGGAAAATGCCCTAAAGCAAAAGCCCCAGTGACCTTGTTTAAAGCTACGGAGGGTATTTCCCAGTGTAAGGTTACAGACGAAGAAAGGGCATCAGCGGCTTTTCAAAGGAGAAGTAGGTCACAAGAGAAGGTTAAAACTTTTCTACTCTTCTAGTATAGGATTTGCAGGAAATGAGAGGTCTCTTGGACTTGTGTGGGTTGAGAAATGTAATGTTGCCTTGAATGATTGGAGGAAATACACGCTCATGAGCTTTGTACCATCAAATACCACGGCACGTCATTTGAGCTTTCTTTAAACTCAGACCTGTAGGGTTTACCTGATAACCATTCTCAATGAACAGCATGATGAAGCAGGGCCATCATTGCTCAGTCCCTGCAGTTTATCACCGATAGCATCCTTAAATAGATACAACACCACATCTCCTCCCTAGGACCATGGGCAACACCCAACAGAGGGTAAAAAATGCTTCTCAAGCATTTTCAAGCTTTCTGCATCATCTAGGATGTAAAATGGTGGCCTTTCACCTCCTTCAGGATGAGGATTACTGCAACACCATGGACTATGAACTATGGGATAGATTTCTCAGGGTCCAGGGAGAGCATGGCTCATGGAGAAACCAGCAACTCTCCAGAAGAAAAAACATAAAAAAAGCAGAAAGAAAACACTGAACTCTGTTGAGGGAGATGGAAAGATGGAGAGATGGGAAGAAGGGGAAAAGGAAAGGTAAAAGCATGTGGACAGGAAGGAAGACATTAGTTTCTGTTAGAGAAGGTGGAGGAAGAAGGAACTGTCCAACTCAGACATGTTGGCTAAAAAGTATCTTACTGACAATGGCAACAAAGTGGTAAAACATCTAGTTATGGTTTAGTCTAATTGGAGTTTGATTAGCATTGGGCAAGTGAGACTGGTTGATAGCATCCAGTGCACACAGCAGGTGATGTTGCCTTTGAAGAACCTAAGGTGTCACAATACAAGGCTTCTTCATGAACTGCCACAGATCAAAAAAAAAAAAAGCTGTTGTCATCGATGGACAGCTCCCTGTGCAGGAATGATTTAAAAAAAGAAAAAAAAAAAAAAAAGGAGTCAGATGATATCTAGGAAAAAAGGGAGAATAATACTGGGAGTACCTCATGAGATTGACTAAATATGAAAACTGTATTCAGCTCCAGTCACCCTCTGTCAAAATAGAAAAAAATAAAAAGACAGAAGAACAGAAGAGGAGCAGATTAAAAATATCAGGGTTTCATTGCTGAGAGGCAGTGAGTAAGAGATGCACAACATAATGAACAGGATAGAAATCAGTCAAGAAACTATAATTTGTTATGACTCATGTTACCAGCCTAATGGAGTTAAAAGCAACAAAATTAAAACCAGTAAAAGCAGACGCTTTTAAATACATAGCTAATGATTAAATGGAGGAACTCACTGCCACAAGACAGCACAGGCATTTAGCAGCATTCAAATTAAAAAAAAAAAAAATCCCAGAAGAAACAAAAAAGCAGCTTTATGCTCTGATAAATCAACTAATTCCAGATTATGTTTTAGAGAAGTGTCATAATAACACCTACATCATGGTTTGGCACTTCTGTTTTGGGCCTCTCTAGAGGTCCCTTGAGGATGTTCCACCTTGGCTTGCATCAGGTCTGGTTTCTCTGTGGTTCCCAAAGTGATGGTACTTGATCACAGATACGGATTAAATGGAGGTGAGCTTGAAATAAATTTCCCTTTCTTCCCCCTACACCCATCATACCAGTACATGAGCATTTGTGGACTACAAGGGATAACTGTAGAATATTAAAGGATATTAGATTCAAAATTAAAAATCCTCATCCCGGATGAGCATCCACTCTCCTGTGCCCACCCAGCACGTACCCCCAGTGAGGTCCGTGTTCTCGACTCCTACTAAAAGCTTTTGGATCTGATCACGCTCTGAAAATTACACTAAACCAATTTCTGAACCCTCTATACAGTTAGAAAATTAACAAGACCAAATCAGCTAATCCCTTTTTTGTTTTGTTTTTAGGAACTTTATTTCTTGGCGGAATTTGGACAAGAAAGTGCTCCACCGTCTTGAAAATCACCTTGAGACATATCTTGCAAGTCCCCAAATTTTCTCAGTGTTGTTAGGATAGGTCCTTACAGTCCCAATCATCATGACAGCCTTACTCTGTGGGACAGATTAAGGGTGTTTTTTACAATAGCTATTTGGATTCTGATTATTTTTAAAAACTCCATCTCAGGTTTTTCAATAAATATTGGAGAATAGGATGTATGTTCTATAATTGTTCCAAAAAGCGCTTATTTTTAATAAATTGTTTTCCTTTCTCGGGGTTGTCTGTATGGTACCAGCCACCACCACGGGCTTGCTCTTGCAGAGGAGAGGTACCCTCAGATAGGGAGCAGGCCCCTTCCTTACCTCACCTCCTCTCCATCCCCCAAGGTGCTTCAGACAACACAATGGACAACAGCTTCTCTTCTTCCCAGGACTTGCGCAGTCAGAGAATCTGAGAGGCCTGCTCGAGGTCACAGAGGAATTTCCCTCTTTGTAGAGATGGAAAGACCTGTGATGAGGTCCACCAAGCTGAGGACAATCTCAGGAGAGGACATGCCCAGGCTCCACCAATGTTCTGTGTTCAAACAGAAAGGCAAAGCATCATGTTTGGGTGAGTCTTCAGCATCTCAGATCCGGCTCTTCAAAGGTATTAGAGTGGTGGTTAACCAACGTTAGCCATATGTTCCTCCATGTCCTGAGGCCCAGGTTCTCAAAGGCTTCGTTACATCAGGAGATAAATATACATGACAAGAATGCAACCACTGGGCCTACAACAATCTACCAGGTTAGTTGTCTACCTCACTTAATAGCCATCTACAAAATTAAGGGCTCTTCTGGGGAATCATCTTTTGAGAGACCTCTCACACACAGCAGTAAGGGCTTGCTTTCTGCCTGGGAACGAGAATGTTTCTCACCTTGTCACAATGCATTTTTTTCCCCCATTTTCTGTTATACTGCCTATGTTTTTGTAATGAGAATAAAGGTGTAATCCATTTCGTTATTGAAATAAATTATTGACAGTTGTCTTGCCTCAATATCATGCAGCAGTGAGTTCCATGGGTGAATGACGTATGGCAAAACTTACCCTCACTTCCAGAAGTCTTCAGAAGCATAGGATCATCTCACACAGGTGTTTGGAACAGCACTGTAACCTTTTAGTCAATGTTTCCCAAACTGTTAGCCACAAGCATGTCCTGAATGTGACTACAAATGTGGGGTTTACAGCGGGAAAAAAGGGTCACCAGAAAAATACTCTGCTACCTCCCTTGCTGTTAGTGTAAGATAACGATTGGGGGATTCCCACAGGTTTTGATCAGTGCCGGCCATGCGAAAGTCCATGGCTGTCGGTTCCTGCACTGAGAGGCTAGCCAAAAGGCCAGACCTGTGTGAAGGGGATGCGAACCCATGTGTCCCAAGGAAACAAGATTGTTCAGGGATGGGGTTGAACTCTGTCTCCCGTGCCAGCAGAGAGGCTTAACGGGCTCAAACCATGCTATTTCATCTGCTGTCATAGCCCCTGGAGTTACAGATCTAAACACCCAGCAGAATCTTTGTGTCCCGTGTCCATCCATACCACAGCACCAAGCGGACAGCAGTGTAGCTGTTGCTGCTACTGGTGGTATCCATGACTAGAAGAAGGAGTGCAGATCCCCCCAGTTCTGACTTGCTGGGACACATTGATCCAAAATTGCTCTTAACCACTGAAGAAGGAGCTTCTCTGCTTCACTAGGTAGCTTATCCCTGTGGGCTACCAGTCTGTCCCTGCAGCCCACCAGAATGTCCTTGCTGAGAGTCTTTGTTCCAAGTGGCAGGGATTTCATCTCACCCTTGGATAGCTCTCAGCTGCCAAGACCCGCCAAATGTAAACAGTCACTGCCATCTAGTGACCGTGGACAAGCTCACAGCCCCTGCAAAACTTTTCTGGCTTCCTGAGGGGCACTTGCAAGGGGATCCAGGAAAGGAGACAACCGGTCAGCCTCAGACAGAGACCAATATAAGTCCATGTGTAGGTACACCTGAGGATAATTTAGGATTTCACCTGGAGACAGCATTTCATTGTCCGTTGGTTTGACATTTCTTGAGCAACTGGGAAGGGAAAATGTGCTTTGCTGAAGTGTCCTTACAGAATCACAGAATCATCTAGGTTGGAAAGGACCTTGAAGAACATCCAGGCCAACCAGTAACCCAGTACTGACTGTTCCCAGCTACACCATATCCCTAAGTGCTATGTTGACTTCAGGGATGACCTCCAGGGATGGGGACTCCACCATCTCCCTGGGCAGCCCATTCCAATGCCCAGTAACCCCTTCTGTTAAGAAATACTTCCTGACATCTAGTCTAAACCTTCCCTGGTGCAACTTGTGGCCATTCCCTCTTGTCCTGTCACTTACTACTTGGTTAAAGACACTCATCCCCCCTCTCTGCACCCTCCTTTCAGGTAGCTGTAGAGCGTGATGAGGTCTCCCCTCAGCCTCCTCTTCTCCAGACTAAACAACCCCAGTTCCCTCAGCTGCTCCTCGTATGGCATATGCTCCAGACCCTGCACCAGCTTTGCTGCCCTAACAGCTACTATCTCTGGGAACTTCGACAAGCTGCTCATATCCCCAGTAAAAGATGTCCTATCCATTGAGAAGGTGATTTGGGGGGGTTTATGCCCCTATTGTTTTTCAGCTGCTGTAGTCATCCCTTCAGCTCAAGCTAGAGCTGAGGCACAAAGGTGCATCCAATAGTTTCACTTAGCGGAACACTGAAACAATTACATTAATTGATAGTGTTGTCTTCTGCAGTGTAACAGGGACCCACTTCTAGGAAGGACTGTGATTTAAGGGGTCTGTTTCCCATCTATTCATCCTAAGCTTTCCATAAGATGAGTTACTTCAAGATGGACCCAAGTTACATCTCAGAGCTAAAATTTCAGCCTCACTCTCAGCAAATTAGCAAAATGGGACTGAAATTACAATTAGCCCCTGGATCATTCATGGGGAAAGTCGAAGTGACTCTTTGTTATTGCTATGCATCGCACTGTCTCTGAGAAGCCCAAAACCAAGCTAGCACAGCGTTGTATAATCACATAATACTGCAGAGACAAGGAGAAGAGGTGGATTTCCAGCTCTTCCAGTCAGAGACAATCTCTTATTCTGTATCTGCACACAGCCTAGCAAAATGCAGATGTAATGAGATGCTAAGTATGGTGGCAATACAAACAATGTCGGTACATCTTCTGGAGACCTCCCTGTCCAAAGTGACCCTAAAATCTAGTGTTGTGCATTGCCCAGCCATCTATCGCCAGGCCGTGCGCTGCCTGCCTGCCGGTGCTGAGCTGGGCAAGGTCTCATTTGCCAGAAGGTGGCACTGGTTCTCCATGGAGCTGCATATGGGAGCAGGTGAATCCCCACCCTGCCCAATAACTCCTTCCCCTCAGTTTGGGTTAAAGCGCTTCCCCAAGACACTCCCTGCCGGGGATCCTGTGGGTTGTCGGCTTATCAGGAGCACAGGGCAGCTTTATTCCCACCTGGCCAAAGCCCAGGTCCTGCAGATTCACATCTCTTCCTATGTAACAAATGAAGGATGGATTCTCCGCATGTGAACATATTAAAAAGCCATCTCTTTTTATTTCCTGTACTATTTCACTCCCTCATCCCAAAGCCTTGCTTTCTTAAGGACAAAATCTGCCTGAAATAAGTGTATTCGGCTTAGCAAGGACAAGGACTGTTTCAGGTTAATTGCTATTTATCACTTGCACCTAAGTGGCAGCCACAGGAGATGGACATCTGCTCATTCCAATGGTGGTCCCATGCTTGGAGAAGGCCACAGAGATCATGGAGACTGAGGGTCATTATCCAGTGGCAGATGAGCAGTGTTGCATGATTTCAGCATGGTTTGAAGGTCGCTGTGCTCTACATCAGTTGTGTGGCCAATAGATGGGGCCGTTTCCACACCTATCATCTTCAGGTCCATTAAAGCAGGTTCTCCCAGTGCCCACAGGGAGGTGGTTCTTGTCTCTGTGGTACAAAGGCTTCCTATGTATGTGGTTAGGAAATGTCAGGGGGAAGGCCAACGCTTGGTCTTGCCTTCTTCCCTTTGTAAAAGACCAGCAGACAGGCAGGAATAAGTATCCTGTTGCTCCGCTTTTTTTTTTCTTCCCCCCCACCCCGTGATAAAAACCTGCTGGTTCTCTCAGTAAAGCCTGGAGAAACTACCTGAGGGCCTAACATTGGTTCCTCAGAGAAGTGAGGCTGGCAAATCAGGGGATCTCAGCAGGAAACAGCACTGAGCTTTTCCCAACACTTTCCACACCCACCAGGGCCAAAAGCAATGCACTCTGTCCTCAAACTTTCCTCCTGCAGTGATATGGGACTTCTCTGTGCCTTGAGGAAATTAAGCTATTAATAATTTAATGACTCATGGCACTTTGAAGAGGTCAGATGCTCACTGATGAATCACAGGATTCCCAGACTGGGATCTGGATCCATCAGAACGGCAGAAAAATCCAGTTCTCCCACATCTTAAAAAGAAGGGAAAATGGAGAAACACCAGTTGTAGAGGAAGATAGGAGCTCCCATTTTGTTCCAGTTCCAACTGTGATTTTTGATTCCTTGTGCATTAAGACCTCAACACATAAAAAGCAGATATATAGGCACCTACAGCAGAATTTTCCTGCTAATTAGTTGCCCTTAGACATGATGCAATGGTCAAGTGGCAGACTAGTGTTCTGACTTTCTTCGGCCTCCTAGTTACCATTATGCGTGTAGATTTAATTGTATGGACCTTAGAATTAATACTCATGCCCTGTGGGAAAAAAGAAAGCACCCAAAACAAACACACCACCACCACCAAATCCTCAACATCAAAGAATAGCCCAGCAAGCTTCAGTTTTAACCCAGGGCATGTCTGAGTTACCCAATCATAATCCAGCAGCACACGTGAAGTCACATTTGTAGAAGTATTCCTGTTTCCAGCCTTGTGTTCCCTCACTTCATCACCCTTGTTGCTCAGAAATCACAGGAAGACAGAGGAGCATGGCACTGGTGCCCATCAGAAAGGAAATTTCAGCAGGGCAAGATGGACAAGGACATACACCACTTGTATATACACTATATGCACCTATTAGACCACATGTCATATCAATCCCATAAGCCTCTGTGAACATCTGCAAACCACAGATTAACGCAAATATTCAGCTGAGGAAACCCTCCCTTCCTAGAAGAGTGTACTGCATTTGTTCCTCCAGAACAAGGAAAGGTGAAATTTCAGAGAAACCCTTCCACCTCCTGGAGATAAATTCTTCCTGTCTGCCAAAAATAAGAAACTATTCCCACTCTCTCTGTGGAAATTCAAGTCTTGGGCTTCTCAGGGAAAAAGTCCCCAAACTTTGCATCATAATAAATACAGGATTATCCTAGTTCCTCTCTTCCATCGTCTCCATGTTCTTCATCTTCTCTGAAGGCCGACAGGTTCACCCAAAAGCCTCTTCCCAGGCTCTAGGTTCCTACTGTTGTTTCTGGCCAAGACTACAAGGACACTTGCTTTCAGCATCAAGGCCACTTTCAGCAGCTAAACCTTCATTCATTATAAAAGCATCTGCTGCTGTAGACCTATTTCAGTGCTTTCCAGCTTGGTCTGCCAGTCCCAGGCTTTGCTGTAACTTGAAATTGCATGAACCCTTACAAATTTCAGAATGGCTTTGCTTCAAGACAGGACCTGAAGGAAGGATGGACTAGGTCCAACCTGTACTAAAAGTGCCAACAAACTTTGGCCAACTCATACATACTTTTGAGGATTTAAAGCGAGTGGTTGAAATAGATGAGAATTACTTTTATCTGCCCAGCAGCAAAGGCCAGCAGAAACACGCACTTGGAAGCCGCACATGACTTTTGGCTTTTTAACATGACGAGAATGAAGAGCATAGATACTCCTCTCTGCATAGAGCACACCTGCTGCACCCTTCCCTGAACGTGGGATTGCACAAACCTACCAAGTTCCCCACTTCAGCCCCTTCCTGCCACCATCGTGGAGGATGGAAACCCTGTCCTAACCCTGTCCTAACTGGGTTGGGGTTAAGATGCAATTAATGCTAACTGCAGAAAGATAGAATGATTCAGGTTGGTAGGAACCTCAGAAGGTGTCTGGTTGAGTGAAGGGTGAGGACAGACGTTGCGGGGAGATGGATGGGAGACTCTTGTTTGGCCTGGAGGAGGGATGTAGAAAGAATGTGGAAATGGAGGAAAGAGAAGACCTGGACTGATAAAAAGGTTAAGGGGATTAAGAGAGGTTTATGCAAGCTGACCATGATGATCTTTGTGTTTTCCATCCACATTGCAGTTTGTCTAGCTCCAGCCCACATTAACAATCAACTTAAGAAGAACAAAATCTCTCAGTAGACAACCTGAAGGAGATGGGCATATGGCTGATGGACTGTGGTGTACTATGCTTTGCCCAAAGTTTATCCACAGATATAACAAGAATGAGAACGTGGTCATATAGTGGCCGAGTGGTCAAGTGGGCTCACTCTTGACAGGTGATGTAGGTGTGCTCTATCAATTCTCTGCTGGTGAAACCAGCATTTTCCATACATGAGGCAACTGAATGTGACAAAGCTGCAGCTCCTCTCACCCACAGGAGCACCTGAAAATATCAGGCAAAGCCTCATACCCCTCTGAACTTGCATTAGGAACCTTCTTGGGAGTGTTGCACTGAAACTACTCATAAATCAGAAGTACAATGACATGTTTGAGAGTGGATGCTTCATTGGTTAGTCCCTGAACTATGGCCTAATAGGTGTGAACGCTGACAATGATTTACAGGCCAGGAGAGGTTTGCATGCACACACACACGCACTCTCACAGGTGCTGAAATGCCCTTGCATGCTGGCAATTATGCACTCCCCTTCATCCCCTGGGGTGCCCTGGCATGGGACAGGTTCTGCCTCCCTGGTCCAAGGTGATGGGGAAGAGCAGATTTCTTCCCTCTTGCTCCTCACTGAGGTTTAGCAACAACCAAAACAGGGGAGAGAAGGGAGGGCAGGTGGGTGATGAGGAATCGACTGTGGGAGGAACCTGGGTGAACCTTGCACATCCCACGTGAAAGCCTGCAGCAATTCTAAAATGTCATACTGCATTTTGAACTCATGTAGGCCAGGCTGACCACAATACTACCCCTGTTTGCCCAACAACCTGAGGTCTGAGCCAGAACCCTGTGACAATATCCCGCTAGATAAAACAAGCTGGAGCGTGATCTCTGCATCTGAAGACACATCCAGATGTGTCTGCATGGTGTCCCCCCTCCAAACAGGGTGTCTGCCACAACCTGGTTCCTGGGAAAATTACATTTTCTACGCAGATGCACTGGAAGATAAGAGTGCCCAGCAAAAAAGCTTCATACTCATATGCATGTACCTACATACTCTGATCCTTTCCTGCAAGTATACACATGTACTAGTTTCATGCAACAACAAAACACTTCGACAAATGTTCCCAAGCAAACCACCCAACCTGTGACTCATGCACATGGTCCAGTGTTGTGGTGTGACTATTTCAGAGCAACATAAAGAAACAGGCCTGAACATTCGGCATCTGCAGTGCACACAGCAGAACATTTTCCTACTATCTCGTCCTCGGAAACCCATCACTGATTCAAAAAAGCCAGAAGATGAAGTACAGTAAAAGTAATGTGGAGAAAAATTAAACTGGAAATTAGTGATCAGGCCATAATTTCCCTGGCAGGCAGGGAAGGATGCAAAGGCAGAACCACAGTCAGTTTGGTTTGTAGCTTCTTCCAAGGTCAAATTTTGCTTTTCATTCCAGGTCAAAGCTAAGGGCATCAGGAAACGATGTGCAAGTTAACCTGCCACTTATGGACCTCTGGGCCACAGAAACCCCTCAGAAAAAGGCTTTGCTGAATCCAGCAAATTCACGTAACATTTCCCTACATTCGGGACATTCCATGTGGCTTGATGGGGTCCAGGCATATGAGTAGGAGTTAAGCAGCTGCTGTGTGTCTGCCAAGATCAGCTGAGTGATTGCCCATGTGTTTTGTGATGGTGGCAAGTGCCATGGCAGCTGAGCCCCTTTCACAGACATCAATCCAGGCTGCTCTTCCCATGCTGGTACGAACAAGAGACTCAGACATAGCAGCATGCAGCTGCCTGAACCCCTCCACAGTCCCCGCTGCTCAGAACTCCACTGACAATAGAGGAGCTTAGATATCCACTCCAATAGAGACCCTAAAGCTTAAATCAGCTCCCTCAGTGTAGGTGTCTAGTGCTATCTGAGGCACCCTGGGACATCTAAGGCATTCACATCAACCTGGCCTGCAAGGCATAGGACCTTTTGGAGTACTGTGTTCAGATGGGGTGGCAGCTGCTGGCTGGTGAGGCATCCCACAGAGCATTTTAGATAGCAGTATGTACCTGTGGTTAAGCAACTGAATTTTGCCTCCAGGCACCAAGATTTAGGCGCTTTAACGTGCAGCCACATCCCACTTCTATGGCTTTTTCAAGGTGGGTGTTAATCCAAAGGCTTCCTATGGTCAGCAGAGCTTTAAAGGCAGTGGAGAATGAGAAGAAAACAACCAAACAGGCGAATATCTGGTAGCTGAGACCTGGAGGTGGGTGTCCACCCTCGGCATCATTTTCTTGGTCATAAGGTCTGTCACCAGCAGTCTCCTAGCTAGCTAAGAGTGAGCTGCCCTGGGCTGCTGCCAGTCTTGCCTTTGGCCATAGACCTGACAGCCCCAGAGCTCATGTAGAGCACTTAAAAAGTAATAAAATAAAACTATTTGCTACAGGAACATGTAGAAGGGGAACCACCAAGAACCAATGTCAGTACCTTTAGCCAAGCTGTTTTTACAGCAATCGCATTGTAAAGAGGAGTCACACTGTAAAGGAATGGAAGTTTAAACTAAAGTTTTTTTATTTAGCTGAAATTAGCGTGGCAAAGACCTTGGATCTGTTGGAGAGAGGAACTTGGATGTGGAGAGAACTATTGGTTGGTTGCATTGTATTGCAATGATGTGCATTGGGCATTTTAGCAGGGGACTATCAGCCCCTCTCTTCCCTGGCATAGCTGTGGATTTCAGTTCCCATCCTTTCAGACAGGGCAAAGGGGAGAGCAAGCTTTGAAGAGTGAGATGGGGAAACTGGAGACCAGCTACAAGAAGCAACAGAGCAATCTGCAGGCAGGAATTTTATTAGAAATGACTGATGCATGACTCAAATCCATATTTTTTTTCTGTACTTTGCAGGCATTATCAGCAGAAAATTAGGTGGGATTTGAAGTTGAATTGCATTTCATAAGTTAGGGCCCTTGAAAAAAGGGAGGTGTTAGTGTCACAAAGCTGTAGCTGGCCAGACTGGAAAAAGGTCCTGGGCATTTCATCTACTCTTTCGTTCTGCCTTCAGACCGCACTGCATCTGCCCAGACCACCCCAGGCAGGAATGTGCCCATAAGAACCTCCATGGGCAGGTGTTTTCAGGCTTTTACTGGATTACCAGTTAAAAAACATAAGCCTGGTAGCCAAGTTGTGAAAGACAAAGCAACTCACTCATCACAGGTGTCCTCCATGGGGACAGGATCCCAAAGGCCAGAGGCTGTGTTGGCACTGGATGAAGAGGGGCACAGCTAAAACAGGGGAGACAAACCGGCATGTCTGTACCATGTTTATTTTACATGGGTTAATTTTTTTTGTGCTGGGGAGGTATTTTGTGTGTTACTTTGCTTTTCTATCTCATTAGCTTTGCCTTTTCTTCCTTGGGTAAAACACTGTTTGCTGAACTGGATTATTGACCTTGGTGAGCGGGGGAGTTTTATCTCACCAGGCACCAGTGCATTTTGCTGGATGTCCTCAGGTTCCTGGAGTTGGAGGCTCAGGCTGGTGTTTTCTGAATGACCCCTTCACACTTGAGCTTGGTCCATGTTGCTGCCAGCCGGGCCTACAGACGGGTCACACTAATGTTTAACTCCAGCCTGTGTCACTGCATTCAGAGACCGCTGTTGCCTCCCCTCTAGATGAGCAGTTTATGCCCTCCCTTTCACAGCAGTGCAAGTAGATACACTGACCCCATCACCTCTCGGTCTCCTCTACACCAAACAACTCTACTCCTTCAGTGCCCTTCACAGATCCTCTTCCAAGACCTCTTTTCATGTTGGTTGTTGTCCTGTGACTCTCTCTAGAGGGGGGACATCCTTCCTTGAAGCAGCTGAAAGCCTGAAGCAGGTCAAGGCATATTTTGCTGGGAAGGACGTGTGGATTGCTGTGCTGGGATCATGACAGGGTCCCAAAACAGGTCAAATTCAGGACTACAGAGTGGGAGGACTCTGCCTCATTGTCGCTGAGCAAAGGAAGGTCCATCTCTCTGCTACCCTTTGCCTACAGCGGGGTCGGCTATTTCAGCCATGGAGTAGGATCATCTGGAGTGGCTGGGCTGCGGGCACTGTTCCACAAACTCCTCCAGGAGCACAGAAACCTCTGGCAGAAGGGCAAGTGGAGGAGCTCATGCTTGAAACCAGGGCAAAAAGATACATGCCAGCTCAGGCCATCTATGTTTATCTCAGTTTACTTACTTGCTGAGAATCTACAGACTGTCCCATTCCCCATTTTTAGGATGCGAGTTAAGCACGTATTGCCTCTGGAGGCAGGGACTAACTTCTACTGCTGATCATCTTCTCTAATGTGGCAGCCATGACCTCTCCCCATCATCCGTTGCAATGTTCACTGCTTAACGACAGAAAAATCTGGTGATACTGCAGTGCTGGCATGACTCTCCGGATGGGAAGGGGACCTTTACTTCAAAGGTTACCCGTCCATGCCCTGGAAGTCTGGAAGTACTTCCCAAGTGACAAGTGTCTGGCGGAGAGGAACAAACACTCCAAGTGTTTGTAGACCATTCTCCTATTACCTCTTACCACCCTAGATGATAACATGAAGTCAAGGCCATTGTTCCTAAGTGGACTTGAAGTACCTTGGCCATACTGAGTCATAAGCACTTCAAGACTGCTGTGGGGAGTCGTATGTCTGGTCTGTTAGCCCTTACCATGTGAGATGCATCTTTTTTAATCTGGTGGCTTTCCCAGTGTTGGGTTGCCTGGCTGTGTGTTTTAGCAGATAGGAAAGTCATTGCATCCTACTCAGGGTGATGGGAACATATCAAGGGTGGTTATAAATGACATCCCCCAGCATATTGGTGGCTGTTTTTTCTCCCATCAACTCAGACACCTGTTTTAGGAAGGAACAGGTTTGATAGCCTGAATACAGTAAATCAGATTTTGGACTCAGTGACCCCTGCCTTTCCCTGACAAGTTCTGACTTCTCATCTGGATGACTCCAGGTGCTTCCAAGACTCAAAGTAGTGGCGCATTCCTTGTATGAGGCATGGTCCAAGCAAGAGACACCCCCAAAATGACACCACTGAGTAGAATTTGGCCACCTGACTCCAAGGTCCACAACATCTCTGCTGGATCTGTTCAGACAGCACAGAGTGCAGGGGTGGGATGTGCAAGTTTGGGATCAAGAAGGCTAGAGTTGTGTGATGTTTAAGCAATCAGAATAAGAGATACTACTGAGAGTCTGAAATCCTGAATGGGGATGGCTCTCAGTCTGACTTGTTGCTTAAAAGAGATTGGAGTGAGTTTTGCAGGTCAGCTTGCAGCCTTTTGTGTGATATCAGATAATCAGCTAATTTAACTGTTGGAAAATGGTCTGGGGTGGAAATCTTCATTTTATATGGATCTGTGTGTGTGTGTGTGCGCGTTCATGCGCACATTTTTTGCATGTGCATGCACATATAATTGTGTGTGTGTACACATCTATGCATTTTCAGTATGTTATTGCTCCCACTGTTTCCACCAATTTGAAGTCAGAACCTCACAGCCTGACTCTCTTATTCTCCCAGTCTCAAATACTTTCCGTGCTCACAGCTGGGAAGTCAGCCCGTCACATGAACTGTAGGCAAGGAGCATTATCTACGTGGGTTTACTTGTTGAACAATGTAAGTAGATGATTAACCATTAAAGCAACAGAGTTTGCTGACCCATTAACCAAATAGGAAGGCCCTCTGGTTTGCTACACAATGGGTCCCATACAGAAAGCACCCCAACTTGCCCATCTCGTCAGTGCTGTTGCTGACAGACCTGTGCGGATATTGCGATGTAATGACTCAGTTTGGGCTCTCACGCAACCAATCGCGTGCCAGAGGCCAGTGCTCCCCACATTTTCATCTGCACTGTGTTGACCTTGGAAACTAATCTTGCCCAAATCCATGCTTTGTATCAAACCCTGGGAGACTTAATAGCTGCCACTCATTTTTCAGCCCCACTTTTACATGAAGCGTGTCTACACGTTGCAGAAATGCTATGTCTGAATTCAGGAGATGGTAGAGCACAGAAATTTGCTCATCTGGAGGCACTGGCCAAACACCCACCAGTCCTTGCATAAGGCAGAATTAATCATTCCTTTCTAACTTATCATTACTAATTAATCCCTGCATTGCATACCATCCTTGTCTTGTCTGTCAGATGCATTCCCAGTCAAACTGTCCCTCCTGTGTTTTGCTCTATGCATGCTCAACTGTCCAGTACTTATTACCTGTCATTCTCCTTGGTGGCTGCTACTGGAAATTCAGGAAACTGAACTTCCTGCCTCTCTAATTTCCAAAGAGAAAGAAAAGTGGTGATATGATGATATGAAGGGGGAAATCTCTTCCATGTGGATGTCATCAAAATCTTGATGTCATTCAAAGACCAAATACAGTGATAGGAAGACTTTTTTTTTTTTTTTTTTTTTTTTTTT
>NW_020799095.1:1314082-1323256 GCF_003259725.1 Athene cunicularia
AAAAAAAAAAAAAAAAAAAAAAAAGGTCTAGCATTTAAATTGAAACTTTGAACCTTTGCACCTATTTGAAACAAGTAAGGACATTTTTTTCTACATATTGAGCTTCATTTCCACTTCCCCTCACAAACTGCTTGAAAAATAAAAGAAAATTTTCATTTCCAATTACTTCTTGTAAATAAGAAATTTTGTTAGCTCTATTTCTACCTGTCGTATGCATGTCCTTGAAAGACATGGACAGCAAGAGTTAAGTCCACCTTCAGCTCAGCTCAGGCAGCGGATACTCTGCACTTAGGCAGTATTGCAGCTTTGGATGGTAAAGGGGCATTTTGCAAGATATTTTAATTCCTGGTTTTCTTCGTATCCCTGTGTCAGAAGGGCTTGGGTTATTGTGCTTTCTCTTGTGCTCCTGGGCCTATTTGCCAATACTCTACCAAAGTTGCTTTGTAAGATAAGTATATTTTGTCTCTCAAGCCCTGCTCTTTAGGGCTGTGGCTTTGGAGATATTGTGTCAGTCATTCTTGTTTGGCCTCCAGGTCCTGATCCAGGAGAACCTGGGTTATATCTGCCAGCCACATGTTGGTGCCTGGGATAACCTAGGTCCTTTCAAATGGCCCAAGACACTTGTGTTAAGTCAACTGACTCCCACCTGTGGATTGTACTGACTAGGGCTCCACAGACTAGGATGAGAGTTTAGATGTTAAGGGGAGAATTGTCATTTAGGTTCCACTTCATATATTTCATAGCTCTCCAATAGATATAAAAGGAACCTAACATGAGTCTCCAGGTCAGATGGAGGCATCTACACTGTAGATATCTACATCCAACCCAGTGAATCTCATTTAAAGATTGAATGGAAGAGAGATTAATCAAATATATGGCAGCTGATAGATTTTGGGCCAGATCTGGAGTGACACAATTAGTACATCCAGGATGGGTATCCTGCCCTTTAAACTGCACACAGATCACAGCTTACCAGGGTGGATGGATGCTGCTTTTCAGTGCTCTGCTTATCAACTGCCCACACTGCCCACATAGTAATGTCACATCACAAATATTAACCAGACCACACAGCCTGGGACTCTTCCTAAGATTTGGACTCTGGGCACCTTCAGCCCACCTGCAAAAGCCTTGTGGACACACAAGGTTAGATGCTGCAAGATAACAGGGCTTCAGGTTGTCTCCCAAACTGCATGAGGTGTTGAGCTTGCAATTTAAGACAGAAGCCAATGGGCCACAGAGAGGGAAGAAAACATAAGAAAAGAGCGAGATGGCTTTGTCCAGCAAGATGGTATGCTCGTAAGGCCTTACACTGGATCAAGAAGTATATGCCATCATCATCCTTCATCATCATGATGGTGACCCACCATTGCTGGTATCTGAATGTCTAAATATGAAGACATCATACAGTTCAACCCTGAGACATTTAAACAACTGTATTTGGAGCTCAGTACTGATACTCAGATTTTCCCCAGCAGTGAGTTACCTGTTGATATCTGGCATTTTTATTCTGTCTGTCACTTGATGAAAGCAAGTGGTAAAGGATTTCAGAGATGTAGCAGGCGAGGATAAGGTTTGCAAGAGCGTAGACAGGAACTGGCACATTGCAAAATTATTATTTCATCAGTTTGGCTGTGCAGGAAGGCATTAAATTTTGAGGAAGCCAACAGGGAGCAGGACTGGCAGCAGACAGGTAGGGTAGCAAGAATGATCCTCTACACTATACTCAGACACTCCAGAAGACACAGGTCTTCTGTGCGATACCTGCAGACCTGTGCGGATGTCCAAGGTGCCCAAGGCCAGCTTGCTGACGACAGACATCTGCCTTCCATCTGTCACGTGGGTTCAGGTACCTAGCAGACATAGGACACCTTTGCTGGAGACCTCTGAATGGAGAGGGATGGGTCCCACTGAGGCTTTCTGTGTTTTGCTGTATACCCACCCAGCAGCGTCATGGCTGACCAGTCCAATGACTGCGATCCTGACTTTGAGCTTGAGTTTTCTTTCTAAAGCTCTGTTTTGCTCACAGGAGTGGAGACTTGCTCATGAGAAGCTTCTTCCAACCTGGGGCTTATGAGCCAAAATCTGGTAGTCTACTCAGGCGCTAGCACAAGTAAAAACACCCAGCTCCTAGACACTCTGGCTGAAGACCAGACAGATGACAACATTCAAGACAATGGCATTTCAGTTACAGCAGTAAATCATAAGCCCAACTTTAAAAGAAGGATAAACACTGTGAAATAAAACCCTTTTGTTAGCATAAAATGTCCAAAAAGTGAAATAACATGACCGAAATCAACCTTCATTTAATATAAAAGCAAAGAGTTTTCAGCAGTGCTGGAAAATACCCGACACATGTTCAATGGGTGGGCTTGATACTGTGACTACAAAAATATTTTTGCTCAGTTTGTTTCTGGCTGTTTTGCAGCTGATGGGTTGCCAGATCTTTTGGCTGGATCCCTTCTGCTTTGACATTCAATGAGATGGGTTTGCTAGCATATCCATATGGCTTGAAGAGATAGCGGTGCCGCTGGACTCGGGAAATGACCCCCCCCGGTAAATCCCCTAGAAATATCCCACCGTTTTGAGCTACTGAAACTGTAGACAGTTTCAGAGAAACTGTCCAGACCTGCTTAAAAGACAACCAATGGCTACTTTTTGCTTTGGCATTTCGAACAGGGCATAGCGGGACCGAGGAGCAGCAGTTTTCCCCTTTTGTTTATATAAGTGTGGCTGCTCGCAGGACAGAGGAGTATAGAAGGACAGGTCCCTTGGGGGGCACCTGCCATCCAAGAGTTGGCAGTGAGTGGTTCTGGACAATGCTCCTAGCTCGTCTCCACCAACCCGCATGACCCCAGCATGTGGGGAAGAGAGGTGGATCTCCCAAGGGACAACCAAAGGGAGGCTGAACCCCCAAAATGGGAAAGTGGTGACAGAATTAAGTGCAAGTAAATTGGAAAGACTAAAGGGGATTGGGTTTGTTTTGGGGTTTTTTGTTTGGTTGGTTGGTTTGTTTTTTTTTTTTTCCTCAGGCTTTTCAGGAAAATATGAAATCATAGAAGAGCAAATGTCCTTTTGGCTCAGCTCATAACAGTCCATTTGAGCTCAGTGTCTGGTTTTGTTTCCTTTTGAGGGCATTTCACTCCTCCCATCACTGACTTTCCTTTGCACACAGGTTTGTTTTTGTGGGTTGGGTTTTTTTTTTGTTGTTGTTGTTTGTTTTGTTTTTTTAAGAGAACATGCAATTTTCAAACAAAAAGGTCATATTTTGAAACATCCAAGGAAATCTGTTGGCATCTTGGACCTGCCTGGAGAATGTTGCAGGGAAATGTCTCATTTTTTCCTCAGAAATTTTCTCCCACCTTTTCCCCAGCCCACATAATTTCAACAGAAATTTATGAATATCTTCTGTTCCTCCCCAATCTCCATTTAAAAAAAAAAAAAAAAAAAATCACTATTCAAAACGACCCAAAACCAAACTGAAAAGACATTATACAGACCTGCTCCTCATTCACTTTTATTATGATTTCTTGTTCTTTGCCATGTTAAAAGCTGATTCAACATCCTGTATCCCTTCTACCTGTATCCTCATCCATTAACGCACGCCCTGCTCCTTCCCTTGCTCCCCAGGACCACACGTTGACATTCAACATGTACCAGTCCCTCTCAGTCACGTCTGGCCCAGTGTTGTGCAACCCATGTGCAGTCCAGCCCAAGCAGATGATATGACCTGTCATTTACCATCAAGAAGAGACACAAAATGAAATGGTGGCAAGCTAGCAATCAATAAAAGGATTTTTTTTTTTTTAATTTTTATTTTATCTGAGCAGTAATTAATTAGGGGAACCTCAAAAAATCCCATGGTGAATGGCAACATCCACAGACAGCTGGTATAGCTAGAAACTGTTGCAAAACATCAACCAAAAATGAATTAATTGGCATCTAAAGAGGTTTCTGTGTACCTCTCTCCAAGGGTACAGCAGTGACTGCAGCCAGGGACACAGAAACAGGCCAACTGGACTCCAGAAGCACAGCCTCTACTCCCAAATATATTTTTTTCTTTTTTCTCCCTTCCCCCCCCCGCCCATTATCACAGCTCTTCTTTTCCCTCTCAGGGACTGTGCATGTCCTTCAGTTAACTGGTTCAATGTATGTTCATGGACAAAGATCCTTGACTTGGGCATATGCCTGGTCATTGCCATTAGTCTCTAAGATAGAGAGGCAAGGTGGGTGACCTTAAAGATAGAGGAATAGGTTACCCCAGGGCACCTGTCACTCTAAGGATGAGGTAAACAAGAGGTCCTACAGGAGCAGAGCTAATGAGGTCTCCTATAGATATGCAGATGACATCTGGACATCTAACCTCACAGTAACTCTTGCATCACCTTCAGCTCCTCTAATGCCTACCCCCACACATGCACAACCTCAATTTCCCGATTTCCCTCCTTCAGTCACTCCCCTACCGCCTCCAGTATCTTCACAGTAAGTCCGCGAGCAGCACGGCTGGTGGCTTCTTCAGGGCAGGCACTACATTTGTGGCATTAATCAGCTCGAAGAAGCTGCTGAGCTCCGACAGGGGCCCCTCCCTCTGCTGTGCACAAATTCAGATCTCTCTCTTCTACCTGATTTTCCAAAGGAAACAAACTGTCATCGAAAGCCCTCAAATAATGGCTGGTAAAATCACTGTGTTTTACAGTCTGGGCTCAGGCAGAATGTGAAAAGAGTCTCTGCTTCCTTGGCACTATTCCTTCAGACCTAAAAAATACCTCCTGCAGCTCTGTCTAACAAAAACACATTCATTCCTAGCATGCCTGATTGTCGTAAAGACAATAAGGACCTTATTTTGCACTGGGACCAACTGCATTGAATATCATTCTGGTCTAGACTATAAAGTCTCTGATTCTCCATGAAATTACGAAGAGAAAGGTGATTTCCATGTAAAGGACAACCTGTCCAGGTTTACTCAGAGGGCCTACTTTGATAGTATTCATGTACTTAAGAAGAAAAACCTTTGCAAGAGCAGAGCACAACTGGGGAAATATACGCATGGAAGCAGGAGTCAAAAATCTCCTTTTTAGGTAATTTTAAAATTATTTTGCCAGCTCTTGAGAACATCAGTGAAAAGAGATATCCTTTGGACCTTAAGAGAAGCATTTACTGGGCTTCCCAGGAGTGGGAGATATTTTACAATTTAATTTTTTTAATGATGGACAGTAATTAAAAAGTTTGAAAACATCTTGTTTCACATGCACACATGTATAATATCGGCAAGCCCTGAGGCCTAGGCACCCCTGATGGTGCTTTCTTGTGATTCAGGCCCATCAAAGTCTTCTGAGGGAGTCCCAGTGAGTCACCCTCCACTCCCCCTCTCTGCATGGTCCCACTGCCTGTGGGGCAGCAGCCCTGCCTGCTCCTGGGCATGATTTGATGATGGGTTCACCTCATCGATGGATGAAGAGATCTTCAAAGGCATTGTTCTTCACCACTATGGGGACTTTGTAGCCCAGCCCAGGAGTCCAGAAAGCCCTCCTAAATGGGAGACATGACTGCTGCAGGACCTTATAGAGCATCTTTTCATTGGACTGCCCTAATTCAGATTTATTGCAAGTCTATGCAAATGCTGGGTTATCACTGCCATTGCACATCACTCCGAAGATCAAGAGAAAACCTAACAGGGAATCAGCAGCTCCTGTGTGCTTTGGGATGTAGGAGTCCTTGAAAAAGATGCAACAAGGGAAGACCAGCTGCAGACAACTCCACCTGGGTGCAGTGCTCATACGCCTCTTGGCGTTAGTCTGTGCAGCCACCTTGACCTCACAAATAGGTGATGAACTTGGGCCTTCCTTCAGTTTAACTGGCAAGCAATAGCCTCTTAAATTAAGGGGAAAGAGGTGAGTGCTCCTAAAGATCACCCCTTCCTCTTCTTGCACAAGATACTTTCAAAGTATATTAATATGGGTCCTGTAATCAGTTAAGAGAGGGGATCTCTGACGGGAGTGAAATTTAGGGAAACCTATGGCTTGTTGAAATTTGGTGTGAAGGGCCCTGCTAGGGGTCAGCCCCATGGCAGCTTGGTACCCTGGCCTGATTCTGTTTCCATCAGACTGCCTTGTTTTGGGGTAGACCTACAGAGGAACAAGTAAAAAATTCAACATGTGTAGCCCAATGAGCTATGACTCTGAGTCCAGCATGGTCCCCACAGTAGATGGAACTCAGAGGACAAAGCTGGTGTGTCCCCACCTTCTACAGCCGGGGACACACACAGCCTTAGAGTACCCCCCTGTCCCTGCATCCAGTTCTGGATGGAAAGGGGGAGGCCCATGATGGAGAACTGCTTGCAGGCCATCATGGCATGACAGGCTTTCATTTGATTTCTGCCTTCAGTAATGCTGAAGTAATGCACTGCAACTGACTTCAGTGCCTTTTCTTCATTGGAAAGGTGGGGAGACAGGGCAGGAGTGGGGATCAGAGACATGCTGCTCCTTATTTGCAGTGATCTGCACTACCCAGAGACCTGGGGAAGCAGGGACGCTTTCAGCCTGGCTCTCAGCAGCCCAGCTGAAAACAACAGGCATATTTTGACAACATCTCTACCCCTCAAAATCATTGACCCTGTCCAGAAGGCTGGGTGCTGGCAGGATGGAGGGAAGGGATGGAGGTATAACAGAACATCATGTTGCCTGACGCTCAGAGCTGTCCCTGGAGTGACTCAAATTGCATTCAAGCCTGATGTAAAAGAAGCAAGAATCTGGCTTCCTGCCTGTGTGTGATCACTCGAAGAGAGGAAACACCCTGGAAGTCCACGTGATGGTGAAAAAAGAGTAACTGGAAATGAAGGCAGTGGCAGCAGGGGGGGCTTGCACGGTGTGATCCCTGAGATGGTGGAATAAACGACATCCCGTGGGCTGTCGGCGTTCCTGGGTCTTGTTATTTCAGACTGTATCCGGAGGGCAGATAAATGCCAGGCCCACTTCTAATTAAGGAAACTGAGGAAGGGAAATGTGAGTGGCTTGTCTTGGAGGTGATCTGTCGGGAGGAAATGCAGCTGAAGGCGTCTCAGCTATCCCGGGCACAGCCTCGGATACCCAGCCCAGACCGAGCCTGGTGAGGTCCCCACCTCTTGCTGCCTTGCTTGAGTTACTCTGATCTGGGAGTGAGTGCCAAGTATCTGGTGGGGAACCCATGCAGGACTGGCAACGGGGGATGAACGAGATGACCTCACGGGTATTTTCCTTCCCTCTCACACTTCTATGACTCAACCGCCCCGCTGAGCTGGAGTCGGTGCCCTGGAGAGGTTTGGTTCATGCAACGAGACCTCAGTGAGCTGGTCAAAGTCCTCACCTCTCTAACAGGAGCTGCTTGGAGGGCAGACAGAGCCTGGCATGCAGAGAAGAGCACCTGTAGCAAAGCCATAGGGAGAGAAGGGGATCCCCAAGCACAAAAGTTGCTGGGTTTCCTGAAAAAAAACCGTGAGGATGGTGGTGAGGGCTCCTCTGGTGTGGGGAAGCCTCTGGAGCAATGTAAGTAGGCTGAGCCCTGCTTGAGAGCTGAGTCACGGAGAAGGAAAACTTGAAGTCACCCTCCAGATCCCCCTGTGGTCTAACGTTCCTGGGAAGAGCCTGACGGGACGACTGAAGCAGCCTGTGCTTTCTGAGGATGTCCCATCAGCTCTGCTTGCTGGCTGTCTCCGGTTGGTGTCACCCATGGGGCTGGGAGGCAGGAATCATCCTAGCAGCAGGTGCAGGGTGCCAGGACCCTTTGCAGGATGCCAGACCCTCTGCTGGGAACCTCGCAGGCCACCCCCCCTTTGCAGGCAGGAGCATGTTATCGAAGCACAACATTGGGATCGGGGTTAGGGGGATGCGGGTTTTCTGCTGATGTCAAAGCAGAGACAGATCCAGTGACGACTGCTCTGGGGCTCCTTGCTCAGCGTTAGCATCGCACCCTGGCATCTTCTTTTGATCCTAAAGAAGATGGTATGGTGCTGACGGTGCTGGCAGTGGCATCATTCCCTGGTGCACTTATGGCCCTTTGACGATGCCACTTGAAAGGCCAAAATCTTTGGCCACTTGGCTGCTTCACTCTGCCTGTGGGGTGTCCCGTCCACTTTGGATCTAAAAAGTCACATATAAAAATGCTCACTCTAAAAGCCAAGCACGTGTCCACGCTGCCCTGGACACCACAGCACTGCGCCTATGTGTCACTGCCCTCTACTGTCGAGTGGCCACGGGGACATCGGCCAAGGCAACCACTGCTGAGTAGAAACACCCAGCTTTTGTGTCACCCTAGGGACTGCTGAAGGACCTGGAAAGCCACAAAGCTGCCCTGGGAGGACGCTGCACCCAGGACCGGTGCATGGTCCCCAGAGGCATGACAAGCAGGTTCCACAGGCAGCAAAGCCCTGGAGGAGTCAGCGCCCTCCTGGGCTTCCCCTTTCCCCCAGCTGAAAGCAGAAGTGGTGACTATTTTTGGTGATGTCTCACGTTGGAAAGAGTCGCGCGCGCCCCAGAGCATCACCCCGGCTACGGCACCTTGCTCGGGGTAGAGGAAATGAGTAATGGCGATGGTTGTGCTGCCTTTCCATGGTCCTGCCCTGGAGCTCTGCAACAGGAGTTTCCTTCCACACGCTGGGCACGCCAGCTTCTAGGGGGATGTGCACGGAGAATGACTTTTAAACTGTCTTTTCCAGCAGAGAAACGTTCAGGGAAAGCCTCCTAATGATATATATAACACCTTGCTTCTCCTCCCCTCCACCTGCAGTCCTTTATTGCCTTTGCTTAAGCTGGAAGAGCTCAGGTGGGATGATAAGGACACCCAACACGACTCCAGAGTTGGTCCTCATCTCCCAAACTCTCCTCAAGGAAAGGCCTCTAGATGGGGCTTTAATGCAATATTGCTGCTGGCCTCGGCCGGGCTGCCACCGCCTGCAGAGCCCGGGGGCTGCTCCCCGGCCACCACTTGCCGGGGCACACAGGGACGGGGCACGGTGCTGCTTCACCCCAGCCATCGGGATTAGGGAACCCCGATATTCCCAAACCCTGGTGAATCACGTGGATTTGAGGAAGCCGTTTGCTGGATTGGATTTGATGCTCCCCCCAGCGTGTTCCAGCCCCCACCCCGAGGGGGCTGAGGCTTGTGAGAAAAAGCTGGAGTGGGACACACACCACGTCCCCCCCC
>NW_020799095.1:1325263-1332003 GCF_003259725.1 Athene cunicularia
CCCCCCCCCCATCCCCAATGTCTTATTTCAGGGAAAGAATTCAGTGTCTCCAAATGTGTGGCCTGGCAGGGAATTAGTGCATGGGGACAGAAATCAGGCATGGTTACACGATAACAAGATTGTGTCAGCATGTAGTTATGTCTGTGCCTGTCCCACAGGGGCAGCTAGCGATCAGGAGGGGATGCAGGGGTCGGTGGGAAGGCCACGGCTGGAGGCTGCTGCTTCTCTGTATGTCTGGCTTTGGTGTTCTTAGATGAATGCACAAGCAGCCAAAAATGATAAATGCCCTCTGGAAGTAGAGCTTGGTGTCTGTGATAAAGCATTGGTGCAGATGGGGCCCTTGCTGCTGTCTTGCTCCATCCCCAAGCTGCCCTGGCTAGGATATGGGGTGAAGGATGCAAGAGGCTTGTCCCTCACCCAGGGTTATTCTGACAGCCTCAGTGCTGCTCCCTGGATGTTGCTGACCTTCTCCCTGGTGTAGGAGAGAAGCAGGTGCCAGCTTGACCTGGAGCAAAGGCAGGACCTGAAGCGATGCTGATGTGTAGCAGTGAGCAGAGCTGAGACCCTTCAGGCACCTGCTCAAGAAGAGGTTGCCAGCCCTAATTATTGGAAAACAGCTGGAAGAGGCTGGCTTTAGGGATGTGGCTATGCTGTAGTTCCTAAGTCTTGTCTGATATGAGACTTCTTGGTGCTGGAGAGGAAAAAGCATGCCTGCAAAACTGAGCAGGACCTGGGGGCTTGTGTTAGATTTAGAGTTGCCCATCAGGATGCTTAATGATGGGTGCATCTTAGGGTAGGAGTACATCTGGGAGACTGTTACAGGCTGAATCTATACCAGAGGAGAAAGCATTGCCCTGAGATGAGCATCAGCTGAGACTGGCTTCTTGAGATGCACTGGCTGTTCTAAAAATGACCCTGCTTTTATGTTCAGCCATGTCCTCTGCAGCTGGGCAAACTAATTTGCACTGTATTATAACTGGCCGATGGGGATAGTTTGGAGCATCCCCAGACTTACAGGATCCCTGAGAAAGCACTGCATTTCACTCTTCTTCCCTGCTCTGCTTTTCTTGTGCCTTACAAGCTTTGGGTGTGGGTACCTCCCCTCCCTCCTTTTCTTCTCTTAAAATGTGGATAGGTGGTGGTGAAAATGCCACAGCAGAATCTGAGAATTGTGTTGGGTCTTGCAGTACCAGGCTTTGGAGGTGGCAGTGGGAATGCAAACCGGCCCGTAGGAGCTTGCTGCTTTCCCGAGCTGCCTGGTCCGTGGATCTGAGGTCGCAGCCTGTCCAGGCCATAAATCAAAACCCCTCTGTTTCTTTGTGGGTGTTCTAATTTATAATCTGATTCAGTTTTGATACACCCCTTTTTTCTTGCTGGAAGAAGCGCTGGTTTCTGCAAGTGGGGATTTGCTTTGCTTTCCTCCAGGAGCAGAAGGAGCCCAGCAGCTCTGCCCCCTCTGCAAACACTTGTCAAGACAGTAGTAATGTTACAAGTGGCTCATGCTTACATAGTGTTTATATTGACAGATTGCAATGTTCTTCATAAATGTAACTGATCTGTACACTGCACGCAGGCAACAGGAACCCTTAAATGCTCGCGTGGGGGGGAGGGAGGGGAAGCATAGCTTTGCCCTACTTTACCAACACATTGCTAGTGAGAGCAGGCTTTTTACTGCATGGTGGGGGGTTTTGATGTGGGAAGCGCAATATATTTTTGTTCCCCTTGGCAGGTATGGAATAGGTACTCTATGCTTTAGGTGCTGCTGGAGTAGAAATATTGCATGCCCTGCAAGTCATCCCTTAGAAAAGATCTGAATACTGGACTTAAAGGGGTATTTAGGGGTTGTGACCACCCTGATGGGGTGGGAATCTGAAGGGGGCTGAGAGTTAGCATGAGTTTCTGAACTCTGTTACAAGTGTGTGGCATCAGCTTGGATGTCATCTCCAATAAAAGCAAGCCCACGGGCACTGACTGGCTTTGCCTGGTTTTGCTGGCCTGCAAGATATGCTAGGTGCTAACATGGCTGTTGAATATCAAGAATTTCTGTACCTGTCACTTGATGGTAGTGTGGGGCCATATGCTCGTGTTTGCAGCTTCAGCTGAAGGCGTGTGAACTTCTCGGGAAGCTGTTGCGTAGCCAGGCCACAGCGTGTTGGCTTTCCAGACGCGCCGGTCGTCTCTGGCGTGTGTGAGATGGAGCAGCTGGTTCTCAGCACAACCCAAAAAAACAAAACCTGGACTCGGGTGGTGAGGGAGGAATGCAGCACGCAGGCAAACACAGCTGGAGCGTAAGAAGGCAGCTCCTGGGGCTGGGAGGGTGGCTTTCCCATCCCACCCTGTGTTGCTCTGCCTTTTCTAGATGCCAGTTTAAGGTGCTGGATTTTTGGTTTTGCTTGGAATAGGAAGGTGTGCCTGTCTTGGTTTGGTGGGGGGGGGTTTGAGTTTTTTTCCCTGCTGCTTTTGAGCTGGGTGAATTGTCACGTAGAGATCTGTCTGAGTCCTGACTGGCTTCTCTCCCAAAGTTGGCCTCTGGGTCAATTCAAAGCAGTGTTGAATCTCCAGGGAACCCCATGCCCAGAAGATGCATTTGCTTTGTAGGTGCTTGAAGGTGTCACTGGATTTGAAGTGCCATAATGGTGGTGACAAATCCAGGAGTGTTTGGAAAAATAACTGCACATGCAGCTAAGGTCTACCAGACCTACATTTTCAGCCCTGGGGACAAGGATCTGTCCCAAATCAGGCTGGGAAAAAGGTCCTTCCACCTGCAGTGTACTTAAAGAATGGAGCAAAACTTTATTTAGACAGAGATTAGTATGTCTTAGACTTACGTATTGGATTGATCATGTTGCTTAAGACTTGGGAACCACTATTCCATGCCTCAGTTTCCCTTACTTGGGGAGACACTGGGCCTGTTACACTCTGAACTCAACTTAATGGTGAGTATTCTATGCAGCCTCTGTGTCCAAATATTGCCTGCTTTTTGCAGGGCTTACCAGTGCTACAGATGACTCCCTGGGGGAAAAGATGGCTCGTTAGGAGAGGATTGAGTCTATACTTGGCAAGGCAGGAGGCCAGTGACTTTTAGTGTGACTGGTGATGCAGAACTAGAGACCAGGAATCTATAGGACTCTGGTCTCCTGGTAAAAGGCCTGGTCAATGATTAACTTGCTTTCTGGAAGCTGCTAACAACAATAAAAGGGAGTCCAGCCCCACAACCCCAACACAAAAAGCCCATGAGTGTTTAATAATTAAAGGCCTTGTGCTTTATCGCAGGGTAATGAGAATCGCCTTAAGGCTTATTCAGTGGTAGGTAATTGAATTAGGTTGTGGGGTTGGGAAGGGGGAGGGTTAAGTGGAAGGTCTGGAAGACTGCACAGAGAAGCTGATGTGATGGTCCTTGATTTGAATCTTTCTGACTGGACGGGGTTTTGTCAGTCTTTGCCACTTTCTTCATTTTTGTCTGCGTAATTCACTGCTTGCAGACAGTGCAATTGCCTCATGGAGAAGGTGTTCCTGTCCCAAGGATGCTCAATTCCATTCCCTTTATTTAGGGAGATACTGACAGTGTTTTTATTTCTTTGAAATGCTGGTATTTACAGACTCCTTGAGATTTTTTTTTTTGGTGGAAGAGCCAGGCCAGAAGACACTGCTGACCTGTGCTATCTATTCATGGAGGAGTCTGACTAGCCAGAGGATGTACTGAACCAGTGAGCATCACCAGTGTTTCCACTGCATGAGGTAGTTTCTGATGCGGAGCTGACTGGAGCTGCACAGGGGTGGTGAGACCTCAAAATAGCTGAAGACTAGACTTGCCTGCCCTGTCTCCCTTTTACATCCCTGTGCATATCTGCTTTTTGAGAGGGATTTAGTTTGGAAGGGGGCTTTGGAGCTTTTTTTGGATTCTGAGGAGATGCTACATTCAAATATCCCTGTGGGGCAGACTGTCTTGAATGTGATCTCAGGCCACCAGAGGTGTAAGGACTTCTGCTGCTGGAAGCCTGATACAGATCCTCTGCTCCAGTTTCTTGGAGCAATGTGGCACCTTCAGGGCTTGTGTTCCCTGGTCCCTTGAGTTCTCCAGAGTACAGATGGGACAACTCATCCTAATGTTTGCTGCCTGAGGCATTTGAGAGGAAAAGGCCCAATGCATTAAAAATGTCTTGCTCTGGTGTATGTGAAAGTGCTCTCTATGCAGCTCTCTACAGCAGCCTCCTGGAGAAAGTACTCTTGGGTGGGATGGCACTTGCTTAGCTCACACTAAAAGCCTGTTAGACACAAACTTCTTTACCCCAAGTTCCCTGACTCTCCATGTAGCAACCTGCCACCTTCTCAGTCCTTCCCTGAGGGTCTGTGTTGAAGCAATCCAAGAAGTCTTATGTACCTGGCTTTCCAGACTGCAAACATGCTGAGTCTTCTGGCTTCCCTCCATAATGAAGCAGTCTTTCTCTCTACAGCCAAAAAAAATCTCTCTAGTGGCTTGTAGCATGTTAATGCAATTGGTTTCTCAATCTGAGCAGTGCTCAAGCAGAGGGCTGGTTGCTTGTGCTGTTAAAGGCTGGCGGGAGGCTGCTGCTCCTCCTGCTGAATGTGGCTGCAGGGAGACTGGTGCTGTAGGTCCAGGACCAGCACATGGTCTGGCTGCAGGCAGGATAGGTAGGATATGTTTTCCTAACTTACTGGACCCAGAGCTGGGGAAGCAGCTCATGTCAGGTTGAGTGGAGCTGGAAGCTATGATGCTGGGTTGAAAGGGTTAACCCTTTAGAAGGTGTCTTTTTTTATGTTTAGTCTCAAGTTTTTCCTCTTTCCCTGTTTTTAAGGTTCCCTCAGATTGTGCCTGTAAGTGCTAATGAGTCTTATCTTTTGAGATACTGTCATAAAATACACTTATGAAATTTATCAACTCGGTAAGGTTTACATTTTATTGTAATGCGTGTTTGCACTGTGCTAAGTGGAACAGGGAGTATTTTGACTACATGGATAAACATAGAAGTTACAGGATTTGATTTAGCTGACAGAAAATGCTATTCTGACTTTTCTCCCATAGCTGTTGCAGAGAATATTATTTCATATGGATTAAGCAGCTCCTACATGTGCTATGTGGTCTTCCAGTCTGCTTGTGACCTTAAATCATTCTTCTATAAGGTGTGCATAGTATTTTGCTAACTGTTGCTGAAGGATTTCTTTTGGGGGGAAAGGAAATGACAGGTCAAAAAAAGCTTGAACTCTTCCTTTGGAAAGAACACAGAGCAAAACAGTTCTTCTATACATCCACTGTAGAACATGCAAACTCAACAGTATCTGGCATTAATGCTGAGTCTGCTGGCTTGGAAAGTAGCATGGAGTGTGCAGTTCATGTTGATGGGATGTCAGGCTGTATGGGGGTTGGCATGAATTTTATAAGCAGATTCATTCGGCCTAGCTCACTAAAATAGCATTAACCGGATAGCCAGATGCTTATAGAGTTTGGGAGAAAATATCTTGTTCTGACTTCTGCATTTGCCATGCATTGGATGGACAAGTTTCACAACTGTAGCAAAAGTTTCCTTTCTTGGAAAAACTGTTCTGAGACTTTCAGAGGGTGAAGTAGCCTAATTGGCCATTTACTGTGCATAGTAGAAGGTAGCTGCTTGTGCTGTGGAGCAACGGGGGATTTCCTCTAGATGTAAATGAAGTACTGAGATGCCTATGGGAATAGCTTGAGTTTTGCTTAAAACTGTCAAATGGCCTTGTCTTAGGCAGTCCTAGGAGGAATGTGCAGAGGTTTAATTCAGAGCCTTGATCTTCTGTTGGGAAACCTCTCAAACCAAACTACAGAGCAGCTGCCCAAAGCAAGTAGGGTCAAGCAACTGTTGCCTTCAAGGCCAAGTCCTTTTGGAAGAGGTCAGCTGATGAGCAAAAGAAATTAGCTTCCACTGTCTCTTGGACTACTTAATCTTTTTCTTCATCTTTAGGGTCTAGCAAAATTAACAGTTTACTTTGAGATACACAAGGGTGTGTCTTGAGTCTGACCCCTGGATGACACCTTCATGTGTAACATGCTGGTAAGTGAAACAAGATAAGATTAATTACTTTGATGCACAGAGCCCACAACTTGGCACTGGCTTTCTTGCTTCAGTATCTTAAGCACCTCTTAACTTCTTCCCAAAAGGATCTGGTCGTGACTTGGCTCCCAAAGCATCAGCACTGGCAGATGAGCATCTGCTGAGGTGGGTTTACTGATGTCTTCAAGAATACCTATTCTAACTCCCAGTTAGAGCAAGATATTACCCTTTAAATTCCACCTCCTTCTGTTCTCTGCTGTCACTGATGAAGTCTATGTGACAGCTTCCCCAGCTCTGCATGTGGAAGTGTGCTCTGTGTTGCTCCAGTGTGCACAGGAGTGCACTGGTGCTGACCCCTCTGTAGGCTTGGCTCAAGGGGCTCTTGGTGGTGGGGCTGCAGGATCACTGAGTACACATGTTAAAGGAGTGTCCATCTCCTGAGCTCTGTCAGGTTGCTCTCATGACTTGTTATGATCTTTATAGACATCCCCAACTGATTGCTTAAACTGCGCAGAGGCACAGCTATGCCGTCATGGTCTGCCTACAGCCCATTCCTGGTGTAGATCTTGCTGGGTGAACACCTGCTGAGTTGGGTGTGTTGACTGGCTTTCATTATTATGGTGAGTTCTGACCTTTAAATATCCTCATTGTAATGTCTTTTCTGCAGGTTGATTTTTTTTTTTTTTTTTTTTTTTTTTT
>NW_020799095.1:1332053-1363996 GCF_003259725.1 Athene cunicularia
TGGGTGGGGCATAACTGCACTTCTGTTAGAGATTGCAACTGAAGATTGTAGGTGAAGCTGGTCCTGCAAGTTGCAGAGGACCTCTTTTTGGGGCTTTCCAGCACCATCTTGTAGGGCTACTGTTAGTAAAGACCTTGTGCTCTGAAGTTGCCAAAGTGAAGTGTTCCATCTTCTGGGTGTTAGTGCTCCTTGGCTATGCCTGAAACTGAGCTTAGGGGCTTCATTTTACCATGTTGACCAATACAATGTCTTCAGTTGGAATCAGTGCTAAGACCTCTGGTAGCTGACTGCTGGTAGGGCCTTAACACTGAAGCTCCTCATCCTCTGCCTGCAGGAAGGGTCAGTCTTAATGACAGGAGGTCTGCAAGATCCTTTCTCAGATGGCTTTCTTCCCTCAAATCTTGCTTTGACTTCAGTGTCTCCTGATTCCCATGGAAAACAAGTTAGCCCTGTCTTCTGTGGGGTCAGAGCCTCTTCTAAGGCAGTGCCTTTCAGCATTGGAGAGTGGGTGAAGGCACAACAGACAAAGCATTGTGAAATACTCAGGCAAGCCAGGAAAATATGCTTCCACCTGAGTTTAGCCTAGGAAGGCCACTGTGTATGTTGGTGTTTCTCAGTTTCTTTACATCCTGCTGCTCTCTGGCCTCAAATGCGACTATCCCAACCTGCCTACATTTGAGGAGGCCTGGATACCTCCTTCAGTAGTCTCAGAGGAGACTTCCAGTGTCCCCCCTCGGGTATGGGAGCTTCTGTATCCCACTGACCTGAGGCATGTCACAGCACTGCATGCCTCTGCCTCTTGCAGTGGCACTGCTTGTAGAGCTGAGCTCCTCTGGCGTATGGAACCAGCTTTGGTCTTGCTCAGGTGAGTTATGACGTGAATAAATGAGCTATGACATGACAGTATCTGGGAGCCAAGTTCAGAATCACAGAGTTGTCTAGGTTGGAAAACATTGAAGATCATCCAGTCCAACCATTAACCTAACATCAATGGTTCCCAGCTACACAATATCCCTCAGCACTGTCTACTCTTAAACACCTCCAGGGATGGGGACTCCACCATCTCCCTGGGCAGCCCATTCCAAAGCCCAACAACCTGTTCTGGAAAGAAATACTTCCTAATATCTAGTCTCAACCTTCCCTGGCTCAATTTGAGGCCATTCCCTCTTGTCCTGTTGCTTATTACTTGCTTAAAGAGACTCATTCCCAGTTCTCTGCACCCTCCTTCCGGGGAGTTGTAGAGGGTGATGAGGTCTCCCCTCAGCCAGGGGTTCAGCTCAGGGTGGGGTATTCACCTGGGAGCCTGAGTAGCTGGTGGGTCTTGGGTACCTGGGAAACAGCTGAGTGAGACTGCTCTTCAGATGAGGGTTCAACTTGGGCAGATTCTTGTGGGCTGGCTCCATTGGTGTTGGCTCCAGGGATATCTCCCAAAGCAATCAATTACTTCAATAGAGCTTGCCCAGCTCAGTGACACAGAGTTCAGCCTACTGCTCTGCTGCAAGCCTTGCTGTGCTACAGCTCTCCAGGGCTGTCCATCTCCTCTGACAAGAAACCCTATCCCGGAGCCCAAATCCCTCTGGGGACAGTTCACCAGAACTGATTCTTTATTTAAAATAACTGACTTGTTTTGCTTAATCTTGACAAAATTCTTTTCTAGCTCTAATCCTCTTCTAGTGTAAGGTGAGATCTTGAAATACCTGGCAAACTTATAGCATACATCTTTCTTCATCTCTAGGTCTCTCTGTAATCAAAGGTGGTGGTGGGGGGGTTGGGATGTTTTCAGCCCCTGCCAAAGATAAATCTCCTTCTGGGAGCTAGCAGGGAGCTGTTTCACAGTCTGTGGTTAGCAAGCTGATTTGAGAGGCCAGAGGTGAAACATCCACTTGAGCAGAATTACAGGGTCTAACCAAAGATCCAACACTTCCTTTGGCTCATTAGCATGGCTGTGTTGCATCCCTGGTAACTGTTTATCTTCAGGCTTGTCCCATGTTGACTCTGGATATCCAGAGGCTTAGCATGAGTTTGGAGAGAGAACTGAAGCTGAAGAGCTGTGCTTGGGAGAGTGAATTGGACTAACCAAGATTTTGAGCAGTCCCTTTGGTTGGTCTTACATGGCTGCTATTTTTGGTTTTTGCCTGATTGAAGCTGTAATTTCCATGCTGTTTTTTGTAGCTGATGAAATGTATTTATGGGCAGAGACCTATCTGCCAAGTGCAGGACAGATGCTGGGCCAGAGAACATTTGGAGGGAAGTGGGACCAGGCATAATCCTGCATTTGTCTCCTGAGCTTCCAGAGGAATCAACAGCCATGCAGAAACAAATCTCCCTTGATGCAATGGAGATGCCTTCAAACTAACTGCAGTTTGTCTCTGGGGAGCTTGTGGGCCCAGTCTTCCCCAGTGGACTGTGGGCTGTCCCAGACACTGCCTTGTGGGAGGTACCAGGGTAAGAGGAGGGCATCCTCCCTCAGCACAGCATCCATTGAGGCACTTGCTTGGGCTGCTGCAAGGCTCATGGAAAACCTGACAGCTGGAGCTGGCACTGGGAGGGGGGAGGTGAACTTGAAGGCTTAGCATTTTCTGACTCACTGGAGTCTGGGACTGCACCAGGCTTGACCCTGTTACACAGTGACACTGTCCATATTTTTACCATGTCCCCTGGCTGGGGTTGGATGCTCTCCCTTGCAGACCATGCTGTAGGCAGGGGGGGCACTTTGTGGTGCAGAGGTGGGTGGTGACCCTGTCTATTCCCAGAAGCTGACTGCTCCAGCACTGAGTGTGGTGTGAGGATTGGGAGGTCTTCTTGGGGATGCAGTGCTTCAGTTGCTGTTGGACAGATGAGCAGGGCAGAGGCAGGCACAGTTGGGTAGCCTTGTCCAAACAGATGCTCTCACCTGCTTGTGTGGGGCAGTTTACTCTGTCACCAGAACTCTCTGGAGCCCTGCTTTCAATTAAAGTGGCTCTAGAGCTGGTGTCTGATCTGTCTGGATGTGTTCAGAGGCCAGGAGTAAGTTTCACCTTGTTGCTCCATGGGGATGGATGAGGAGAGGTTGCCGGTCATCTTTGTGGCTTTGGGCACCTTCACCAACCCCAGGGTGCTTCAGCTTGTGAAACAGGGCTGTTTTCATGGGGAACAGGCTGTGAGCAGAATTGAGGAGTTGGTAAATGTCCCTTGGGTCTTCTCAGGACCCACAAGGGCTCTTTAGATTATAGATCAGGTCTGAAAATGCCTTCTATAGGTGCTTGATGAAGCAGAGTCCTCTGGGATTGGAGTTTCTGCTCCTGTTGCAGCAGTAAAAGGGGTTCAAAGACAAATGTATGGGGATCTACTGATGTCTTAGTGCTCTCTGAAATGCTGGTAGGCAGGTGGTGTTGTTTAGGCCCAGAGGGCAACTAAGCACCATACAGCTGTTTACTCACTCCTTCCCACTCAGCACTGGGAAGGAGAAAAATTAAACCGAAAGGCTCAGGAATTGAGATGAGGACAGGGAGGGTTTTCTTATCCATTAATAAAGTCATAGGCAAAATAGACTTGTTAGGGGAAGAAAAACAAGAAAAATCACTTTGAATTAAAGTAACAACACTAACAAAACCAACAGTTTCACAGACAGAATGGGACTGTGAGAAGAGTTACATTATCTTAAAACACCTACCCCTCCCTTGTTCCCAGGGCCCAGCTTTGTTCCCCATCTCTCTACCTCCTCCCCCAGCAGTGCAGGGGATGGGAGTGCAGTCAGTCCTCTGCTTCTGCCTCCAAGGGCAGTGGGGGGTAAGCGCTCTTCTGCGTTCTTCCCCCTGCTCCACGTGGCTCCCTCTCATGGCAGACAGTCCTCCACAAACTCTCTGCCATGAGTCCTCCCCATGGATGCGTTCTTCTTGAGATGCTCCAGCGTGGGTCACCTCCACGTGTTGCCCCTCCCAGCACTGAACTACAACAGCGGGGGCTTCTCCCCTCAATCCCGGCCTAGTGCAGCCGTCTGCTCCGGCGTGGGGTCCTCCACAGGCGAATCTCTGATCATCCGGTGGCCTCCAGGGGTGGCAGGGGGTGGCCCTGACATCTCACCATGGGATACAGGGGGGCTCCATGCTCCAGTGCATCTTTCCCTTTCTTCCTTCTTTCCACTTACTTTGGTGCTCACAGAGGTGTTCCTCATAAGTCCTCCTGCAAGTCGTCCTTGCTCTCAAGTTCCCCTTTTTAAACACTTTATCACAGAGGCGCAGGTGCTGTTGCTAATCGGCCTGGCCTTGGCCAGAGTCAGGTTCAATTTGGACATCTTTTTTGGGGGGTCTTCTCTTTTTTTTTTTTCCTGAGAAGCTTCTCACAGGGGCTATTGCTGTAGCCTTCTCTCTCTACCAATAAACCTTGCCACGAACACCCAGTGCAGCAGGAAACCCCTAGCTTCAGCTTGCAAGATCTGGCTGCAAGACAAGCTTCATTTTAAGGGTGAGTGTTGTGTCTGCTATCCTTTTCCCAGAGCTTGCTGGATTTTCAGTGTAGCTGATGCCCTTGCATAAAGCACCAGCTGTGCAGTGCTCTTGCTACTGTCAGCTGCCTGAGTGCCTCCGTTTATGTATCTAAAACTTGAAGGCTGGAGAAGGAAGAAATCTGACCAGTGCAATGGAAACCTTCAATTCCCTGCCGTCCCAGGAGGAGAAGAGCAGCTCCAGGCTGGAGCTAGGAATGAACTTCATTTGTACACTGCCTTGCCTCTCCAGGAGGATCAGCCAGGAAAAACATCAACAGTTCCATTAAAAAGTCTGCTGGTTTGCTAAAGTAGTGGAATAAACATACCTGTAGGCATAACAGCCTGAACCGCACAGGAAACATTAACTAGAACGATCACACGCAGACTTGCTCCCTTTCCTCCTGTATATCTACCAGATAAAAAACACTGTGCATCCATGGTAATGTGTAAATCAAACAGCAGCTGGGGGTATTATTCTTAGCTGGGGAAGAATTGGCTTGGATCAGAGGGGCTTCGTGCTTTCCTAGAAAGGCAAAACCTGTGCTGAGCCTGCTCTGAGCTGCTGCCTGTTCTGGGGTGGGGACCTGCAGTAGAAAAGGGCAGGATGGGGTTTGGGGTGCTTGTTAGCCTTCTGTTTGAGTTCTGTTGCCCCTTCTTAACTTCCCTTTACCTATTTCTGTGGGAACTGTGTGGGGCTGAACTGCTTTTGCTCTAACCAGTTGAGTCCAGTTGAAAAGCTGGGGTGAAGACCAGTGGGAAGTGGGTAACACCCTGGGAGCTTGCAGAAGAGGGAGGAGGGTGTGGTAGCACTAAATGAGGAAACCAGCTACCCCCAGCCATTAGTATCTGATGGAGATGGTCTCTTCAGTCCTCCACTGAGCCCACAATACATCTCCTGATGTCTCTGGGACAGGGGGAGTGGAGACCTGCAAACTTGTATGACATTTCAGTGAGGGGATGTGAGCTTCAAGCATGACTTGAATGAGAGATGCTGCCAACACTTTTTGGACCAGCAACCTGGTCCCTGAACTGCCCATAAAAACAGCTTGGCCATACCCAGCATATATGGTATGTACAGAAAATACATGTGGAAAATGCCTTCAGTTGCAACCAGATGGCACCTGTCAAGCACAAGCAGACATTTCTATTAGTGTTATTAATTGAGTGTCTTGGACCACTCCCAGCCTCTGCATAGCAAAATAGCCCTTCTGTAGCTGTCCTCCCAGAGCAGCCCCAGGGGCAGATTGATGTGATTATTGCATGCTAGATACAGTCCCTCTGCTCCCAAGCCTCATCTGCACAGCTAATCTGAACTGACTTTTAAAGTGGATTAGTTCAATTACTCTTAACTAGCCCTGGTGGAAACACTCTCCTTGGGGGTTAAAGATCCTTAATTCACTTTAACACACTTGATTTTGATGTAAATCAGGCTAAACTGAATTAAGGGCACTTTGGAGCCTTGTTCAGAGGCAGTCCTTCAAAACTCTTGTGGTTTAACCGTCCCACTTTGCATTCCTGTGCTCAGTTCATTCCAGAAGTGTCCCCTTACAGATGACTAATATAGGCAGCCTCTCAGATATAAAGCTGCAAACACATTACCTAGGCTGATGTGTGAACTAGCTCCTGTGAGGACCTCCTGCATCTGTTGATTTGGTGCTTAAAATTTACCAGCCAGAGTGTTTCAGAGGCGTTTGCTCTTTTTTTTTTTTCACTCTTCATTTTTTCTTTTCCACATCTTGCTCTTTTAATTCTTCAAGCTCTTTGCTTTTTCACTTAAAAATGCAGAGCAGTGAGTCACACACCAGTTTTTCTCTGCTGTCCCTAACTCACTGGATAAAATAGTACTTTGCCAGTGCACTCATCCTCTTAACTTGGTAATTTAACTCTCCAGTTGAAGATGAGCTGTGGTTGTGAAAGAGATTGGCCTGTTTCCCTAAAGCTTGAGCAAAACCCAGTCATTAGATGGGATGCCCTGGGCAAGCAGGCAGGAAAATTCTTGTTTTGGAGAGAGTTGGGTGGGATAGGGGTTTTCTTCTGTGTTTTAAGTGTTGGATGATGTGTGTCTTGGGGAGAAGAGGGGAATCCTCTCAGCACCAAGTGAAGGGAAGATTCTTGACCGGGGGGAAAAATTACCACATTTTTTTCCTTCATACTGACCCTAAACATTTTGACTGTTTCCCGAAGGGGAGACCCCTCTGCAGATAAGGCTCTCCATCCCACAGAATCAACTATGACCTTGAAGATCATCCAGTCCAAACATTAACCTAACACTGACAGTTCCCAACTCCACCAGATCCCTCAGCACTATGTTGACTCTACTCTTCAACACCTCCAGGGATGGGGACTCCACCATCTCCCTGGGCAGCCCATTCCAAAGTCTAACAACCCCTTCTGTAAAGAAATGCTTCCTAATACCTAGTCTACATCTTCCCTGGCGCGATTTGAGGCTATTATCTCTTGTTCTATCGCTTATTACTTGGTTAAAGAGACTCATCCCCCCTCTCTGCACCCTCCTGTCAGGGAGTTGCAGAGGGCCAGGAGGTCTCCCCTCAGCCTCCTCTTCTCCAGACTGAACCCCCCCAGTTCCCTCAGCCGCTCCCCATCAGACCTGTGCTCCAGACCCTGCACCAGCTCCGTTGCCCTTCTCTGGACACGCTCGAGTCATTCAATGGCCTTTTTGGGGTGAGGGGCCCAACACTGAACCCCCTCATCGAGGGGCGGCCTCACCAGTGCTGAGCCCTGGGCTCAGATCCCTTCCCTGTCCCTGCTGGCCACGCTGGTGCTGACACAAGCCAGGATGCCATTGGCCTCCTTGGCCCCCTGGGCACACTGCTGGCTCATTATCAATCCCCCCCAGGTCCCTCTCTGACTGGCAGCTCTCCAGCCACTCCTCCCCAAGCCTGTAGCGCTGCTGGGGGTTGTTGTGGCCCAAGGGCAGCCCCCGGCATTTGCCCTTATTGAAACTCCCCCAGTTGGGCTCAGCCCATGGCTCCAGCCTGCCCAGGTCTCTCTGCAGAGCCTCCCTACCCTCGAGCAGATCAACACTCCCACCCAGCTGGGTGTCACCTGCAAACTGACTGAGGGGGCACTCGATCCCCTCGTCTAGATCATCAGTGAAGATGTTAAACAGGAATGTCCCCAACACCGAGCCCTGGGGGACACTACTCATGACTGGCCACAAACTGGATTTAACTCTGTTCACCACAACTCTCTGGGCCCGGCCATCCAGACAGTTTTTTACCCAGCAAAGCATGTGCCCATCCAAGCCATGAGCAGCCAGTTTTGCCAGTAGAATGCTGTTGGAAACAGTGTCAAATGCCTTGCTAAAGTCAAGGTAGACAACATCCACAGTCTTTCCCTCATCCAATAATGACAGGTCGCCCTGTTGTCGAAGGAGATCAGGTTTGTCAGGACCTGTTTGTCAGGAGATCAGGTCAGGCAGGACCTGCCTTTCATAAGCCCATGCTGACTGGGCCTGAGCATCTGGTTGTCCCTCATGTGTTGTGTGATAGTACTTGGGATGAGCTGCTCCATCAGCTTCCCGGGCACTGAAGTCAAGCCAACAGGCCTGTAATTTTCCAGATCATCCTTCCGATCAATCTCATACATGGGCGTCACATTGGCCAATTTCCAGTCTGTCAGGACCTCCCCGGTCAGCCAGGACTGCTGGGAAATGATGGAAATCACCCTGGTGAGCACCCCAGCCAGCTCCTTCAGCACACCCAGGTGTATCCCATCCGGTCCCTTAGACTTGTGTATGTCCATGTGATGCAGCAGGTCACTGACTATCACCTCCTGGATTGCAGGGGGGTCGTTCTCCCAGTCACTGTATTCTGGCTGCAGAGGCTGGATTCCCTCAGTACAACTGGTCTTATTATCAAAGACTGAGGCAAAGAAGGCATTAAGCACCTCAGACTTCTCATCACTTGTTACTGTGTTTCCCCCTGCATCTAGCAGGGGATGGAGGCTCTCCCTGGTCTTTATTTTGCTACTGACATAGACACATTTCTTGTTATCCTTGATTGCTGAAGCCAGATTAATTTCCAGCTGGGCTTTAGACCTCCTGATTTCCGCCCTGCATAGCCTCATGGCATCTTTGTAATCATTGTTAGTCACTAGCCCCTTCTTCCAAAGGCTGTAAACTCTCCTTTTCTCCCTGAGTTGCAGCCAAAGCTCCCTGTTCAGCCAGGGTGGCCTTCTCTGTCATCAGCTTCTCTTAGAGCACCTGGGCACCGCCTGTTCCTGAGCCATTAACATTTCCTTCTTAAAGAGCGCCCAGCGCTCCTGGGCCCCTGTACCCTTCAGGAGAGTCTCCCAGGGGATCCTTTCAAGCAGGTGCCTAAACAAGACAAAGTCAGCCCTTCTGAAGTCCAGGATGTCATTTCTGCTTAGCCTTCTCCTGACCTCTCTAAGAATAGAGAACTCTGTTATTTCATGATCACTGTGCCCCAGTCGGCCTCCACATCCTCCACCAGTCCTTCTCTGTTCACAAAGAGGAGATCCAGCAGGGCACCTTTTCTGGTTCCTTCTCTCACCAGCTGTGTCAGGAAGTTCTCCCACACATTCCAGGAATCTCCAGGACTGGTCCCACTCTGCTGTGTTGTATTTCCAGCAGATGTCTGGGAAGTTAAAGTCTCCCACAAGATCAAGGGCAAGCAATCGTGAAATTTCTCCTAAGTGCCTATAGAATATTTCATCCACCTCTCTGTCCTGGTTGGGTGGCCTGTAATAGACTCCTACTACAACATCTGCCCTATTGGCCTTCCCCTTGATTCTAACACAAAGACACTCAACCCTGTCTTCCCTACACTTGTGCTCGAAGCAATCATAACAGTCCCTAACATACAGCACCACCCCACCACTTCTCCTTCCTTGTCTATCCCTCCTAAAGAGCTTGTAGCCATCAACTGGCTCACTCCAGTCATGGCAGACATCCCACCATGTTTCTGTGATAGCTACGACATCATAATTTTCCTGTGTCATCATGTTTCATCATCCCCTTGCCTGTATCCCTGAAGTCGTGATTTAATACCATTTCATCCCCTTGGGCTTCACCTGAGACTCCTGTTTTGCTGTTCTGGGTCCAAATTTAATCCCTGCTGAGAGGTTGCCAACAGACTGGGGAGGGAATGGCTATTTGGCATAGCCTTGCCATCTTTCACAGGGATGGTGGCTAAGGAAAGGAAGGGTTAAACATGATGGTTGAAAAGAGTGCCAACGTTGCTCTTGGTACTGCTGCTTCAGCCTGTCAGAGCAAAGGTTTATTTTGCTGATAGCCCTGTGTAACTTCATTCTCTCTCCCGCTTATGATATTTCAGCTCCTCTTAATTTAGCATTATTTAAGAAATAGGTGAGCAGTTTGGGTGGTCACAGGAGCAGCTGACAGCTATATGAGCTTTTTTTTTTTTTTTTTCTGGGGGGCAACAAACTTTCAGTTTCTTTAGCTCAGGTTTTTCATGGCTCTCATGAAGAGTCCCCTGGTTCCCTGCAGGCTGTGGAGGAGGGAACAGATGTTACAGGTGGGATGCAGATACTGCTGCCCTGCTGTGCTGGGGCTGTGAGACCACTCTGCTGTGATGCTGCAGCTCTGAAATCACGCTTATGGGGACGATGGAGGAGAGGCATGCCCAAAGCTGTCAGTGGTTGCTTTCTAACCAGGCATTCAGAGATGTTTAGGGTCTGCTGGGTTTTATTTTGGGGAGTGGATGTGGAAGGACACAGCTGGATTATAAACTCAGCCTGGAAAGGCTCCTGTTTTATGTGTTTGAACAATCCCCGGCAGATGCTTTTCCACACCATGCTTTCAAATGCTCAATGAAGGATGCTCTGCTGTGAGCCTGGCCACTTTCATTAATGCTTTACTTCCTAGCAATAAAGGTTTTCCTTTAACAGGTGATGGAAATTTATCTGGCTGAAATAAGATGATTTAATCTTATTTTCTGATGACTGGGGAACTCCTCCTTCCCTCTCTTATGCTGAAGAACATCACCATGTTGCTCTCCAGTTCCCAGCTGCCTTCAGTCTTGGTCATAAGGTGGGCACAAAAATGACAACATGGATGCTGATGTAGTTATGCATTAAATCTGGTTCCTCTGGCAAAGTTGTTTGGAACAGTAATGTAAATCAGTGGCCAGGTTTTGGGAGGTTTTTTTTCTTATTCTTGCTCAAAGGATACTCTCAAACAGGATACTCAGAGTGTTTTCTACCAGTACGGGGAAAAATTTGTTATCCTTAGGTTTTTAATTACCTGAGGCAAGACCTCTGTCTCGATAGGTTTTGATGGCAAGCCCTGATGAGTTTAGCACCCTGAGGTATTGCTGTTTCCTCCTCTAGGCCATCAACCTAATCTGTAGCGTCTCTTAAGATTTTTCTGGGGCTATTGCTCTGGACAGTACTGAAAACAATACGATGACTGAGCACACATCACTTTGTGTAAGCAGACAGCTTGTAACTTCACTCCTGATAAAACACCAGGGTCTTGCTGAAAGGCAGTGTTTCACCCAGGTGAAAATTTTTACTTGAGGTTGATGCTGTCTTTCAACCTCATGATCTATGAAGAGGTGCATTAATACATCCTGTCAAACTGTGCCACCTGCAAAACCTCCTCCTGTCTTAGGGATGCCTGGACAACCCTGGCAGACCTTTCTGGAGTAGTTCTTTGAAGGCCTCTCTGTTGAGGCCATGCTTGTATGAAGTAGGTTTTTCAGCTGAAGACAACAAATAGGGTTGCGGGTGCTGGGGGAAAAGGTACCTGAATGAAAAAAGAGGCCAGCTCCCTGGAGGAATTGCCATCCCTTTTTGCAGAAAGTTGGAGCTGAGGATCTGCTTTAGCTAATTATTGTCCTGCCTCTGTCTTGGGGGTGTCACCCTTACTCAAAGCTTGTGGCCAAAAGACCTCAGACCTCAGTGATTGAGGGCAGCGGTCATTTACTTGAGTTTGTAACCATCATCTAAGAGGGAGGGTAATGAGCTGCCTTTGAAGTGGGAATTGCTCACGTCAAGGAGCAACCCAGAGTGGCTTTCCATCCCTTGTGGCTTCCTAGGATGGTTCAGGGCTACTCCTGTTAGTTAGGAGTGCTGGAAACCTAAATGCAAGACTTGCATAGACCCGTGAGATGCATTTGAGACCCAAATTAAATTATTTTACTTGAGGTGTGACATCTTCCATTGTGCATTGCTGTGACCATAGGGTAGGGTGGAAAAGGGTCTGCTGGAGTGGCCCTTAAAATGGGTTTTCAGTAGGTGGAAGATACCTGGCAATATCTGAACTGAGTTCTTGCTCCTGTGACCATTTAGTCTGAGAGAATGCTGGCCTGTGACATTCATGGAGTCTGTGGGGTTTTCTTGCTTTATTTTTAGTCTGCATAAATTGACCCCTTCTTTCTACTCCTGCAACTTGTCTATCGGGTTGGAAAGTGTCTGTTGTAGAAGTTGCCCAACTTCCATCTACAAAAATGAACTAAGCGGGGTCAAAACTGGGAGCAATGGATCAAGTGAGATACTGGTGTGAGGGTTTTGTGGCTTTTTGTGATTTCGGGTTGGTAAGTACAAACCTCAGAAGTTGAATGCTTACTGTACTCAAGTGATGCCTAGGTGGAGGAGCTGAACAGAACTAAATCTGAAGTAGTATCTAGGCTGCTACCAAGTCCCGTCTCTAGTAATGAGGACTGGTTTACAGGGTACCCAGAGAGATTTCTTTGCAAACTAAGCTCTTGTCCAGTTAGATGATGAGGCCAACATCTTCTCAAATAATTATAAATGTACCTTTAACAGACAGATGGTGTTCCCTTAAAATGACTGAAAACTTAAAATCAATAAAATTCTCTGTTGTGGGATTTTTATACATCCTGCTTAATGGGTTCAGACTGGAACGTTTCTTGATCTCCTGCTGCCCTGTTTTCAGCAGCCTCTGGACACCCTGTGGGCCACTGAATTTAGATGCCAATATTATTTGGTAAGGATTTGTCCTCTTTAATGGTTCTCTCCCACCTCACTTTTTAAAGCTGCTCTAATTCCATATTGCCCTAATTGTGATATGCAAATTTTAAAAGGAAAATTGCAGCCAATGTATTTTAAGATCCTTATGGGCAAGCAGCCCCCTGCTTAACCTGATACTTTTGGACAGCTTTTCTCACTAAAGAAAATAAAAAGCCTTCCAAATCAAGAAAATTATGTAAGCAAATCCGATGAGTGTGCTCTAAAATTAAACCTGCTTGCAAGCTCTGGGGCCTTCAGTGTGGAACTGGTGAAGATTATTTTGGGGAGGCTGTAAAACCTTGCCTGGGCAATGTCCAGTGGTGTCCTGAAATTCTCTCCCTCTGATCCACTCACCCATTTGTTGTGACCAAATGTGTAGGAACACAAAGCTCTCAGGGACCATCCTTGCCCAGGACCAGCTCCCCACCATCCTAAATGAGCCACAATAGGTTTTGAGCCCAGAAACTTCACAGAAGCACTGGATAGCTTGTCCCCCTGCCCTCCTCATGCAACTCCTGCTGGGCAGTGTCCTACTCAAAGGCATGCCTCTTTGTAACAGTGGTAGTTCGATGTGGCTTTGCTCTGGAGCAAAGCAATGTCTTGTCATCTGTGTGACCAAAGATGTCTGGTGTGAGCTTTCCAACCCTGGAGTTTGCAAGCTGTGCTATGCACACTCTGCAAATGACAGTTATTTGAGGATGAAGGTGGCAGACTGAGTTAGGCTTTTACCTGTCATCTTGCTGTAAACCTGTTGTCCTCCTCACTCCATGTGCATTATGAGGAATGCTCTCTTCTTGCTGCTGTGTGTTCATCCTCCCTCCTGTTGCATTACCTAAACTCTCCTCCACTTGTCAGTCACGTAAAGCACGTTTTTCTGTGGTACACGGACAAAGCTGCTTTGGGAGACCTTGGTGCCCATGCTGCAAGCTGTGCTTGGAAAAGGTCAGCATTATCCTCCAGGGATTTGAGTGTCTCCATGAGGTTTTTCCATGAGGGTTCCCCATCAAGATGGTGGTGCCACGCTCCCGTGCAGTTTGGGGTGGGAGAAGGGAAGACTCTTGTCTCTGCCTGCAGTCGCTCGCGCAGTGTCTCCAGCTACAGCGCGAGTTAACTGACATGCTTAGCTTTTGTGCTGACACAGCTTTGGGCTGTTCATAGTCTGGGGTGATCTTAAGGGGTTCATGGCACTTCTCCTGGCTGAAGCTAGATATAAACACCTGGAAAGTCTTAGGGAGCACCTCTCGCATTCTGCTCTTAGTTCTCGTTATGCCAAATAGATCTGTCAATTCAGCTGTACAAGGCATTTCCATCTGGGAAAAAAAATCTCCCCTAATTTTGTTTTACTCTTTTATTTGCAGACTGATGACAGGTTTCTAGCAAACATACAAAGAATTTGTTAGCGTTGCTGTTCTTTCCCTTTGCCTGAGTTGTTCTCTTTCTTTCTTGGCCCTTGGTCCTCCTGAGCTCTTGCAGCCAGGAGACACTAATCACAAATGTGCAAAATACAAGATGGATAAACATCTTAATCTTACAGATGCTTCAATCTAAATGTTTTCTGAGGCCCTCCATCAAGAAGGATTAGCTGGGAACAGCGTCTGAAAGGTCGTAGCCTTTCTTTGACTTGCACTGCTGCTCAAGATGCTAAACGTGTGTGAAAGCTTCAGCAAAAGGCCTGAGATGCCATCACTGTTCTCTAAGGCTCCAGGGAGCATCTGTGTGTCCTCTTGGGCTTTGGACATTCGTCTTGGAGCTCTGCCTGCCTGTATTAGCCATTGTGATAACGTTGCCTAGGGCGCCCAAATGTGACATGTATCAACTGGCATTTTGGCTGCACTAAGTGTAAGATTTTTCCAGTGTAGGTTTATATCTTTTTTTTTTTTTTTTTTTTTTTTTTTTTTTTTTTTCTCTCAAGTGTGTGCATATTACTGTTATGATTTATTTTCAGGCTGTAACTTTGGTTTTATCACTTGAAATACTTTGGAAACTTGGAGGGCTTTTTTAATTAGTTGCAAGCCCTCTTTAACTTGGAGGAAAATTCCAGCGTGAAGAATGCTTTTGGTTCACAAAGAAATTATGTTAGAGCCCCATTAGAAAGGTTTCCTCTCATCTTTGTGTTATTTGGGCCTTACTTTCCTCCTGAAAGTGCCGTTTCCTTTGATAAAGTTGACTTTGCTTCTCAACAGCTCCATAATAGATCAGAATTTTTTATTAAGATGTCAAGACTATCAACATGGATATCCTCTGGCAGAAAGCTGAGTGGGAAATCAAGAGCCTAGGACACTCGTCCTGAGTACTTAAGTTTTGACAGAGGGTGTAAGAAATGAATACAAATAGTGCTTTTGGTAAGTAATAGCAATAGTTGTGTGGTAGGATGGGTTATTCTTCCTCCCTTGTATTCTGAGACCTGCTAGTTAGCCTGTAACAACAAAAAAAGTGAATGTCTCCTGGTTGTTCCTCTGCTGTAAAATAAAATGTCTTTCCCTGATCTTAGTTTCAGTACTACTTATTGCTCCAGCTGCATATGCAAGATATATACTGTTGGGGCACTTTCAACCACTGCTATTTTGGGGCTGGAGAGGGGTAAACTAGAGGGATTCCTTTCTCTACCACTGAGAAAACAAATGTCACTGTGGGGATTGTGGTGGAGAGAAAACTGGCAAAGCAAGTGAGATCCTGCCACTCTTGTTCCTGTGGTTCACCCAGCAGAATTGCAAGTGTAACCCACGCTCGCAGGGTTTCAAGGAAGTGAGGTGTGAGACTTGTGGGTTAGCGTCCCTTGGGGATGTGGGTCGGGGGATGCTGGATGCCTCTGTAACCCCAGGGGAGGGCTGGAGGGAGCTGGGGAGGTCGGTGGAAGGCTTGGCAGAAGGCGTGCGCTCTTGCAGGGAGGAGAGACCAAGGCTGGGGGTGGGACAGTTCTTGACACAGGGCCAACTGGAAAGTCTCAAGTGCAGATGAAGAAAGGGGATGGGGAATGTGATACTGTCTACCAGGGAAGGACGTAAAACCTAACAGAAGTATGTAGCCAAGTTCTGTCGCAGTGCTATAGGGTTTCAGCTGCTGCTTCAGCAATGCTGTTGTGTGGCAAGTTGATTAAAGCACTGGGAGCTCTAGTTCTCTTCATACAAGGAGCCAAAGAGATATCTCAATCTTGGTATGTTTCTGTTTAAGTTTAAACTTCCTTGAATCTCCTAATTATTTCCCTTCAACTTGCATTCATACCCTTCCTTTCAAATATGCTTTGCCACAGGATTCAAGGGAAAACAGAACTCACGATAAATTGGAGTGCAAGCAGGGTAGAGTTGATGGTTCAGCCAGATTTTAACAACTTTTACCCTGAATTCTGTCTTCTGCATATTAACTAGTATTGAGCACACAGCTGTATTTCTGCTTACCCCCATTGTGAGAGAATCTGCTGGGGAGACTTATTCACAGCAAGTTGTTTATTTCCTTGGAAACACATCTGTACTCTTGCTCCAGTATCATTATTCATATTTTTTGGAGATTTTGCTGTATAGCTGAACACCTTTGTGACACTTGGAAATTAAGTTAGATCCTTCTGGGTGGTGGTTGTTTGTTTTTTGTTTTTGTTTGTTTTTTTTGTTTTTTGTTTTGTTTTGTTTTGTTTTGTTTTGTTTTTTCTTTCTCCCTACTGGCTCTAATTCTCTTAGGTTCCATGTAGTTGTGCCCTGTATCATCCTGGGGATGATGACTCAGTCTCCAGACCCACTGAAAGAGGTGGGATGTGGGAATTGTAAAGCAAGCCCACATGCATTTTGAAGACAGATGGAAACTCCATTTCAGGCTGGAGTTGCTCTGGTTGTGATTAGCTCTAATGAGCATCTGTTGATGGAGTAGTCCAGGGAGGGGGTTCTCAGTGTTCTTTATTACTGATCATGTCAGGAAGCGAAGGGCTAAGCTGAAAAGGAAGATACAGGTTGTTTGTGAAGACTTATAGCAAAGTTTATGGAATATGCCCATTGTGGTTTTTAATTTTTCTTTTCCTGTTTGTAGTATTTCCATATCAGACAAATTCCACCTGCACAAAAGCATTGCCACAAATAGCTTTGATTGTTTATACATGTCACAGTATTTCCCTGATGTATATAACTGTCAGATATAGGCTGCAGTCCTGGAATTTGCCTGTCCCTTGTAGTGCTGAACGCTGTTTCCGTCAAATGCACGTGAAAATAGAGTATAACTGCCGAAGTGCATCTGCAAGGGAATCCAGAAGCAGTGTGCTTTAATGCCAGCACCTCAAGCATCTGGAGATACCTTTTAATACACGATTACTGCTAATGTAAGGCTTCACAGTTTAATCTGGGAAACCTCAGAAGTGAGCTGTGGAAGTAACCTGAATCACTCCTCCTGTAGTGCATGCACGCTACAGAGGAATTTTGCTTCAAGTTTTGTTCTGCAAAATCCTTGCTTCTTTCAGTGAATGGACAATTATTAAATATTTCTCTTTATCGTTCTCATTAAGCCATGTGGCCCCAAGGCTTATTTAGACCATATTATCCAGGTTCTGTACTCAGTGAAAAACACTTTTGGTTCCTTGTGGGTGTTTATAAGATGCTGAGACAGAGAGCTCAAAGAAAGATATCAAGAGTCTGCTTGTATACAGCATCCCTTTTGATGCTGAAAGTCAGCTTTCTTTCATTACTTCTGAGTATTTAGAATTATTACAGGTCATCCCACGTTTAGTTGTCACACTAGGGAAACCCAAAGACTCAGCATCTGGAAAAGGAGGCATGCTAAGGACTTGCAAAAAACCCTGTAAAAGCTCTTTTACTGAATTTGTCTTCAGTTGTGGCCCCGCTAGAATAAATTTTAATTCTCAAAAAAGGTATCATAAGGTCACAGTTTGCCCCTCCCATGCCTCATTTCCATCTAGTTGTCCTAAGGGAATGAAGACAAAATGAGAATCTGGAAAAGCGTATCTTTCTCATGCAGTGCTCCTTTGCAGAATGTGGTCACATAACCTTTTTAAGTAGAACTGATTTCCTAATGCATGCACATGATTATGCTGATGTTTCCTGGCCCTTGAGTGGCTGAATTGCAAGTCGTATGTGTATAATAATTTTGTTCTTTTCACTTCTTCCACTTCTAGTTCTCAAAGGAGTTCACAAGGGATAATTTAGCTACAAAACTTTCAGATCTCTTCATCTCAGTTTCACAGATGGATTCTAAAGCAGTCAGAATTCAAGAGGAGTTTAGGGATATAGATCATAATTTTTTCAGATGACGTGTCAGCTAAATGCCTTTATGAATCTGGGAAAAACTGATCATTCAGCCCTGGACTGGGAGATGGATTATATATTTGTAGGCCACACAAACCATTTATGTTGTAAAACATAATATCAACCTGGGAAATTCTTGTAGAGCTGAGCGCAGAAAGTGCACTAGTTGGTTTTTGTTATTCCCTGTTAGTTTTTCCCAAATGTGTAGATTAATGGGACACCTCTCAGTTGGAGCTTCTGACCTTGCTATAGTTTCTCACAGTCAGCTGAAACCTCATGCCATTAATTCAGCTGTAACTCGACATTCTTTTTAAAGGAAAAGAGTCAAATCCTGCACTGTAGATTTGAAGACGGTGGACCCAATGATATTTCTGAGGTCTAAGGAGTAAAAGTAGTATTCTCCTTTTTCCTCACATTCTCTGGGGCTCTATGCTGCCTTACATACATGACCACCGTTTTGCCCTTCAGTCCTTGGAAATGGCCGTTACGTGGCATCTTGAAAGGGCATACTCAATGTTAAACCATAGGAGTTTTATATATTTTTAATGCTATTCAGTAGATGAAGATAGGGCATCACATAGTATGCACCCATAGAGCTCATAACTCCCCTCCATGGTGTTTTTGGGTAACCAAGTGATTTAAGGACTGTCTTTCTGCTCTGCTTGTTCTCCAAGCTGCTAGTAAGTGGTTTAGAAAATGGGAACTTGCACAAATTAGTTGCTGTATTGGATTATGTTTGCGTGCTGGGATAACTCTAAGCTTGTGGATCCTCTTCCCATGAGAACGTTTTTCCTCAAGGTGCTTTCTAGCATGTATTCTTGCACTTTTTACTTAGAATTGAATATGTTTCTCCCTTTAGATGTCTGCAGGAAGGAGTGGTGTAGGGATTGACATAGGAATAACATTGTGTAGCTCTTGGGACTTCCCTGTCAAGCGTGAGCAGCTCATAAATCAAATGGCTTCCTTACCTGGTTTACTACTTCAGAGGTCATATTTTACAGGCAGTGGTTGTAACTCAAGGCTTGCTCTGAGCTGCTTCTTGGAATTGAGGTGAAACAGTCCCAGCCTCATGAAGCATACGTCTCATGGTGCTGGGGGGCAGTTCTCTGCTAAATGAATATGGATACAGTTGTGGCATCCCACAATGCTGCATTTTTATGTCCCGTCTTAAAGCAAGGCTCTATCCCCCCCCAAAGTGACTTGAAATCTGTCAGAATGCTGTGAAGAACAGCTTTCACATTCAGTGAGGATTGGGCTGGCAAGGTACAGTGTGACATAATGTCTTTGCCCTCTGTAATCTTTTACCCCTTCCAACATCCAGGCACACAAGAGCCGATTCAATTCCTAATCTTGGTGTAGTGAAACCACCTCGTGGTTTCTGTATTTGAGTTGATCTAAATTGGGATGGCAGGAGTTCTTGAATCCAACAGCTTTAGGCTATTTTAGGTGGTGAAAATCTGCCACTGGCACTATGAAAGGCATTTATAAGTAACAAGCTAATTATGTAAAATGCACACTGTCCACTTGTTAAGATCTTCTTAAAGTTTCATAATCTAATCAGAATTTGCTATGTATAACACATGGCTTGTCCTACCGCCTGCCTTTTCAATGCAACTTGGATGAAAGGATGATCGATACAGGAAGGAAATGCTTTCCTTAATATGGTTGAGTGTGCCACATGTGCCTTTATAATGCAATGCATAAAAGATGCATTGCTTTGAAGATGGATAATATGCAGTCCTGTCTGCTCAGTAGCGCTTGCAGAATAAAGCTTTGGCTCTTCCTGGGCCATAGTGTTTGAGTTAACATGACTCTTTGTTCATATAGAATTTAGTGTTATAAAAAAGACGTGTATGCCGAAATCATCAAGTATTCTGAGGGTATTAGGCAGAACTGTTTGCCGAGGTTAGGTTTGGCTGAGGTCCTTGCTGATATTCTGTAGTCCAGTCACCTTCAAAAGATGAGTGAGGGTCCTGACAGCAGCACGGGTCTGTTAGATGTCTTGGCTATCAATATCAATGTATTCATCACTTGTGATTAGCCACAATTATAGCATCTGTTCCCCTTCCACAAAACTGGGCAGGGATTCACTCCTTTGAGGAAGGGTTGCCCCATTCCTATAATGTTGTGGGACTTGGGTCTTTCTTAGTGGTGGTGGATGGACATTGGGAGATTGATGGGAGATGTTCACATTGTTTGTTCTTTCCCTCTTGCTGGAACAAATTGTGGTATGGAGGAGCTGTGTTTTGGGGTGCTAGGGGAGATCAAGGGAAAGAGAGCAATGTTGTTCAATGGACAGCAGTGCGGGAAGGACCACGCAGTGCCCTTGCATCTGGAGCAGAACACAGTAAGGTTTGTGATGCTGGCTGGCTTCATGGAAACTGTTCTGGGATACCTCAGCAAGAATGTAGTCTCTTGCATGGGTGGTTTATCCCTATCTGATGAGTTTGAAACCTTGGCCAGAGGTAGCTTTGCTTAGCCGGAGACCTGACCATTGAAGTTTCATTTGAGGCTTGTAAAACCTCAGGACTGTAAAGCTTCTTCAGGAAGACATTCATGAGACACCTTTTTGTCATGGGAAGACCTTTATGCAACAGCTTTTGAGTTGTTTTGTAAGGATCTAGCCTCTGTGTTCACAGTTCATTCCCACAATCTCTGTTATGGCTCAGAATGACGACAAACTTCTACCATCCCATCACCATAATGTCTCATGCATCGTGATCTCTCCAGTGCCCAGAAAGTTTGTTTTTTCACCTGTTTAGTTTTTAAACCTGCCACAAGGATAATATGACATTAGAGTGGAAAAGCTATCGCTGCTGTGCAGGGGAGGAATTGCAGAGCTGTAAACTGCTCCCAAAATAGATCAGATGAGGTGTCAAACCGCTCAACTATCTAAATACTCCACGAGCTGACCTCTGTGCGATATATAATAGGGGCTGGGTAAGATGTTTTGAGGGGAGGGGAAGGTGAAAACCCCCTTCTGCCTGAATCTGCATGCTTGTTTCTAGAAGTTGTCATTTGTCCAGAGGTTGGATTAGGAGTCAGTCTCTGCTTCCAGCTGGGACCTCTGGGTCCTGAGTATAAAAGCTGAGACTTGGAAAGGAGGAAGAAGTTCATTCTCCATTTATTTTTCCATCCGAGTGAACTTGAGGAGTTCTTTGCATTCACTGTGCTTCCCTCAAAGGTTCAATTTCAAACCCACAGCTTTTGAGATTTCTGTCATCTGGAGAGCAACTTTTACTTTCTCTTCAGCTGCTGTGCTACTTGAATGTGTGTGTGTGTGTACACAGGGAGATCTCCGGGCAGCGAGGGAAGCTGCTGTGTTGGCTACAAGGAGTTTTTTCCCTGGCTGCAAGTCTCCATGGTCTGGGCAAGGGCACCTATGTAACTGCAGCATCTGCTGAGAACAGACTGGGCAGTGTTTGGGAGGGACAGCACAATTTATCTGACAGAGAGGAGGGGGAAAGGCACAGGCCAGGTCCTGCTGTATGATGTGTGCTGTGGAGCTATGAAGCCTTTATCTCCCACATTTAACAACAGGGCCGGTTGAGGTGTTAGGGAGACAAATGGTCAATTCGTTACCAAGTCAGATGTGTTCCCTGTCAGGGGCGGGTGGGAGAGACTGACACTAACACATGGCTGGCGGCGTGTGAGGCATGCCCATGTCCTGGTGTGCTGAGGGCTGCCGTGGGTGGGAGGTTTGCTGAGGACGTGGAAGGATTGCTGTTAGGACCACGGAGGTGGGGTTGCCGAAAGCGAGCGAGGCAGCAATAGCTTCTCCAAGGAAAGAGAGGGGTACTTTGGGCGTAGGAGTCGATCAAGCTGACCTTGCAATGTCTTTAGGTGGTGTGTACTTGACACTTCTGGGTTTGTTCTTGCTGTCATCCGAAGGGTTGGGGAGTGCAGGTGGGTTAAATGCTGCAGCCGAAGCATCCTGTAGTGCGTCTTACAGGTGCCTCTCTCAGTGCTGAGAACGTAATTGCCGTATGGGGTTGAACCAGAGGTTTCTTCAGCCAGGCGTGGATATCTGGGGAAGCCAAGGAGAAATGGTACAAGTGATGTCTCCTGGCATGTCCTGCTTGCTCCTTGCAGGCAGTGGTTTGAGGCTTCCTGAGCCAGAGGCAGTGTTCAAGCCCTCATGTTTCATCACCCACCTGGGTGAACCTTTCCTGAATCTGTCTAATCCCTTTTGGAATCTATTCATAGTTCTGAGCTTCACAACATCCGGTGGCAATGAACCTTGCAGTTTAATGATGTGCTGTTTGGAAAAAATGTTCTATTCTCGGAGTTTTTTTTTTTTTTTTTTTTTTTTTTTTTTTTTATTATTGCTGTGCCTGGACTGAGTCAAAAAGTCTGATTCCTTCATTGCCCTGAACAAAGTGCTCCCTGTGGAGCCCCCAGCCTTGGGCAGATCTGTGGGGCTTCATTAGGCTTCACATCAGTACCTTGAGCTGTAGAGAGCCAGAAGTATGGACTGGAGGTGTTTTTTTTTCGTCCTTTTTGTTTAGTTTTCAAATGCTAAATATCCTTTGTTATGTGCAACTCTTCCCAGACAAAGGAAGCTACCAAGAAAGACCACAAACTTGCATTTTCTTTGCTTGAAACAGAAAACCAAAAATGTTACTGCAGGTTTACAACACAGATGACTTTCTGGATTTTAGAAAATCAGGCTTCATGGTAGGAGCAGATGTACTAGTTTGCATGTGGCTTAATTCTTTGCAAGAAAATCATGAGTACCTGGCACACTTCCTTTGGTCTGCTGTGTTTAAAATCTGATATAAATTATTTTGCTGTATTTGTATGATCCATTACATCTGTGGTCTTCTGGTCCTCAGTCCCACCAAAAACTGTTCAAAAGCAAGGTGGGAGAAGGGATGTTTATGTTTGTTTTTTTTGTAAGCACGATCTAGAAATGTCCCTTGTTTTCTATGTCATGGAGAGCTGTTAGGCCCAGTTCTGGTTTAAAATGATCAACTCTAACTCCATGTCAGGGATGGAGCTGAGCTGTTTTTTTACTGCAGTAGGGATCTGAGATCCTTTCATGGCAGGATTCTCAGTAGTGTAAAAAAACCCAACTCCCCTCTACCCAAACGCCCTCCAAAAACCCCAATCCACAAAACCCCCACAACAATTAAACAAAACCCCCTACCTTATGGTAGTTTTATCTTCCTGCTGCAAGGACGTGTTACCATAGTGCATAAATACGTTGTGCATGTGCTCATCCTATCACGGAAAATATTCTGAAAACCTCTCTTTCCTCCCTCCACACCATGTGGAGCTAAACGGGTTAAAACAAACCTTTCATTTTCTTCTCGGGGCTTATTTTTTCATCTTCTTCCATTGCATTGCTCCCCACTTAACTGCTTCTCTGCAACAAAACTCACAGCTACGCATTACCTACGGTATAGTGGGACTCATGCCAAAAGAAATTATGTTAAGCTGAAAAAAAAAAAAAAAAAGCAGTGGCTGGGATAAGGAGCAGCAGTGGGTCGTGGGGCAGGGATCTGGTGGGGATCCAGGAGCTGTCCAGCCAAGAAGGGGGGTGCCGGCAGGGTGGTAATTCCTGGCACAGGCTGCCAAGGGCAAAGCTAATGCCGTCTTAAATCAGGAGTGAAAGCCCCTGTTGCTGCCTGGCCCGTGCATTCCACTGGCACCGCGGTTCACCGGCTGGTTTTAAGTTGGGTTGAAAATCCTCTGTAAATCTTGCTGATTGCTGCTTCATTCTTGAGAGGATGAAGGGGAGAGGAAACAGCCTTCCCCTCCTCTTCTCCCCCCCTCCCCACCTCCTTTCTCCACCTCTGCTCACTTATGAACAAAATGGGTTATTCCAGTGGAATTAGGTTGCTGGCCACTCTTGGGGCCAAGCTACCTGGGACCTCCCAGCTAAGGGCAGCTAATAAGTCATTGAGTTGTAAAAACTGAACACCACCTCCTCAAAAAACCCCAGCAGTGTTTTCTAAAGGTGGTTTGATGCTGGGAACTGTTCAGCACAAGCCACAGGAATTGCAAGAGACTATTGCAAACTCTTTTAGAGCTGGTCCTGATGTTTGCCTTCTTGTATCATTTCCATGCTGGTGAATCTTAATGCTGCAACTCAGATATTTGCCCAACATAAAAATGTCTTTTGCTCTGGTGGGATGGAAACTTCCTGTGTAAGGTTTGTTGTAAGAATGGGGGGAAAAGAGTAGATGTAGTTCAGTGTTTTGGTTCAGGCACGGCACCAAGGTCTGAAAGACCCAAGTTCGATTTCTTCCTCTGCTATGGGCTTTCTCTGATTGCTTATGCCCTCCTCAATGGGGGAAGGGAGGCAGAAGGGAAAGCAATGCTTCCTTACTTCAGTGGAGGGCTATTAGCTGTAATTCTTAGCCTGTGCAGGTCTTCTGCCTTGCATGGGTGGGAAATACTGCAGCAGCTTGAAGTATTTGCTCGTGGTGGTTCTGGTTGTCACAGTGGAAAAATAGCTGTTCCTCATGGCATGCACCGTGGTCCCATAGGTCCTATGCAGGAATGCACCATAACGAGAACATCTCCAGACCTCTGCATCTGAACTGAGTCACACTGTTGCTCATTCACTGGAATATTTTTTCCTTTGGTTGCTAAATTTTGCCTTCGTATATTATGTGCCAAAGTTTTGGTAATTTTTGCAGAAGTTGAGGGCATGTTTTGGCAGGAAATTGCATGGAAGCTTATTTATACACAAACAACCATCCTGTATCTGGGAGACAACCATCTGTGTCTTGCTCCATTCACAGAAAACATACTTTCTGAACTGATGTGACAACTCCTTTGTAAGGCTGTTGGGGTCCAGCTCTCTTCTCAGTGCAGGACAGCTGGCCTGGGGGAGGATTTCACTTGCTTGCTGCACTCAGCAGCCTCGGAGAAGTCCTCTGACTTCTATGTGAACTTCAGCTAAGGCTAAAACAGGAAACTCAGGCATAAATTATCTCTGTGGTAACACTTGAGCCTAAAAGAGCTTAATAACTTCAGATCGGTGTGGCTGATGTGCATTAGAAGCATTCAGGAGTGCTGTGCTGGAAAGGGAAGAGCTGTAGACTTGCAGCAGCAAATTCTTACTTCCAGAAGTAGCTGTTTGTTTATCTTTTATCTGGGTGACAGAACTCTTGATAGGACCCGAGAGCCTGGCAGGTATATGTAGCAGGATCCTTATGTGCCCACTCCTCCATCCTCTTGCCCAAGATGCTCAGAGGAGAAGAGAGCTCAGAGGAGACTACTGTGTAGATTTCTCTGGGCAGAGTAATTGAAGAAAATGTGAATGACTGAAACCTACAAGAATCTACACCTTTTTGTCTCCTAAAAAAAAAAAAAAAGGAAATCTGTTTGATCATATCTGATAGAAACTGATGCTTCCTTCCTTCCTTGGTAAGCAGGATCTATTGGGTTGGAAATTCCCCCATGATGTAGCTTTTCTCTTCTCTCTTCTCCTAATTCCCACCACTCAGAACTAGGACCAAGGACTTAAAGGCATTCCCCTCAAATGCATTCTCTTCATTGGCACATGAGCGTAGGGTATGGCTGCTTTCTACCTGCACAAAGTGAGGTTACGAGTCTCTATTGCTCCTATCATGTGTGGGTAGAAGTTGATGCTGTCATCGTGGGGACTGTTACTTGTTTCTTGGCAAGCAGAAGCTGCAACTGAGCTTTGGGCACTATTGACTAATGAGGAAGCCCATGTTTGAGGGGTTGACACCTAAAGAAAAGCTCTGTGTATATATCATGCTATTGAGAGGAAGGTTAGGATCAAAATATAAATTGGGACATAATAGCTGTACTTGAGTTTCCAAATAGTTTTTTTCTTTGTTTAATGGTTTCCCATAGCAAGACACTATTGTTTATGGAGAATGACACGGAGAGCAAAAAGCAGAGTTGGTTGGGAATCATTTTGAAGGGAAAGAGCTAGCATGTGCAAAAAGGGGCAGTGGTCTGTGGATGTTGACAAGGGGAGAAAGCCTTGCAAAGTCCCAGGATAGATGGAGTTTTAGCAAAATACTTCAAATAGCAGTTAGCCCTTGTGGGATGTGGTACCATGGTAAATCGATTTAGGAAAGCTTCTTCACAGTGTGGGAGTGTGATGGTGGGAGAGAGAGAGTGAGGGCAGCTGAAGGTTGTTGGATGCAAAAAATAATAACAGGCTTGGTGTTCAGCATAACTCAGTCTGACACCTTGAGTTGTGTGGAGTCATTAATTTAGGTATCGCAGTGAAGGTTAGTGTTCAAGTTGTCAACTTTTCAGAAACGTTTTTAAACTATTAAAAGAAAGAAGTGGTGGAAGGAGACGAAAAAAGGTTGGAAGAATAGCAATACTGCAAGAAAAAATGTTAATATGAAAAATGAAAATAGAATCAATTTGGTCCTTGTACAGATGTACCAAAGAGAAATCTCCTGAGAGTGAGGGATGTGCCAGAACAAGAGTGCAATATTTCATCAGGCCTGTCATTCCAGGCGGGTATAGCAGAGGCATTTCCTTGCAGGAAAGCAGCTCATCTTGTCTCGCGTCTCTGGTGGGACTTGCAATGGAAACTCTTGAGCATGTCAAAAACTAGAGTGCACTCACAGGTCTGCCAGGCACCTTCTGTCTCGTCCCTCTCAAATTCTCATCAGGAAAATCCCCAGTTAAAAAAGGAAAAATACAGGGACACTGAAAGAGTGAGCTGATGATGCAATAAAAATTCTTGACTTCCAAGATGAGCTGAAAGCAGGACCCATCTTGAATTTCCTCTTTGGAAGGGCAGTAATTCCATGATGCTACTGATAACTTGGCTATGCAGCTATCGGTATGAGTTGTGCAGTGTCTGGGACTGTGTTTGGGATCTCTCCCAGGCCTGGGTGATTGGAGTTTGAACTCCAGGAAAGCAAAGCAATTAGCAGTGCTTGTCATGAAGTTCACAACCAAGGCAGTCAAATGCCACCACCAGTAGTCTATGTGCAAACCAGATAGATCATGCTGTTTGCATCAGGTGATAATAAAACTTTTTTCGGCTTCAGCCTAGTGATAGATTAACTGGAAGGAGAATAATGCAAATGACGTTGCAGAGGTCCCTCTCAGCTACGTGGGTATGGCACTGAGCAACCAGGTCCTTACTGGGGTCTGGACAGTGTAAGTGTGTCACTCAGAGCAGAGGTCAGGCAAGGTGCACAGAAGATTTAAGTCAAAGTCTGAAGCAGAAAGAGTCTCTTGATGTTGTAGATTCATACTGCTCTCATTGAGGCCACAGTTGGTTTCCAGAGAGTTAAAGCTTCCCGGGTTGTGTACAATGAGCTTTTAGGTCTCTCTCCATGTTCCTAGTGGAGAAACACTCCATCTCATGCTCAGCACCCTCGATCCAAAATAATACAATTGCACGGAGTGCTAGCCGGCAATTTAATCGTAACAGTTGTGGATCAGATGTGTATAAAATAAAAACCACCCCTCCCCCAGCCCTTTCCCAAAAAATTTCCTTGTAAGGAACAGCTCGGTCTTTGTGAGGAGCTGAGAAAGCATCCGACTCTGACACCGTTGCCTTACAGGACCTTACCCAGCCTAGATTGCATAAAAGAGCTTTATAGGATTATAAAGGTTCTATGCAGTGGCAGCTCCAAGGCAGCATTTCAGGTGGGGTCGCTGGCTCTCCTTGGCTCTGCCTGTGCTTGTTTATTATTGATGCCATGCTCTGAGAAGTGCTGCCATGACCCCTCTTCCTGGGGATGCTGGAATGTGTGTGCAGAGCTGAGGCTGCTTCATTGGTCCCCCCTGCTGAAACGGGCACACCACTGGGGAGGAAAAAAAAATGTATGTGTGAGTGCACGTGTGCTGCTTTTGCTCATGGAGGTCTTCATTTGGAAGAGCTTCATTGCTTGGCTGGGAAAAGACCTTTTCCCCTAAAATTACTCCTTGTCACGTTCTGGAGATGCTTTCCTAGTTCGCTTGCTTCGCTCTGATTCAGACCAGCTTGAAAGCTGGTTAAATTAGTCTGAGCAATAATTCGGGCGGTGGTGGATGGGTCTCTGTTCAGCATGTGTGTTGCGTGGCTTTTTTTTCACCAGTTTGGACTTTAATGTCCCCTTTTCTCTAATGGGGAGGGCAGGGCAGAACTGGATCTGGAAACAGAAAGTGGAGAAGGTGATATTCTGCCTTCTCTATAGGACATGGTGCTGCTGTCTTGTCTTTGGGTTGTTTTCTTGAAGGGGTGAGGGGGGTGTCTGCATGCTGGCCCAGCTTTCTCAGATCACTGTGGCTGTTACCTACATGTCCCCAGTATCAGAGCTGGTGAACTCCTACCTAAGCCTGTTGCGCAGAGCAATGAATATGGATTTGCTGACAATTAGTCCGTTTAATGCTTCAGTTTTCTATTGTTTCTCAGGACTTTCCATCCACTAGTTCTAAGTGGCTGCTGAAGGCCTGTCCTCTGGCATTGTGCAGCACCACGAATTCTATTTTCTACCTTTTCCCTATCCCTGGCTCTTGATTTTGTTTTTATTTAGGTGACTTTTATTGTAGATAACATGCAACTGAGCTGTGCTATCAGCAAGTTTTGCCAGGCTGATCTGTGGGAAACCACTCTTTGGAGTGTCTCAAAGCCAAGACCTAAGGGGGAGGGTGGGTAAGGGGTTCAAAATCCCTAACTGCTCTACAGAAATCTTGGCTGTAGGATCAGTTCCTGTATTCCTCCTCACGGTGATAGCCATCTGTTACATGATACTTGGAGCTTATATTTTCCAGAATGTTTAGCTGAACAGTACCTGCTCAGTTGGAAAGGTAAATTGGGGAGGGGGACCTATAAAAAATGCTTTTATGCCTCCCTCTCTCTTCTTTGCCAGCTGAGGATATCTCTTGCACCAACTATGAAAGCTTGTAGTAATGAACCTTCAGAGCAAAGGTATTGATGAAGGCCAGGAATTAACGTCCTGGAGATTTTGTTACATGTCTTTACTACTGTGAAGCTCAGACCAAGCCACCTTTTTCATGAACAAGCCTACTCAGAGCTTCAGTTAACAAGGCACCAGGGCTGGGGGATGTCCCATCTCCTTTGGGGAGCAGTTGAGACCAAGTCCATATTCTGTCCCGGTCAAGACAGAGCAAAAACATAAGGTTCAACGTTTGTGAGTGCTTCAGATGGAGCGCATTTAGCCTTTTTGGATGTTTTTATCGTATTAGCAGAATTTGGGGAGAAAAAAAAAAACTGTTTTGGGGGAAATTTACACTGTGTTCACTAGTTTTCCATGTTTCTCACAAATCACTCTGACTTTGTTTTTACCATTGCGTTTTGTTTGTTTGTTTGTTTTGTTTGTTTGTTTGTTTGTTTGTTTTTTTCCTGGAAATCATAACACTTTTGAAGGAGAACATTTCCCTGCCCATCTCTGTTCTAAAAATTCAAACCTCAAACCCAGCCATCTTTTTTCCTCCCTCCTTTAGACTTCTGATGTTAAATAGCCTTGTCAAATAATCCATAATGATTGGATCCGTACTGGATGTTGCTGGTTGTGGCTCAGGTCAGGATTTTGTGCCAGTTGTGCAAGGAGGTTTGGGAGTTAAAGCATCCTAGCTGCTTGCCCTTGGGGACTCTACTCCTGGCAGGATGCATTCCACTGATTAGGGAGAAATCCTCATTAAAAAAAGAAATAAAAAAATATCACTGCTTCTGCAGGACAGGTGAGGTTTTAAAGGGTTTCCAGGAGCATTCAGTAAAGGGGGTGAGTGTGTGCTCCCCTCCTGTGCCCATCACCCCAGTTCCCCAGGTGGTCCTACAGTGATGGAGATGTCTGAGCCTGCGACCTATCCGCATTCTCGCCTCTGTAGGACTGCAATTTTCCAGCATGTTTTCAGTTCTGGCTTTAAGCAAGTCTTCTTTTTTGGCTGGGGAAATGTGTCTTCAGGTCCTTTGAAACCGTGCATAGTGATTCCCATTGACTGCGTGGACTGGCACCTGGCCAGAAAAGGGCAGAGCCAGGAGAGTGGGGTGCAGGCAGCCTGGCCAACAAACTGCTCATGAGCCCAGCAGATGTTTCTGCAGCCTCTCTGCTCCCTGGGGCTAATGCCAGAGTGGTTCTTTTCCAGCAGCTTGTTACCTGACACCGGGAACGGTAGGCTGGCTTCTTTTGTTGCACATTGTGCGAGTCAAGGTCCTTGTGCTCAGAGAAGGCAGGGGAGGGGAGAAGGCAATGGGACACAAATTTCTTCGGGTCGTTTTTTAGGTTTTGGGCTTGTTCGGCCTTGTAAAAGCTTTTGGCGGCATCATCTGGAAAGTATCTTGCTCTAAAGCCTCAGGCTGTGGCTCGCTAGGTTTTATGCCAGGATCTCTTCTTCTGAGGGCAGGGTGGCTGTAAGTGCTTTCTCGCTCTCTTGGGTTCTGGTGGGACGAATTACCCTCTATTCCTTCTCAAGCTGCTTCTGGCTCTGCTTGATGTGCTAAAATGATTTGTTGTTGTTGTTGTTTATTTTCGGTAGTTTCCCAAGTTCATGCAGTTGGGTACCTTCAATATCTTTCCTGTTTCGGTTTTCAACACAGTCCTGTGGTAGAGATTGCCAAGGTCTTATGTCCAAACGAGCTCTGTGAGATCTGGTAGAAAATATAAATCCCAAGTATTGCTTCTTACCCTTCTTTTGCTCCCACCTTGCGCACATACTGGAGGGAGCTTTGTACAGTCTCTCATTGCCCAGACATCAGCAAGTCCCCATGGGTGCTCAGCCAGGGAGAGCCGGATCCCACCGTGGCTGCCATTTTTACCACAGGCTGTATTTCTCTCTCCTCACTGCTGTGTCCCTCTGTTCCTCTGCAGGCTGACGGGGAACGAACCCCTGACCATCCTCCCTCTGACTTCAGAAATGGAGGAAGCTGCCATCAAAGCCCACTACAAAATCTGTGACCGCCTGAAGCTGGAGAAGAAGCAGCGCAGGATGTGCCGGCGGGACCCTGGCGTGGCCGAGACCCTGATGGAGGCCATCAGCATGAGTGCACTGGAGTGCCAGTACCAGTTTCGCTTTGAGCGCTGGAACTGCACCCTTGAGGGTCGCTACCGGGCCAGCTTGCTAAAGAGAGGTGAGAGGGGTGGGGGTCTCGGCACCGCCAGCATCCATCGGCTTCCCTGGCATTTTGCAGAGTGGTCATCCTGGTGCATCCTTTGCCAGCAGTGGGTCACCACCTCCCCAGAGGTCCAAAAAGAGCTAGTAGAAGGTAAACACCAAGTCAGGTTCCACTCATCCGTGAAAGTGCACAGCAGGCAAAGGATGTGCTATATGGCAGTAATAGATGTGCTTGTAGTAGTGAAGCAACCCCTGTCTGCTTCCCATGGCTCCTCTCCTTGGAAGCTGGAGATGTTTGTGGATGTGTCTGCAGTTACCAGTGTGGTTGCTCCTCACATCTGCTGGAAGCTGAACTGTTGCTAGAGGGGAAGGTGTTGAAGTTCCCAAAGTTGTCCTCTCTTTTTTTTTTTTTTTTTTTTTTTTTTTTTTTTTTTTTTCCCCTATTATGTCAACCTTTCAGGAAGGAGGTTGAGAAAATGCCGTTTTAAGGGAAATAAGGCAAAATGGACCATTCTGTTCTGTCCTGTTAGTGGGAGCAAGGGGAACCCTATCATAGTGCAGGGCAAAATGTGGAAATGCTCTACCCAGGGAAGAGCTCCCCTTTGGAGGGTAATACCCCCACCCTTTCCAAGCAGCTCAGGTGGAGAGGACCAGAAGCCGAGAGAGAGAGAGTATTGGAGGAGCCAGTGGTATTTTTATGTCCTTCCTTTGTGCTACCTCTTATAGTCCAGTTTCCTGCACCCTCCCAGTAAAATTCAGTTCTTATTTCTGTACTGCAGCTAACAGTGCAGTGGGACCATTTCATAGATAGCTTGCATGGGTCTCTAGGGGTTTCAGGGACTTCCAGAAAGTCGGATGTGCTCAAAGATAAGAGCAGAGGTTTGCAGAGTGCCCTCCCCCCAGTAATTGGCGAGAAAGATTAATTCAGAAGTGCTGGGGCTTAACTAATGCATTGTCACTGACGGTGGTGGAAACAAGGAAAGTCCTTATGAAACCCAAGAGGTAGGCAGCCAGAGCTGCAAGACATATAAAAATATCCCTGCGTGTCAGAGGAGTCCCTGGATTAGTGGCGCCTGGGGAAAGCCAAGCACTTTCTCATGGTGACACCTGGAGGCCACAGCTTGTTCCTTCAGATGTGCCTGACCCGGTGGGCAGCCCTCGGCAAGGGGTATTTCAGAGCAGCCTGAAGTTGAGCTGCCTTTAAAACACTGTCGAGAACCACCACCACCCGCTCCCCCCTGCCC